>NC_073342.2:26187500-26534166 GCF_027580225.2 Misgurnus anguillicaudatus | reverse complement strand
TGTATGTTATTTACTTTCTCCCTATTTAAGAGTCCTTAGCCGTTTCTCAATGCGTTCTTGTCTGTACTTGCGTTCTTGTGGACTTATGAAACGTCATCAGTCGCGGCCCAAGTACTGTTCCAAGGCCCTGTCCCAAATGGCGCACTTCATGTGGACTTCCGGTCTCGTGGCCTTAAATTGCGCGTGCTCGCTTAGTCCACGAGTCCGTAGGGTGTCCCATCTGTAATTTTTACGTTTTGAAGTGTGCTCATCAGCGCCTCCTTTGCCCCCTTGATGCGGTCTTCAGCGAAGCCCGCACTGCAGCAGGCTTCGCGCACTTTACCAACCCAGAAGTCCTTGCGAAAGAGCAATCAGACCAATCAGACGACAGACGAAGCTCACACTGACGGGCAACTTCTCTACCTATTTCCGGTGTGACACTCGAGTCTGTCCCAAAATACGACTCCGTTGCACCCACGTGGACTCGCATTAAGGGTCCCTAAAGTCTGGACTACGTGATGTCATCAAAGTGTGGACTCTGAGGCGGACCACAAGTCCGGAGTGTGCCATTTGGGACAGGACCCAATTCAAAGTTCGCATCAAGCCCAAGTTCAATTAAAATCCCCGGATGTGTTCTTGATCCGCCCATTTTATCGAGGATGCATCAGAGGAGACTTGTGTGGACTTATGACAGCGAAGTTTCCCAGAATGCATTTCGTGTCAGGAGTTTGTTCTTCCGAGTCTGAACTTGCAAGTTCGAACTACGAAGGACACAAGTCCGAGTTTGGCGGACTTGGTATTGAGAAACGGCTCTTGTGTTTGTTGTCCAGTGCGGGTTCGTCTGTGTTACTCGGTTGGTCTAAGTGTCTAACAGTAAGTCTTGCAGTATATTTATCTTATGTTCCAGTTTATGTTTAGTGTTGTGTTTAAGTAATAGTGTTCAGTGTAGTCTTGTTTGATTTGTGTTTGCCCTGTTCTGTTGGCCCTCTCATGGGTTTTTGTTTTCCATTTTTCACCCTGTTTGTTTAATGAAGTCCTGTGTTTCATCACGTCCGCATTTGGGTTCTTCCTCGTTTCAAATTCCTGCCAGATTATATTTATGTGTCTGCATATTAGCATTTTAACTGTCTATTTTCTTTCAGGGCTTTACAACTAGCTCATTGTACGGTATAAGGAATGAGAGAGGATGAGAGTTATAGAGCAGATATGAATAAATTCTTTAGATAAGACAAGTGATGAACTTATAATAACCTACATCTCTACTTAACCTATATCTCTATCACTTCAAAACATTCAAGAGTGTATAAAATGTGTTTTATGTATGCATTTTGTATTGAAAGAAGACCATTGCATAATAGATAGATATTAATGTCCTTAATATATACATTCTGAAGATACAAAGGTCATATGAGGAATAAACAAAACAAATATAACAACACAACAGGCCTGGTATTTTTGTTAGCACAAGTGCAGTCATTTTTAAAACAATTTATATTGTGGTGTTTGAAGAAATGTATTGCCTTTCCAACAACACTTGGAAGTGTTTTACAACAAGACCACAAAGATCATAGCCGTTTCTCAATATGCGTTCTTGTCTGTACTTGTGTTCTTGTGGACTTGTGAAACGCCATCAGTCGCGGCCCAAGTACTGTTCCAATTCAAAGTTCGCATCAAGCCCAAGTTCACATAAAATCCCCCGATGTGTTCTTGATCCGCCCATTTTATCGAGGATGCATCAGAGGAGACTTGTGTGGGCTTATGACAGCGAAGTTTCACAGAATGCATTTCGCGTCAGGAGTTCGTTCTTCCGAGTCTGAACTTGCAAGTTCGAACTACGAAGGACACAAGTCAGGGTTTGGCGTACTTGGTATTGAGAAATAGATAATAGGTGTGTTCGACATCGGCTGTGGCTGGATGTAACCGATCAGCGAGATTAGCCGCGTGCAGACGGGGAGGAGCTGAAAACGGAGACGTGAGCCGTTTCTCAATATGCGTTCTTGTCTGTACTTGCGTTCTTGTGGACTTGTGAAACGTCATCAGTTGCGGCCCAAGTACTGTTCCAATTCAAAGTTCGCATCAAGCCCAAATTCAAATAAAAAACCCGGATGTGTTCTTGATCCGCCCATTTTATCGAGGATGCATCAGAGGAGACTTGTGTGGACTTGTGACAGCGAAGTTTCCCAGAATGCATTTCGCGTCAGGAGTTCGTTCTTCCGAGTCTGAACTTGCAAGTTCGAACTACGAAGGACACAAGTCCGAGTTTGGCGTACTTGGTATTGAGAAACGGCTGTGAAGTCGGACGCGCTGTGGTTCCTGTAGTTTGCTGCATTTACGTCAGGCATGGCTGATCACGTGCCGTTTGCTTGCTTAATTGCATTAAACATGATTTGTAAGATGTAAACTACATAAAAAGTGAATTATACTGTTTTGAATGTCCGTGTATGAGCATGAGTGGAACTGAAGAGGCTTACAGCATCTGTTTTTACAAGAATAAAGTTCAACATAGGCTAAGCATATATTATTTAAATACCAATGTAGTGTGGTCTACATTTTTTATCCATTTTATTTTGATGAAGATGACACAATATAACATCGCGACTACATGAAAATAGCTTTAACTGTTATAAAAATACAGATTTGTGAGCATTTGTGGAACTGAGGGCGTGAAAATACACACGAAACACACGTGATTGTTGTCATGTGGTGAATCCGACCAATCGTGAAACAGCTGTGTCGTCATTACAGCACGTGCAGCTCCTCTTCGCGAACTGCGCTGGCTAACTCAGGCGGCTGATCTCGAACCGCTCTCGCGGTACTTAAAAACCATATGACACAGTCACGTGCCTGCAGCGCCAGCTTAAGTCGGACAAAAATACTAACCGGAATGCACTGCTTCAAGTCAGCCGCCGATCGGTCTGCGCAGCGCCGCATGAAGTCGAACACACCTAAAATTATATAGGGATGTCCCGATCCGATCAAGTGATCGGAAATCGGCCCCGATCACGTGGTTTCAGACTCGATCGGAATCGGACGTTACCTCCCGTTCAGGACTCGGATACATATGCAGGGTTTAAAATCCATCAAGGTCTCGCTCTGCTCCGCGCCAGTGTACGTGCGCTGGTGCGTGTGAACTGACAAGAAGAGAATAGGCTTGTTCGACTTTATGCGGCGCCACAAGAACCGGCAGGCGAATGACGTTAAAGTTCCGTGAGAGCGATTTAAAAGCAAACTCTTCCATATGATTTCGCGAATCACTCTCGCGGTAGTTTGACGTCACCCGGCTGTCGATTGTTTCGGCGCCGCATGAAGTCGAACAAGCCTATTGATGTGTTTTCATTCATAGGCTTCACGCTCGTGGTGCAAGGAACCTACGACAAAACCGGGTTTTTACCGCTCATTTAAACGACGCGTTGATCGTTTTTGTCATCATGTGCTCAGACGCAGCTCCGGACCTCAAGAACGCGCATTCGCGCAGGATCATTTGACATTACTGTAACGTTAGAGATGAGAGATAGAGGGAGAGCTAAGAATGGTGCCCACGTCTAAAAAACTTAATAGAAGTCTAGAAACAAAGTATTAAAGTATGTATAGCCATGTCACTCATTTCATTACAACCCAGCCAACATTGCAAGGTGGGGCCCATGTGGGCCCCATATGGGCTTCCTATGTGGGCCCTATATGGGTTTGTCCATGGGTTCCACTATGGCCCCACGTGGGTTGCCCACATGAATTTCATATAGAAACTGAGTGGGGCTTATGTGGGCCCATATTGGCCCCACCTAATGAAGCCCACATTATTTACCAGGGCCCAGTATGGGTTTTTAATGGGTACTGGACTGGTCCCTTATTATGAAATAATTATACTTTCAATGCTTAATTGTAATTTACTTAAATAATATATTTGTTTTAAATTGAAAACCGATAAAAGCAAATAATTTCAGTTGAGTAAATATCAGTAACATCACAAAACATGAAGGAGGTGCAATATGAGAAATCAAATAAAAAAACTGTAAAGGATCAATATATCAAAATACTTTATTGTCAATTTATAACAGTACAATGCTAAAATAATCATGAACATTTCAAAACTGCTAAGGCAGGTAATGACAAACAATTTAAAATAACACTTAAAATAAGTATAAAATAACTCAAAAACAACACAAACATTGCTCACTCTTCTGGAGATGGTCTTCTGATCATCAATTAATCTTTGCTCAACAGTTTTATGAAGAACTTCCAAAGCATCCACAGCCAAACTCATTAAATGTCCTTGCACGTTTGCTTTGATTCATCCCTGTGCAGTCCGTGAACTTGTACCGTAGTATTACATTTTCCAAAAACACAACTCAGGATAAATTACAGTGTAACAGTTGTGAGAGACTCCTGCTGCTCCAGTAGAAACTGTATCCTTGCGCCTGAGCGGAAATTCTTGTAGTTTAAATGTTTATCATCTTTATAGTTGTAATTTTAAAAGTCTGCCTATTTTAGCAAAGATTATTTAAAATATGATATTATATTATGTGAAAAAAATAAAAACATTTGAAGCAGGACTACTTTGTCAAGTGTAATGTGTCGTAGCAGTGAGCAGATCGTAATGAGGTCTCCTTATATGAAACACCTGACTTCACTAATCAGGCTTCTTTCAGAATGTTTGAAACATTTCTTTAATTAACACACTAACAAACTGATGAACTTTCTGACATTTCTTATTTTCACTCATGCTCAGCTGTGCAAATTAAAATTAATAATTGGCAATAATTAACATTACAAATATCACAATTAAATGTAAACAATAATGCATTTTTATTTAAAATGCTTTATACTGATCATATCCTATCTGTGATATTATTTGCTCTTTGTATAAAAGTGACTATCAACGAAAAGTAATAATTTTAAGAGTTTAAATGTATATAAAATGTATTTTAAGCATGAAATTATTTTGCCCACATAGGTACCATATGGGTCCCATATTATCATCCAACATGGGCATACCTATATGGGACCCACATAGCCAACCCACATGGGACCCATATATATTGCCCATGTTGGATGATAATATGGGACCACTTGACCGACTTGAACCACTATAATGTTTGACACTTGCATTGCATGCGAACGGCCCCTACGCAAATAGAATTCTGTTTTTCTCTCCCTGTCTCGTCCTCGACCACGAGGACAATGAGACAAGCAGACCCAGTCCTGGTTGCTGTGAAGATCATTGCATCACTGATCCACTGGCTGTCCTTCAACGTGATGACCAGCCGATGCCCGACCAACGACCACCGGCTAAACCAGTTTAATTCGCTTACCCGCCTCCTATCCCTACCGTTTCTATATATAAATATATATTAATTCCTCCCAAGGGTTTTTGTCCTTCTAGGACTTTTTCCCATTTGTTTTTTTTTCCTAGAGGGTTTTTAGTCCCAGGGAGAGTCAGCCAACTTTGGCTTAACTTAGCACTTTACTGTATACGTTACATTATTAATATGCTCGCTTGTACGATTTAACCGCTTTCTCTACTTCTTATATTATCTATTGATTTTCTGTGTTCTCCTCTACATCTTCTCATGTAAAGCTGCTTTGCAACAATTAACACTTGTGAAAAGCGCTATATAAATAAAATTGAATTGAATTGAATTGAACCACATGAAACCCATGTTGCCCATATGGGACCCATGTGAGGCCCACATATCAATGTTAATTAAATGTAAAAAAAAGAATGCATTTTTATTTAAAATGTTTTATACTGATCAAATCATATCTGTTATATTATTTGCTATTTGTTTAAAAGTGACAATCAACCAAAAGTTATTATTTTAAGATTCTAAATGTATAAAGATGTATTTCAAGCATAAAAATGTTTTGCCCACATAGGTGCCATGAGGGCCCCACATTATTATCCCACATGGGCAAACCTATATGGGCCCCACATAGGGAAACCCACATGGGACCCACATAGTCAACCCACATGGGACCCATATATATTGCCCATGTTAAGCCCATGGCCACATGAAACCCATGTTGCCCATATGGGACCCACGTGGGGCCCACATATCAATGTTAATTAAATATAAAAAATAATGCATTTTTATTTAAAATATTTTATACTGATCAAATCATATCTGTTATATTATTTGCTCTTTGTATAAAAGTAACAATCAACCAAAAGTTATTATTTTAAGATTGTAAATGTATAAAGATGTATTTCAAGCATAAAAATGTTTTGCCCACATAGGTGCCATGAGGGGCCCACATTATTATCCCACATGGGCAAACCCAAATGGGGCCCACATAGGGGAACCCACATGGGACCCACATATATTGCCCATGTGAAGCCCATGCCCACATGTAACCCATGTTGCCCAGACATATCAATGTTGGCTGGGAATATGTTAACTAGATAACTGGATACAACTTATTGTATAGTTTAATAAAATAATGTATTTTTGATCATACAAATTATACGACCTAACTAAAGGTATTTTTTAACAACTGCTGACCAGCTTAGGGAATCTCTGTGGCTATTTTATAAGACATATTGCTGAATCAGTATGTTGTTTTTCTCGTAATTCAGTCTTTTGGGTAGCCTCGAATTAGTCAAGGAGGTTGATTCTTATAACTTCCTTCAAAGTTTGAACAATTGTGCATAATGTCATTGAAACAAATGCATATAGGGTGTCAGACTCATAGATTTGCATAATTTAAAGTTAGTGTTTTAAAGTTTGGGTCAACATGTGGCACAGCTTTAAAACTGAAACTGATCAAATCCTATTAGAGGAACAAAATGTCATTGAAACACACCAGTGGCTTTGCTGTCATCATGATTAAACATGTTACCCCTCAAACCCTCCCTCCCAAAAAAGCCTCCCCACTAAACAAATCCCAATTTAACCCCCTGTACATACGATATACTGTATATTCTCCTTATTTTTGAACACATCTATGTGCTGGCACAGAGTTAAGCCCTATTCGGAAGGAATAAGTATTACAGGGGGACCTCTGAGAAAATCGTGCTTCTCAGAGGTCCTCTGTGTTTTTAATCCCGTCCAAATCGGCCAGGTCTGTTTTTCTCTGACGACCTCCGTAAATTTAAATTTATAAATGACATGTTCTGTCATAATTTTACATTTAAAGCAAAATATTCAACATTACAAACACGCGTATCCAGAGCACGTGCTCTTCTGCAACGCCCAAATGCATGAAACAGACACTCCCATCTCTGGAATAGCCTGCATCATTTTAATCCCGTCTGAATCGGTACATAAAATCACAGACGTCCTGGGGGACACGTTGAAACTCAAACGTTGTTTGGAAAACTAATCTCGTCCGAATAGTGCTTTAGACTCTTTTGACTCCACACAGAAACAGCAACGCGTGCGGCATGACATAAGGAACGTCCTGGTTCTGTTTTTCGCTCTTCTTTATTCTTTTTTTATGTATTATAGAAGTATCGGATCGGGACTCGGTATCGGCAGATACTCAAAAACAAATGACTCGGACTCGAGGGCAAACAAACTGATCGGGACATCCCTACATAAAATAGCAGTTGAACACATTTATCAGACATCATGTTAAATCTGAACTCCTCATGAAGTGTCAGAGAAACACAAACCATCAGTCGGATGTTTGACACTAAACAGCTGCAGGGATGAAAACATTGGTGCTTTTATTTTTAATCACATACACAGGAGTGGGGATTTTCATGGGGTTTCTGGAAGATAGGGGAATTCTTCCTCACACAGCATAAATGGGAAATGAAGATTGAAAGTGACAACCTCGGTTCAGTGGCACTGGATAGGGAGGGTATCCTGGACTTGATGCGTCAAAGCCAACAAAACATGCTACACAATCTGTAGCTTAAAGACAAAACGTGGCTGGTGGCTATCATTGTTTAAGTGCATCCATCTGCCTCGTCACCCCATAAACTCATCACCCCACCTTGCTCTTCTTGGGGACAAAGTTGGTCCAGAGAATGATGAAGACCATGATAAAACAACTGCACAGAAATCAAGAATCAGAAAAGTGTTGTTTAACTGAAAATTAAATCCACTAAATCCACTTTAAGTAGTTCAACAAATACTGAGCAAGCAGGCATTGAATCGATCATGATTCACTGCAGTGCTTCACAATCTGGGCTGACGCAGTAGGGCATCCGGGGATTTCTCTCCTATAAGCCTATTTATACTGAGGATTCGAACATACATTTCTTTCACGTCTGCTTATTCGCTCCTTCGGTTACAGCTGGGACAGTTTTGATAAAGGTAATAATTAAATTAAGCTTTATACTAAAAATTTTATAATAATCAGCACAGTTTATAGAATGCAGAGACACATTTATAAAAATGTTTATAGAAATTTATTAGTAAATTGAAATAAATAAAATATTTATAATACATTTATAAATGAAAAATGTTTAAATCAATTTCAATTAATGTTAAATGTGAAAATAAATGTAATTTGGTATGTGCATGTTCTTATGTAAACCATGACGTGACAATTTCATTGTAATAGACAAAACCCCCTGCCTGCTCTTCATTTAAGCAAGACGGTTGCTGGTTATTTGGACTTTTCTATATCGCTTAATTATAATGCACTTAAAATTTGTACTGTTTTTGGATGAAAATGCTGCAAAAAATTTTGTTAAGGTTTGATACTAGATTTACACAATTGTTAAACTTATTTTGAACCTGCAGATTTATTCTGCGCTTAATTACATTTTCCAGAAATCAAGTGCACATGCACATTTTATTTTTATGAAAGATTGATTTGCTGCATCGATTTTCATTTGGGTTCTTTTTTCTGAAATGATCTGATTAAGGGGCAAGGTCAATGACATTTCAGCACTTCATGAACGGACGGTGACACAATTAGCTGTGATTTGCTGTTAGATAGGCTATTCTAGATATAGAGATATTCTTTTACGCGAAAATGTTGGAAAAAAGTTTTGTAGTATCGTCCTGCAGTGAAAGAATGCTGCAGTGGTGGTTGTGGCGGGGTGGGGGTGTAGGGTTTGGCATTAGCTTGGCTAACTATACTTTAACAATGTTTTCTACAAGCAGGGGCGGAGTGGTACCAAAATGTAGTGGGATTGCCCCTTTAACAATAGTTGGCGTAGCCCTTTAAAAGAGCAGACAGATTGCACCAGGTGCGTGGTTGCGTACGTCAGGCAATCACGTAGCTATATAGGCACAGGTGATTTCGCTTTCTTCGTGCCATTGTACTGATGTGACCTGTTGCTGTATATCGGCACAGGTGATTCGCTTTCTTCATGCCATTTGTATTGATGTAACCTGTTGCTGTAGGTCTTGTATCTCCTTCACTCCTCGGTAAAGGTAGGTTTGGTTAAATTGGAGGGTATAGATGGGAGGGAATTATAAAAATTAGAATACGGGTGTTCGTGGGGAAGTTTACTTAATTCACAGGTGTGATTAATGTGCTTGCTTGGTGTTATTTTAGATTAGTCGGGTATATCCAGGCATCTGTTGTGAGTATGTGAGTGTTATACACGCAAAAGGTAATTTTATTTTTCCCTACCCTTCTGGTGTGATTATAAATGGGAGAGGAGTGGGGAGAAAGAAGAAAAGCAAACGAATGTATATCTAATGTTTTTCAGAGTGCCAGTTGCTGCTTTGCTGCGGTTAAATCGGCGTTCCCGTCTGAGAAGCGGGTTTGCAGTGCACGCTCGTGGTTGTATCGAGCGCTCGCAAGTTCATTGAACATTCTTAATGCCTGTACGAGGCCCATTGGAGCCGCTCTAAACCCGCAATTTGATTTTGGGATTTCATGGTGTTCGCCACCTCGCTGGCGCAATTTTATGGATGGTTTATTAACTTAGTTATTTAAAAATCTGGGGTATTGTATTTGGGTTGCTTCCTGCATATTGACACCGCTCACTTACGGAGCAGATTAATAGTGACGCAATCCTTTTGATTTTCATTTATTTGCCGATGGTATTTTGTTGGGTATGTGTGTTTAATTGAAATTGTGTTTGTTTGTTTGTTTGTTTCTTTATTTTATTTCGGTTTTGTTGAAATTATCAGCTATTATCATTTAGATTTGTTTATTAATTGATTTAGTCATTTCAGTTATTTTGGGGTTTGTTATTTCTTTTTGTCTTCTCCTGTATGGATACTGCTAACGGAGCAGATCAAGTGTAGTCTTTTTGACGTGTTTATTTGCTCAATTGTATTTGTTCTGTGTGTACAATGAAGTTAACGTAAGATTGTGTTTTCTTTTACTGACATTATCTGGTATTATTATTTAGACCTGTCTATTTATTGATTTATTTCGGTTATTTTGGAATTTGGGGTTTGTGATATTTCTTGTTTTTTTGTATTAATGCTGCTCATTTACGGAGCAGATTGATTGTGTTATAATCTTTTGGTTTGTGTGTATTTGTTGGTTGTATGTGTGTGGTGTGTGTGAGCTGTATTGAAATTTCGTCTTTGGTTGCTTTATTTTTTTCATTATTAGTACAAGTATAATAGTTTTACTAGGCTTTGTTTTTTTGAATTGATTTAGTATTTTGATTTTGTTATTCGAGTTGTATTATTTCTTTGATCTGCTTTACATTAAAACTGCTCAAGAATGTAGTGTAGTTATTGTGGGGATTGTGTTTTTTTATTTAATTTGTCTTTTGACTTATTTGGTTTGTGTTGGGTGGATTTACATAATTTTGTTCTTTATTTGGTTTGAAGTGCGTGTTTATTAGTTGAGCAGTAAATTGTTTATTGCAATCAGAGAAAATAAACTAACTTGATTAGTTTATTTTTTTATTTTCCTTTTCTTGTATTTTTGAATTTGTTTGTGTTGGTCAGTGTATGGTGGACGGCCCATGTAAGCCAACCACAACAAAGCCTATTTCGTTGACCTGTTTCCATTGGTCAAAAGGGTCTTTTAAAATTTACTGTCTCGCTCAATGCGATTTTAGTAATTTAATTGATTAATAAATTTGTTATCTGTGACTTTGTCTCTGCTTGTCCTTTTCATTTGGTTGAAAGCCTGGAATGCGGGCCTTATTAGTATCAGTTGACTGTAAGCCAGTCACAAAAATATCTACCGGGACATTTCATAGACCACCAGCCCTCCATGGTAGAAAAAAAAAGAAGGAAATGACTGCACAACATGAAATACCAAGTGTTATAATAATTATTATTTTTAAAAGATCTTTAAGTCAACAACAGTCCCTAGTTTTACGTAAGCTAAAGTTTAATTTGGTTGCCAAGCAGTTGCTTATAAAATGATTAAGCCTATTAGGAGAGAGGGATGTTTAATGTAACAAAATGTCAGTCATCGTGTGATAACGAAAATATAACGAGGCCTAGACTACTTGTTCTGAGCATGTTGTCAGTGAACAGGCTGTATGCTGGCTAAGTTGCAGACACTCTGTAACAAAAACGTTTTCACGAAAACCTAGGTTATGGCAAAAATTCTTCGTACAAGAAGGCCATTCTCAAATAACAAATCTATGAAACCACATTATATGTGTACTCCATCAACCTGTACAAAATCATACTGACTGCACGGATGTACACTTACTGACAACAATACGGAAGCAATACAAATGAAAAACAAAAATAGAAATCATGGTTGTTTAAAATGCTTTTCAAATGTTGTAATTCTTAACTAAGTGCAACTCCAGCTACAGATAAACTAAAACAAGATAATATCAAAACAAAACATACTGTGACATCTCTTCACAAATCTTGTCATTGCAACCGCCAATAAACACTTATAAACACACAATAAAGACTTTAAAATGATGTGATAAAGCACACGTAGTTAACCAACTAAGACTATAACACTAGTAAGTAAAACAGGGCTAAATGCAAAAACAAGTCTTACCTTTTGTAGTCGTGCAGTTTTCATTCCACAAGTGGCCATATTCAAAAATGCGCGCAAATAATACAATTCACTTCGACTTCGCTACAATTTCCCGGTGAAAGAGAACATGTATATTTATTCACAGAGAACAAATCATATTACTTCTGGAATAATGTATGCAATATGCATGGCGCGAGTGTGGGGGAGAACCGAGTCTGTTTGAATTTTAAAACAAAAAAGGAATTTACTTGCGAATATAAAGATTACAACAGCAGCGGTCATCATGAGACCTCCTGCAGGGAAAGGTTTGGGAACCCCACTGTTCAACTTCAAGCTGCGCTGCAGGAACGACAGGCTGATGACATCAAAGTACCGCGAGGGTGAGTCGAGAGATCATCGGAAGAGTCTGCATTCGAACCGCTCTCGCGGCACGTTGATGTCATCTGCCCGTTGGTTCCTATGTTATAGCATAAAGTCGAACACACGTGTAAATTATCCCTATTAGTGATGTACCAATGTTCAGATATGTTCTACTAAAAATATTTAAAATTATATTTAATGAGCATCATTATAGCCTGTTGATTTCTGGAGTTTTGTCTTCTCTGTGGGTGAACGAGGATAAGCTTTTTTATTGGTTGTTGCGTTAAAATGTACCCAGATACAACAGTGCTATTTTCTGATTGGCTATCGTGTAGCCTCTTTCTTTCTTTTTGATTGGCTGTTAAGCTGCACTCTCGACTGGAACTCCGCTCAGGGGAGACGGCTTCTTGATAGAGCGATGCGGCCAGATAAATTTTGGGCGCTGCGGCATATTAAATATGATTAATAGTTTTTCTGCGTGAGACCGGCCCTCAAAACACTACCGGCCCACCGGGAAAAGTCCCGACTCTCCCGATTGCCACTCCGCTACTGGCTACAAGCGACTATTGCAACTTTGTGAGGGTGTCAATGTGTTCATAAAAAGCCATTTATTGTTTCTGCTTAAACGTAGCTAAGGCATACATTTTTTTTGTTTGGTTCCGGTTTCCGACCGACCCTGCCAATTTATGTGCGACCCAAATTTATTTTATGAGCTTGGGGAAGAAATAATACACATTAAATAAATACACAAATAAAAAAACATTGAGGCGAACTATAATTTACCTTTTAGTAAAGCACGCGTCCTCCAGCAACAAACAAAGCAGCTACACAGTCGTTAACACAGTAGTTCACAGATCGTTGTCGCCACTTAAAAATGCCCTGGTAAAGTGGCAATTTTTGGTGTGCATTCGAGATGCTGTTTCGTGCACAGCAACGTGATCTTTTGCCCCGCCGAAAGTTGTAAATTACAGACAAAAAAAGACGAGCTGAACAACGATATGCAAGTGGGCTTTTCTCTTCCAGAGAGCACAAACCAAGGCTCATTTTTGCTGGCAGTAACGTTAAGTGAATTATAATATTTGAATTTATGGTATTATGACCAGGGCTTGACATTAACACCCGCCAAACGCGGGTAAGATTTCGGCCGTAAGGCGGGTTGTAGTTGTCTTAAAAGTTATGCGAAATGATAAACAATACGCAATGCGACACTGGGAAACTACAACTCCCATGAGCATTCTGCACCCAGATCAACGCACGCGATCAACGGGGCGTTGCGGAGCAAAGCGTCACCTTCCAGAGAGCGCGCGAGAGCTGATGGATTTGCGAATGCACAAGAGGACGCAGTCTGAGCCGAGCGCATACACACTTCGGGAAAGATAAAACAATTGCATCGAAGTGATTGAAGAGATATAAATTGCGTGCACACTCTCAGTGCAAGAGCGAAGAGAAATTCAGCGCATACCTGGCACACGAAATCAAAAGAAACCCGCCATCGAGAGGTTCGCGCATCATTTTAATGTAACAATAATGCCCTCCCGACATTTGTCATTAAAAGTCTTAAATCACTTTTATCAGAAACCATTTAGCTTATAAAATACATCTGCATGACAGTAAAATTTATGTACATTTACTGCTGTTGTTAATAAATATTTAAAGTGGTTATCGATGGGTTTTTTGTTAATCTTTTTAGTTTAGAATTAGTGTTTATTCTACACCCCTGTTCTACTTTTAATATATTCTTTCAAAGTTAATCTATTTATGCCTTACTTACTAGCATGTTTTTCATGCACCTTATATGATCTGTACTGATATACCAGCTATACGAGCTAATAAATGTTGTCTTAATTCGGGTAGTCAGACTGCATTTGAAATTCAGTCTGCATCTAATTTAGCAAGTAAATTTGCTCGAATTAAAGTCATTTTAGGATGCCAAAAACCAAATTTAATCATATAAAATTTACATTTGGCTAGTAGGCTACCTTTGAAAAACAACTAGCCACTTTGGCTGGTGAGCAAAAAAGTTAATGTCAAGCAAGCCCTGATTATGACATTTGTTAAAGAGTTCCACTTTTATACTTTAGCCACAAGCTCACGTAAGATATTTTTCATATCATACAGTGTTTCCCACACATAAGTTAGACTAATTCTAGTTAGACAGATTCAACACCGGCCTCCACATATTGCGTTTCGTTATTTATTTATTCGTTCAGCTGCATTTACTGTTCCTGCTCTCTCTCTCTCTGTCTCTCTCTCTCTTTCTCTCTCTCTCTCACACACACACACACACACACACACACACACACACACACACACACACACACACACACACATACACACACACATACACACACACACAATTAAAAAGAGATAATCCGTGGAGACGTGGCTCTGCGCTGCGTGAGACAAACACGCAATATGGCCAAAGTCACCTTAAATATATCCGCTATTCAATTTAAATATTTAACAATTTCCTACCTATCCCTTGCTGCCACTGGGAAAAAAATAAAAAATAAAATAAATTCCCTACCGACCCATGACCTAAACTGACAACCAACCAGGACCAAACTTATTTTTTTTATGCCTAAACAACATGTTAACTAAAACACATTGTATTATCTCTTTTACTACCTATTGACTGCCAGGTACTTCTTAATCAATCTGTGTTGTTTTACGCTTCAAGTTTGCACAAATTAAGATCAAGGCTTTTACTGAGCATAAACCTTTAATTGTGAGTTGTAGTGACAGTGAAAAGTCTCATTGCTTCTGTAATGTATGTAATTCTATGTGCATACATCTTGAGCTGTGTTTTCTTTGGCTCAAGACAATTACTTTATTTTACATGTATTGATTTAAATAGATGGGTTATGATGGTTGTACTACTCTGCACTTCCAGGTGCCATTGAGGTCTGTCCTTTAGCCAAAATCACAGCCATGATCTCAGATAGATAAAAGCTACTTTTTAAAGACATTAAGTCACAAATTTATCATATCTATTTCTTTCTCTCAAATAATCAATTCTGCACTGTGAAGTCATTTATTTGTACATTTCAGGACATTTTATATATAAACTTTATATAACAATTTAAACTAATTTTGACTGAACTGATTAATAACATGCCCAATAGATGTCACCATACCCTAGATTACACACATTTAACAAACACAGGATGAAATAGTTACTCATTTTTGTTATTAAATGGATAGTTTGGCCAAAAATGATATTAAACCCCTCATTTACTCACCCCCAAGCCATCCGAGATGCCAATGTCCCTAATTTTTCAGACTAACACATTTTCAGTTATTTTAGAAAATATCTTTGATCTTTCAGTTAATTAAATGTAATGTTACATGGTCCACAAAAATATTTGCATCCATCCTTCACAAAAGAAATCCAAACAGCTTCACAAAGGTCTTCTGAGGGTAATCCACGCTGTTTTGTTGTAGAAATAACCATATTTAAAACTTTAACATTAACGAAAATTACTAGCTTTCGGTAACACAGCTATCTTAGACTCCTGTATTCAGGAGAGAGTATCAGCGTAGTGTACGCACCTTTCTTAGTGACGTATGACAAATGCAGCCTTGTGTTGCTTTAAGAAAGGGAACGGAGAAGTCACGTTGTGACAGACGAATTAAGAACGCGCTTTGCTGGACCAATTTACTTCGAGAAACTTGTAAAATGCCAATGAACTTGGCATGAAGTGTAAGGAACGACAGAGTCAGGATCCCCATGCAAAAGTACTTTTATTAGACAACAAATAGAAGAAGAAGAGGGGCTGCTGTCAAAGAAAAGAGAGTAAACCCCGGCTCTGGACACCGGCACGGGAATCCCCGGCTCAGGACACGGGCACGGGTAGAACTGGAATAGCCCCAATATGGGGCGAGGCACGTAGACTGGAGGATGGGGGGCGAACTCTCAACCCAGGGCACTGCGGAGATGTCAATAGTACGGCCAAGCCACCGCAGAAGGGCACAGATGGTGGAAACACAGCGGTGCTGATCTATGACTCCAGAAGGGAATCCAGCAGATGTGATGGCAGTCTATGGGTACAAATAGAGAGTACAGTTAGAGACTGAACCCGAGAAACGGGCCTCCCAATAGGGCACCACACCCCGCAGCTGCTTGCTGCGCAGACCGAAGACAGATGGGAAAAGTCTATTAGCGTATCTGAGAGAGGATCAGCGTCTTTAATAGTCCACAGGAAAATATAAGAGAAGAATACACAGCGAAGAGAAGTAAATCCACAATGGAGGGAACAGCAGCTGAATGTCTGTAAAACAGCGAAGAGCAGATAGCACAGACTGAATATCAAAGTCACAAGACAAGACACGATACGGCGACATACATCAAATGACGGACTCGCAAATACTGAGGGGAAAAGGAGAGAACTTATACTAATGCCGATTGGGGAATAAACGAGCTTCAGGTGAGGATAACGCAGTGAGGAAATCACGGAGAGCAGGAACAGGAATTGAGAAACCCTAACAAAGTGCCACTGAAGCTGCCCCTACCAGTGCCTGCGTAAACCTTCCGTCTCTAACTTGAGAAGGGGTGAAATCTGGGCTTACTTGCAGAAGGCTGGTCACTACCTGTTCCTTAACCCACGACAATGAACCACGTGATTAGTTGGCTGAACAACCATTACTTATTAAAGTAATTAGATTAAACAACAAAAACTTAGTAATTGTAACTTTTCAACCTCTACTTAACATATTTAGTATGTGTAACACAAAAATTACCAGGTGAACTTAAATGTATGCAAAAATAAAATGAAAAAAAGTAATGCCAACTACTATAACAATTGCGTCAAAAGTAAGTAAATGTAGGATAAAATTTTAAGTAACTATAGAGCCACGTGAAATGCACATTTCCCAGGATGCCTTTCCAGCCAAAAATTCTGATATCTGTCGTAGCCATTTTGTGAAGCACATGCACTTTAAAAAAATCCAACTTCAAAATGTTTTTTTAAAAAAGATAATTAATTAACAAAGTTTTTCTTGTTGAAGCGCATTATTTCATTAATTCATTATTTTGTGTTCACTAAATGAAAGTATATGTAAGCATAATCATCCTGCTAAAAATATTATTTTGTTGACTGGACGTAGACATATAAGTTTTTGTCCAATTCGTTTACCCAACTTGCCAAATTGAGTAATCTGAACAAGCAATTAAAAAATGGTCGGAATGGTTCCCAGCATGCATTGCGACATGTTCACTTCTTTGGTTGATATTTACTAAAAATGTGAAGTATGTGTGCGTTATTCGCTGGCGCTACCCAAGCTGGCTATGTACTCCTGTAAGAGAGTCGCTGCAACCTTGGTTTTTTATTCAACAGATTTATTGGCATCCCATTCTAGCAGGCAAATATAGTGCTTTGTGTTAGTGTGAGTGTGGTTTTCTGCAAATGACCTGGTTGTTTGCTCGCCCATTGTCTCATATCAAATCCACCATCAGCAAGCAGGGCTCTCATCTTGTCTATAAGCTGTTTTGCTTGCGATGGGGTATGAAGAGACTGCAGGCAGTTATCCATGTAAAAGGTGTTGATTACAGAGTCCAGTACCTTTTCAATGCCAGAGCTGTTGTCCTTGGCGTGCCGCTGCAGTGCATAAATGGCACAGCACAGACTGCAGGTAGTGCCAAAGGGTAGGACACGCCATTCATAGATATTAGGGTTACGATCTCTCTCCATATCCCGCCAGAGGAAGCGGAGAAGTGGTTGATCTTCACAAAGGAGCCTGATCTGGTGGAACATCCCACGGATGTCCCCGCTTATGGCGACTGGATACTCCCTGAACCTGAGGAGAACACCCAGTAGTGTTGAACCAAGGTTAAGACCAGGAAGCAGGGGGCCATTGAGAGAAAGTTTCTGGTATTTGAATGAGCAGTTAAATACCACTCTGGCCTTTCCATTGTGATGAACGATGTGGTGAGGAATATACCATGATTCATTGGATCAACTTGCCTCATCACTACTGATCTTCACAACATACCCAGCCTTCACCAACTTGTGTATTTCCTCCTTGTAGACCCCGGCTAGATCTGGTCTGCCGACCAAGCGCCACTCAGTAGTTCTTAGAAGAGGCATTACTGCAGCTGGAGGAGCATGTAGCTTGGGTGACCCTTTACGTAGAAGGGGCATAGCGTAGCGGGCTACTCCATCTACTGTGACTCAAATAGTTTGTTCTCCAGAGTGCTGATAGCTACGTGATCTTGCTTAGAACGCACAACTTCCTTTTCAAATCTGTATGGCAATGTGTCGATTTGCCAAAGCCGTTCAACATGCTGATGCAGGTCTTGAGCAGAAGACAGGAATGCTGTGTGTAGAAAGGAGGCTTCTCTGGTGGGGTTCTGAAGGAAGTTAGTAGGTCCTTGAATAGCCCAGCCTTACAGTGTAGATATAGCCACCAGGACACCTGGAGGTCCCATCTGTACTGGACATACTGGAGTGAGCAAATGAGGATGGTCGGAACCAATGAGAAGCATAGGCTGTACTCTATTATATCCACGTATTGGTACTCCACGCAGATGGTCATACCTCTTCTTTAGGGACTCCACTAGACATGACTAATCAGCAAGACTCAGCTCATCTGCGGTAAAGGCATGGTTTATGTGGTATTTCACCTGTGTGTTGGTCTGAGACAACACCTCAAATGATACAGATGCACCTTTAAGTTTTACATCCTGTTGAATGGTCCTAAGGGGCCACACTTCTTCCTCCTTGTAGAGACCAAGATGTTTGGCAGCAGCTGGAAGGATGCTGGTTCGTTCAGAGCCGTCATCCAATACGGCATGTGTATCCAAAGTCCTGCCTCCATTGTGAAGCTGAACAGAGACTACTTTCAGCAGGATACGACTGGAGTGGCTAGCCTGGCCCACATACACCATACTAGAGGTAGTGCTAACTGTGAGGACACTCTCATTGGCTTGGAGTTCAACCTCATGTAGAACAATGAGGTGTTGATCATTACATGTAGAGCATGGCTTCTATAAGGTACATGTCTCTGGTTTATGTCCACGTCCACATCTCCAGCACTTCTTCTTTTCCTTTATCCAGTTAGCCTTCTCAGTTGTGTTGAGCTTAGCGAACTCAGCACAGGCACTGAGGTAATGTTCCTGATAAGAACAGTAGGGCAGTACGGCTTAAAGCGCTCTCGCTTCTTAGTAGAGGACTGACCTGGCTTATGATTAGCTCTGGATGTGTCAGGGCTGTGAGGGCTGTGTTTTGCGATTCTCATTATGTGAGAGAATAAGTACAAATTTGTATGTTTGTATTAACTCGCTTTAATATCTGTTCAGAAGGCACAGAACAAAGTATACACAAATTATTTATGTAGCAAACTCAGAACAAACTTAAAAGTAGGTGAGCTACTTCTTAAAGTAAAGTCCAGGGACCTATAGCCTAGGGCAGTGTTTCTCAACCAGTTAATATGTGATAAAACTAGGAATTAATAAAACAGAACTAGACTGACATAAAACATGCAACTTTTGGTCATGCATGCATTTGTTATGTTCTTTTGAAAAGACATGATGCTGGACAAAATACAGCAAATATAATACCGAATTGAAGAGTCATCTACTGTGGCAAACGGATGTAAACCCTTTAGCACAAACTTAGTCACTGCTTGACAGAGTTGGACACTACTTGAGTATTTTAGTTTCATTTTCCAGGCATCTGTGCTTTATCAGAGTGTTTGTCTTGGGAAAAATTCACTTTACTTTACAAACATTTTTTCACTACATTCTAAAGCATAGAATCATACTGTGTATTCATTTTATATTGCATATTAAAATTGATTGAATACATAATTACATAAAAATTGTGTACTTTTTGTCACGGTGATCCGTGTCATGTTTTGTGTCTGTTCTATATTGTCATCACCTGGACACTTGTTAATTATCACATCATTCATTCCACCTGTGTGTCATTAGTCTTTGTGTATTTATACCAGTGTTTGTGTCACACTCATTGCCGGATGATTGTCACTACAACCCTGTCTGTTTCCCGTGTCACGTTTGGATGTTCCTGTGTTTGCTACCATGTTACTCCTCGTGTTTTTGTTTCCCCATTTTATTATTAAATGTTATTTATTTGCCGAACTCTGCGTTTGTGTCCTCCCTCCACTCCCGTGTCGTGACAGAATCATCCGGCCATTATTGGACGCAGCGAGTTCACGGAGGGCGGCTCCCCCAGGAGTTTCGTCGAGGGGGAGTAATGACATCGGGGTTCATTCCCCATCAGCCCCGATGTCTCTTGGGGACCACCGTGAGCGATCGCTCGCTCCTGCCGGAGGAGGATCGGCCCAGGCGGTCCCCCAACGGTTGAGTCGTCGTCGACGGTCCCTCGGAGGACCACCATCCTGCTCGCAGGGGGATCCGGAACGGACCACGCCCGATCATTTCCCCGGGGTGGCTACCGAGCGAGGGTCTCCGTTTCCGCGAGGGGATGGGAGAAGATTTCCGGGGGCATCTGATCGTCAACGATTCCCAGGAGGGGGGTAATTCGTCTGCCTTTGTTCTCGGAGCGATCGCTCCGGTTCTCCTGGCGCAGTCCGGCCAACCATCCTGTTGGTCTCATCCCGGCGGCTGCCGGCTTCGCCAGGGTCCCCAAGCCCTCCACCCCTCCCTTGGACTCTCGCTACCAGACTTTGTTTTTGTTTTGTGTTTATGTGAGTGTCTGGTAGCCACTCGTAGAGGGAGGGGTTATGTCACGGTGATCCGTGTCATGTTTTGTGTCTGTTCTATATTGTCATCACCTGGACACTTGTTAATTATCATCATTCATTCCACCTGTGTGTCATTATTCTTTGTGTATTTATACCAGTGTTTGTGTCACACTCACTGCCGGATCATTGTCATTACAACCCTGTCTGTTTCCCGTGTCACGTTTGGATGTTCCTGTGTTTGCTACCATGTTACTCCTCGTGTTTTTGTTTCCCCATTTTATTATTAAATGTTATTTATTTGCCGAACTCTGCGTTTGTTAAATATTAAATATAAACCAAAAACTTGAAATTATGAAATGTAGTGGAGTTAAAATTATGATAATATGCTTTGGAATGTATGTTTTCAAAAAAAAAAAAAACACTGATAAAATACAAATACTTGAAAATGTACTTTTAAGTAGAAATACTTAAAGGTGCAATGTGTAAATTTTAGCGGCATCTAGTGGCAAGGTTGCAAATTGCAACCAAAGGCTCAGTCCACTGCTCACCTCTTGCTTTTGAAACACATATAGAAGCTACGGTAGCTGCCACCGGACAAACATGTCATTGCCAGAGACAACTTAGTAAAAAAGTTTGTCCATTAAAGGCGGAGTCCACGATGTTTGAAAAACGCGTTGGAAAAGGAGACGGGCCAACTACCAAAACACACTTATAGCCAATCAAATCAAATCAAATGCCGGGTTGCGTATGTGTGGGGCGGGTCTATCAACAGAAGGTCCAGATTCTATTGGGGTAGGGGCGTGTTTGTTTAGGTGATTTCAAATATCAACATTGGCTTTCAAACATCATGGACTCCGCCTTTAAGGGTTTCTGTAGAAACATGGCGGCACAAAATGGCAACTTCCATGTAAGGGGACCCTCTGTATATGTAGATAAAAACATCTCATTCTAAGGTAATAAACACATAACAGTTCATTATGCAAGGCTTTATACACCCCTGATAATATAGTTTTGTATATTATTTTGCATTTCTGTCAAGAGATCCTTCTAAAAAATACACGCTGCACCTTTAAGTAGTGTCCGCCTCTACTGCTCGGTGAAATTTGTTTATCCTCACCTCAGTCATTTTATTCCTCCCTGCCTCTGTCAACGGAGTAGCTAGAGGTGCACGAGAGATACTTTCTGCAGCCTCTGAGCCAGTGTGAGAGCCAGCCAGACTCGGCCGTCATCAATTTGATGTACAATGACAACGGAGATTATCCGTATAGTAAAAGTTTACACAATGAAATGGGGCTCACATTAACACATTACCTTTGGCATTAATAACAGATGCCGTCCAGTTAGCTCCGCTGGTGCTTGAGTCGCTGGTGTTGTTGTGTAATAGTGTATCAAACACGCGACAGTCCTGCAACCTCCTGCAACGCGACCGTATTGTCGTATTTTCGCGTGAAATATAAGTTAGTGAATCAACTGTTTCAGTGTTTCACAAAGCCACGCTCTGCCCACCACTAAATATAACCAAACTTTGGATCGTTCTCCCTCGATGCAATGGTTGCTGCGTTCTAAACCAAAACAACACAGCGTGTGTGTGACATCATGACACATTTGCAACGAGCGGAACCGATAAGCGGAATCGTTAAGCAGGCATGCTAACGGTTCAAAGGACTCGATTCACTGGGCACCGGTTCTTAAGAAGAACTCGATTCCCATCCCTACTGAGGATGAACCTGATGCATGTCGGGCTGGGCATGCGAAGCCTAATGTGGAGCAGACAGTGGCACACACCGTTGATGCAGAGTAGTATCCTGACCAGAATGAGGAGAAGGCAGAGAGGTGTGGTGAACAGGTACTGCATTATCTGTCGCTATCGTTTGCCTAGACGTGACACCTGAAGTAGTATGCCTCAAGGGACTGTGAACTGGGCTGCCTAATTCTAGCTGAGGCAGACTGCAGTAATGTTGAGGATGTTGGTGATAATGTGAAGGATAAGCTGGGCAGCTTTGAGGGTAAGGCATACGTTTAGTACTATCCATCGTAATCTGCAGCTCTTCCAGCCTTTTACTCATGTCCTTATAACGCGCTTCAAGACGTTGCCATCGTTCCTCCTCGCAAAGCTTATGCAGGTTTTGGTCAGGCGTGATGAGGTCAGCCTGGGTTTGATCACTAAACTCATTAGCCTGATGGAGGGATTCCTCGGATGGCAGAAGATGTTTGGCTGAATGGCCGAGCTCGTAGTCTGCAAGATACCCTGGAGGCTGCCTGACTCTGCTGGGACGAGTTCGGACATCTGTCTCTCTGTTGTCATCCTTGGAGGTTGCAATAGCGCAGTGAGGGGTAGCAGGGGGGAGATCCGGCTTGAAGGACCACTTGTGAAGTATGTGTGCGTTATTCGCTGACACTACCCAAGCTGGCTATGTAATCTGGTAAGAGAGTTGCTGCAACCTTGGTTGAAATTCAACAGATTTATTGACATCCCATTCTAGCAGGCAAATACAGTGCTTTGTGTTAGTGTGATTGTGTGTAATTCCCTTTCAGTCGGTCACTACGACGTCACGTCGTGACCGACGAATTGGGAACCCGCTTCGCGGGTGACCTATCTACTTCGAGAACTATAAGAAACGCCAATGAACTTGGCATGCAGGTATTTGCATAATGCCGGCGCCGCCCCGCCAGGTGCGTATATAAGGCGCAGGTGCATAATACCAAATCAGCTTTATTGCTTCGAAGCCGGCAGACATCTGCTCACGAGAAGCTATTCTGAAAAAACTGATCTTCGTAGATCCTGTTCTCTGGGAAGAAAAAAGATCTCAGCTTGCCAAAGTTGGTTGGGCGAAGACACCTCAGCGGAGGCTCGCAGTGTTTTTCTCCACCCTTTCTCTCTCTCTCTGTCTCTTTAATTTAGGACTTGAGTTCGAGTGAGTGCGTTGCCTCTCCCTGTGTGTTTCACCAGCTTGCACAAAGAGTGATTTCCCTAAAAGAGCAGCACGTTTGAGCTTTGTGTCTTTTTAAAGACAGCCACTCATTCGTGTCACGGTCGGGGTCGTCTTTTTAAAGATGGATTTCCGTCCGTGCTCCGTTTCTGGATGCTGTGTGTTCATCGCCCCCCAGGATGGCCACAAGCGTTGTCTTTCGTGTCTGGGGCTCCAGCACGCAGAGGCAGCGTTGCGTGATAGCTCATGCCCCATCTGCGAGGGCATGACTATGGCGGATTTGCGGAGACGGGTGTCGTTCCTCCGGCAACGGCTCCCGCCTTCCCAGTCTGGTGCTGCTAAGGGCGCAGCTACCAAACTTGCGAAGGATGACCTCCGTATAACGGTGCTGGGTCGGTCTACTGGTTCGTCCAGTAGCTCCCAGCGCCCTGATCCGTTGCCAGCGGAGGTCCCGATGGAGACGAGCGGCCCGTGTTCTACGGTGTCCTCGCGCTCTGTCGAGCCTCCACCTGATGCGATGTCCACCGTAACGTTGGAGGGGGGGTTGTCAGTCTCGGACGTCGATCTGGATCCGCTCCCGCCTTCCGGCCAGGTTGCGGGTTCTGCGTTCGACCCTGAGTTGGCAGCCATGCTCGCTCGGGCGGCGGAGGCGGTCGGCTTGGAGTGGACTAAACCTCCCCCACCTGAACCGTCCCGCCTCGATGATTGGTTCTTCGGGGGTGCCAGGGCTTCTCAGTCCTCGCCCCCGGTGCCTTTCTTCCCCGAGGTGCATGAAGAGCTGACGCGGTCGTGGAAAACCCCGTTTTCCGCCCGGAACCGGCCGTATCAGCCTTCGCCTCTCACCTCTCTCGAGGGTGGGGATGCCAAGGGGTACACTGGTATCCCGTCAGTGGAGCGCCCGGTCGCGATGCAGTTGTGTCCGGCCGGTGTCGCTTCCTCCTGGCGGGACCAGTCTACTCTCCCCTCACGGGCCTGTAAGCAGTCTTCAGCGCTGTCCGGTGCTGCTTACAAGGCTTGTGGGGAGGCAGCCTCTGCCCTGCATGCCATGGCATTGCTGCAGGTTCACCAGGCTAAGGCTCTGAGGGACCTGCACGCGGGAGGTCACGACTCGGCGGAGTTCTCTGAACTACGTGCGGCTACGGATCTGGCGCTTCGTGCAACCAAGGTCACCGCACGCGCCGTCGGGCGTGCGATGTCTACCCTGGTAGTCCAGGAACGCCATCTCTGGCTGTGTCTGGCGGACATGAAGGACGCCGATAAAACCCGGCTCCTGAATGCTCCGGTTTCCCAGACCGGCCTGTTCGGCGAGACGGTCGAGGAGTTTGCGCAGCAATTCTCCGCGGCCAAGAAGCAGACTGAGGCCATTGCTCAGATCATGCCACGTCGGAAGCGTCCTGCGCCTGCCCCATCCACATCGGCGCCTCAGCCTGCTCCTCGCCGAGGGCGTCCTGCGGCGGCCGCCTCCATTCCTCCCCGGGGCTCTTCTAAGAAGCGAGGAACCGGTCGTCAGCAGCCCGCCCCGCCCGCTCAGCCCGCTTCAAAGGGTGGTAAATGAAGATCTAAGCGGCCCTGAGACGGGCGACCTAGAGATGGAGGGGATCGCTCTTCGGGAGATGGTGAAGGCACCACTCCCCCCACCGGAGGAGGGCCGGTTGGGGAATCTTTTGTTTCCTTTTTCTGTTCCGCCGACTTTTCAGTCGGCACCCACAAATCCACAAAAAGAGCGAATTCCACTTCCATCTCTAGGTCTTCAGATGAGCGCCGGAGACACGAGCGGGCTCATAACCCCCCCTCGTTCTCCGACTCATCAGAGGAGAACGAGAGCGACGCACGGGCTCATAACCCCACCGTGCTCTCCAACTTCTCAGGCGGTAGGAGACAGCTACGGGCTCATAACTCATCGTCTCCCTCCTCCTTCGCCAGAGGGTGCATCGAGTGGTGTGAGGTGTCTTCAGCAGAGCCTCTCTTACTCAACCACCCAGCAACGGACTCAGGTGAGTGTTATCACACACAACACGGAGATTTAACTTTAAAACACCTCGCTCGTTGGGTCTTCGGGTCAACTGGGAAAAGAGCAAGCTTTGCCCCGTGCAGAGAATCTCTTTTCTCGGTATGGAACTGAACTCGATCGATTTGACAGCTCGTCTAACACATTAAACCACATGCGTGTTTACACTAACTGCATAACCATGCTATAGTTAGCCAAGGAACTATAAAACTTCAAGTTTACAACATAGACATATATGTAAACGAATATGCTGAATTACCTGTGGAGAAGATAAAAAAGTATGCAACGTCGGTGTCCCTTGAGCCCCATCTTGGAAAACTAACTCCAATATTGACTTTGGTCTTGATGTTTTTCCTGTCGCGTTGTCGTTTAAAATCCCGGTTTCGCTTCCTTGGCGACTTGTTTTAATGTCCTCGAGAACATGTCTTCAACAGGCTTTCAAATCAAAGCATTAGATCGCAGGTTTATCACGGCGTGCGGCTGTTGTAAAATCCGAAGGATTCAGTCTATGCAGGTCGCAGGCTGCATATGTCATCAAGCCTGGTTTATTTAAATTAACTGAGCATTACATTCGCAAGTCATAAGCATATTACATCAATTTACAATTAAATAAGAATAATTTTCAGCTTTATAATTGTTAATATCCTGAAATAAGACTGTCTTGATGACGTATACAGCCTACACATGCAACCTCCGGAGGCTTCAGCTAGCGGCCAGCGTGAGTGTAGTCTGAAAGCGCGAAAGGCGGAGCTTGAATTTCAGGAATGTCCCTCGTCTGCGAATGTATTTCAAAGATGGAGGCACAACATGGATTCAGCCAGAGAGCAATTCGATGGTATGTATTTTAAATAGCAGATTCTACACTTACGAGAATACTTTGATTAGTGGGGTGGAAGTAATTACACATGAATGAGCACATACTTTTGAAAGAAAACATGGGTTTTTGCTAAGAATTAACTAAAAAAAAGTACACAGTGGAGCTTTAACAATACTGTGTAGTAATGGAAATTAACATAGTCCAATGTAGTAAGGAATGCAATTATATCTATTGTCGTTTGGTGCGCGATTACAGACAGCCCTCTCACATGACATCATATTGCTTAGTTGATCTGTCATGTATGCAGCTCGGACATTCACGTAACCCCGCTGCTCACATTAAAAGGTTTTTACGGAGGCAGATGAAGGTGAGTGGTCGCCAGAGATGTATAAAGTACTAGGGACCCAGACTTGAGTAAAAGTACAAGTGCTCTATCAAAAAAGTGACTTGAGTAGAAGTTGAAGTGCTCTTTAAGCACAGTACTTAAGTGGAAGTACTAAAGTATTAAACATGTTTTGTACTTAAGTATTGCAAGTAGTTTTTTAAAAAATATACTACTTAAGTACTGAAAGTAAAAGTACAAGTATTGTGTAATGTAGTTATTAAAGAAAACAGTAAAAAGTTTGAATATAATATTGTTTATATTATTTCAAATGTTTACGCTAAAGGACACTCACAATTCCTTTGGCTGTAGAGGGAGTACAAGGACATGAATGTTCAGATAATTCAGATTAATTTAACTGATATGGAGATAGAGAATTCAGAATTAATGAAATATAAGGCAATATAATGGTAATAGGTAAAGGAAAAAGGTGTTTCAATGTATTTAGGTTTCCTTCTTTCACACACACTTGCCCTTTCTCGCGCATTCCCTCTCTCTCTCTGTCTCTCTCACGCACTTTGGTTCCCTCTTCGCTTCACATTTGTCCACACCCCGGCTCATATTTGTGAGTGAGAGGGAGGGAGGGGTCCGCTCTTCACTTTCTCCGATTGGTTTAGACCACGATCTGTGTGTGTTTCTAATGTCTATCACCACTCCGGCAGTGATAATATGGGTTTGGGATGATTCGTAACATTTGAGTGTAACGAGTAACTATGCAGCACATAAAAAATGTATCGAAGTAAAAGTATTAAACTCATCGAAAATATGTACTGAAGTAAGGGGGCATGCACACCAACGCTTTTACGCCCGCGGCCGGCGCATGTTTTCAATTGTTTCCAATGGAAGCTCTGCGTTTTTCAAATAAGCCAGCAGCTAGCGGGTTTTTTCCGCGCTGAAAACCGGCGCTCGGCGGGTTTTCCGCGCTCGGCGCTGAGCGTCCAGAGTTGAAAGAGATTCAACTTTGGGAGAAAAGCTGCGCTCGTTAATGTCAGTTCTCACACGGCCGCCCAATCACAGTGGAGGAGGGGCGGGACATTACCACAGCAACCAACCGGCTCACAGCTGAAGTATCACAGCTACCAAAGCGCTCAGCTGAAGAGAGCTGGCACTCAGCTGAAAACAGCTGGTATTTGGCGTCCTCAAGGCGTTTTCAGCCGCGTTTAAAAGTTTTGGTGTGTCCAGCCCCTAAAAGTGGAAGTAGGAGAAAAAAATAATACTTCAGTAGAGTACAGATACTGTCTTTTAGTACTTAAGTACAGTAGTGAAGTAGTTCTACTTCGTTACTATACATCTCTGGTGGTCGCGCAACTGACATCTTCACCTTTTGAATCGCGCTCAGGCGTGATTGCGCTCACACCACAGCCTTCCGCGCCTGAGCCCAAGTGAACCGCGCTCCGGCCTACCTCTGCAACCCGGCCGCAGCACGATTAACCAGTCTGCACCCAGGCACGGAACAGAGCGATCACGCTTGTCAAACAAACCAGGCTTTGGGGGTCAAACGCGCCCGAACGCGGTTTGGTTTGGATAGTGTGAGTGCGCCCTAAGAGGTCATCATACTTAACTCTTTCGCCACCATTGACGAGATATCTCTTCAACCAAGAGAAAACGCTTCCCCGCCAATGACGAGTATTTCCGTCTATCCGCAATACCGCTATTATCCACCAAGTGGCGCCCTTCCGCAACTTTTATACCTGGAAGTATTGCCCTATGGCAAGCGGCTGCATGTCCGTGTTTGTTTTAAAGATCGCTCTGAATGGGATCTCTATGAAAAGTCTGTCACAAAAATGGAATTATCTCTGCTTTTTGCTCAAAATGTGGTGTTTTTGCTGAAACCTACCCATATTCAAAAGCTGATTACAAAAGAACTACTGAAGGTAGGATGAAACGTTTTTTTGTTTGTTTGAAAGCAGGGTCTGTTCTTTCATTTGGTATATTGTATGTTTATATAATTAAAGAAGAACATTTTCTGGAAGGCATTAAACTTTTGTGAAAATCATGAAAATGCATTAAATACAGTGCTATTAAAAGATCAAAATCACTATATACCTTATTAATAAGTCATATACATTTACAGTTTAATTCCTGCCCGGAACAATAAAAAAAACATCGGGACATTAATGTGAAGCTTAACGCATTAATAGCAGGGCCGCTGGAAGTCATTTTGAACAGGGGGTGCTGTGAACAAAAAACCTATGAGCCTACCCAGCTAACAGGGAACGTTCTTATAACTTTGGCTAACGTTCTGTTAAGGTTCTCCCAAAGATATCCAAAAACGTTCTTGCAATAACATTTGTAGAACGTTTCCCTAACGTTATCTGCAATTAATAAACGTCCTTAAAACGTTAGCATTAGAAACGTTTTTATTGTATTGTTAGTGGAACGTTCTACACACCCAAGCATTGCAAATGTTACCATTGCGTATGTAATGTAACGTTCTTAAAACGGTAGCATTGCAAACGTTATAATTGCATTGTTAGCGGAACGTTCTACATACCCTAGCATTGGAAACGTTACCATTGTGTATGCAATCTAACGTCCTTAAAACGGCAACATTGAAAACATTACCATTTTGTATGTAATATAACGTTCTTAAAACGGTAGCATTGCAAATGTTATAAATGCGTTGTTAGCAGAATGTTTTACATACCCTAGCATTGAAAACGTTACCATTGTGTATGTAATGTAACGTTCTAAAAACAGCCACATTGAAAACGTTACCATTGTGTATGTAATGTAATGTTCTTAAAACAGTAGCATTGCAAACCTTATATTTGCTTTGTTATCAGAACATTCTGCACACCCTAGCATTAAAAACGTTACCATTGTGTATGTAATGTAACATTCTTAAAACGGTAGCATTGCAAACGTTAAAATTGCTTTGTTAGCAGAACATTCTGCACACCCTAGCCTTGAAAACGTTACCATTGTGTATGTAATATAACGTTCTTAAAACGGTAACATTGAAAACGTAACCATTGTGTATGTAATGTAACATTCTTAAAACATTAACATTGAAAACATTACCATTTTGTATGTCATGTAACGTTCTTAAAACGGTAGCATTGCAAACGTTATAATTGCTTTGTTATCAGAACATTCTGCACACCCTAGCATGGAAAACGTTACCATTGTGTATGTAATGTAACGTTCTTAAAACGACAACATTGAAAACATTAGCATTTTGTATGTAAGATAATGTTCTTAAAACGGTAGCATTGCAAACGTTATAATTGCTTTGTTATCAGAACTTTCTGCACACCCTAGCATTAAAAACGTTACCATTGTGTATGTAATGTAACGTTCTTAAAACTGTAACATTGAAAACGTTACCATTGTGTATGTAATGTAACGTTCTTAAAACGGTAGCATTGCAAACGTTATAATTGCTTTGTTATCAGAACATTCTGCACACCCTAGCATTAAAAACGTTACCATTGTGTATGTAATGTAACGTTCTTAAAACTGTAACATTGAAAACGTTACCATTGTGTATGTAATGTAACATTCTTAAAACGGTAGCATTGCAAACGTTATATTTGCTTTGTTATCAGAACATTCTGCACACCCTAGCATGGAAAACGTTACCATTGTGTATGTAATGGAACGTTCTTAAAACGGCAACATTGAAAACGTTACCATTGTGTATGTAATGTAACGTTCTTAAAACGACAACATTGAAAACATTAGCATTTTGTATGTAAGATAATGTTCTTAAAACGGTAGCATTGCAAACGTTATAATTGCTTTGTTATCAGAACTTTCTGCACACCCTAGCATTAAAAACGTTACCATTGTGTATGTAATCTAACGTTCTTAAAACTGTAACATTGAAAATGTTACCATTGTGTATGTAATGTAACGTTCTTAAAACGGTAGCATTGCAAACGTTATAATTGCTTTGTTATCAGAACTTTCTGCACACCCTAGCATTAAAAACGTTACTATTGTGTATGTAATGTAACGTTCTTAAAACTGTAACATTGAAAACGTTATCATTGTGTATGTAATGTAACATTCTTAAAACGGTAGCATTGCAAACGTTATATTTGCTTTGTTATCAGAACATTCTGCACACCCTAGCATTAAAAACGTTACCATTGTGTATGTAATGTAATGTTCTTAAAACTGTAACATTGAAAACGTTACCATTGTGTATGTAATGTAACATTCTTAAAACGGTAACATTGAAAACATTACCATTTTGTATGTCATGTAACGTTCTTAAAATGGTAGCATTGCAAACATTATAATTGCTTTGTTATCAGAACATTCTGCACACCCTAGCATGGAAAACGTTACCATTGTGTATGTAATGTAACGTTCTTAAAACGGCAACATTGAAAACATTACCATTTTGTATGTAAGATAATGTTCTTAAAACAGTAGCATTGCAAACGTTATAATTGCTTTGTTATCAGAACTTTCTGCACACCCTAGCATGGAAAACGTTACTATTGTGTATGTAATGTAACGTTCTTCAAACGGTAGCATTGCAAACATTATATTTGCATAGTTAGCAGAACGTTCTTCATACCCTAGTATTAAAAACGTTACTATTGTGTATGTAATGTACTGTTCTTAAAACTGTAGCATTGAAAACTTTACCATTGTGTATGCAATGTAAGGTTCTTAAAATGGTAGCATTGAAAACGTTATAATTGTATTATTAGCATTACAACATTACCATTGCATAGTGGAATATTCTAAAAATGTTAGCATAAAAATGTATCTTCTGGGGATTTAAATTGGGGTGAGCCGATCCGATATGCAGTATCCCAGCTAACAATTTTACGTTATAAAAACGTTCCCGGAACGTCTTACGAAAGTTTGGAAAACGTTTATTTTTTTACGTTCTTACAACGTTAAAAGCGTCCAGTTTTTTAGACGTGGTATTAACGTTAATGTGTGGTTATAAGAACGTTATTCAAAACGTTTTTAGAAAGGTTCAGTCTGTTGTTATATTAATGGTCTAATAACGTTTTTAAAAACGTTATTGAAACGTTCCATTCACCATTATATTCATGTTCTCAGAACGTTTTTCTAACGTTCGTAACAGGTTATAAAAACATTGTTTAAACGTTCTTACACAGTACAAACGTCCAGTTTTTTAGACGTAGTATTAACGTTATTGTTTGGTTACAAGAACGTTTTTAAAAACGTTTCTAGAATGGTTCGGTTTGTTGTTATGTTAATGTTCTAAGAACGTGTTTCAAAACGTTATTAAAACATTCCATTCACCATGATATTACTGTTCTAAGGACGTTTTTAAAACCGTTCTTGAAACGTCCCATTTGCCATTATATTAATGTTCTAGGAACTTTTTTCTAACTTTTGTAACTGGTTACAAAAACATTCGGTTGAAACGTTCTAGGAACGTTAAAAACGTCCAGTTTTTTAGACGTAGTATTAACGTTATTGTTTGGTTACAAGAACGTTTTTAAAAACGTTTCTAGAATGGTTCGGTTTACTGTTATATTAATGTTCTAAGAACGTGTTTTAAAACGTTATTAAAACATTCCATTCACCATGATATTAATGTTCTAAGGACGTTTTTAAAACTGTTCTTGAAACGTTCCATTTGCCATTATATTAACGTTTTAAGAACGTTTTTCTAACGTTTGTTACTGGTTACATAAACATTAGGTTTAAACGTTCTTACACAGTACAAACATCCAGTTTTTTAGACGTAGTATTAACGTTATTGTTTGGTTACAAGAACGTTTTTAAAAACGTTTCTAGAATGGTTCGGTTTACTGTTATATTAATGTTCTAAGAACGTGTTTCAAAACGTTATTAAAACATTCCATTCACCATGATATTAATGTTGTAAGGACGTTTTTAAAACCATTCTTGAAACCTTCAATTTGTCATTATATTAACGTTTTAAGAACGTTTTTCTAACGTTTGTAACTGGTTAGGTTTAGGTATCAACAAATACTCAGGGTTATGGCATCGACATCGGTATCAGACATGAAAAAGTTGTATCGGCCCGGCCCTAGATTTAAAGAAATTTAAGTAAATGTAAGGATGAGAAAAATAAAAATGCCTAGTCCTGGATTAATATCCTAATGCTTTTTTGCATAAATAAAAATCTAACATTTTGAGCTATAAAATGAATTGTTGGCTATTGCTACAAATATACATGTGCTACTTATGACTGGTTTTTGTGATTCAGTCACATTTTATTTTAATCTAATTGATTATTTCAATGTTCCAGTCTTGACTCAACTGTGGGGTGGGAAGTCTAATGAATAATCTTTTAGCTTTCCATTTTATAATTTCTATATTGGAATTTTAGAGACAAATATAATTGCAATAACATTTACATTGAGAATATTTAAGTGAAAGGAATGTTATTTTTTTAAATATATATAAAAAACATTGTTTATATGAGTGATGTAACGGATTTGCCAGGTTTTTCCCTCACTCACTTCACCAGATCAAAATCACCCAATTACTAATCACGATCTCCTGGCACACCTTATCATCTCTGCACACTGTCCAGTGCTAGCTATGTTTGTATGCTGCATGGACTAATCTGACTCTATCTACCAGAGGCTTCCAGTCATTGTCATCATCTGTGTTGGATATTTGGATACACTGGAATACACCTGTGACTGGGTGGTGTGTTTGTGCCTGCTCTTCACCTGGACTTTCATTTTTTACCATTACAATTTACCACAACTTTTAATAAACTGTTTGATTTTACTCTCTGCCTCTGTTGTCTTCTGTCCCTGACAAGTGACTTGAATGTTCCTCTAAAACTGTTTTGAACAATGTTCTTATAACCAAAAAAACCTTCAGAAAAGTTTTTATAATTTAATGCAAACGTTAGGAAAACGTTAATATAATGAGGATTAAACACTATAATGTTTTAAAGTTATTGGAACATTTTTATAACAAGACTGGAACGTTCTAAAAAACTTTCTAATAACGTTATCATAACCAAACAAAGTTTATAAAAATGTCAAAACGTAGTTTTTAACGTTCTAAGAACGTTTAGAACATAATGTTTTTGTAACCTGTTACAAACGTTAGAAAAACGTTCTGAGAACATTAATATAATGGTAAATGGAACGTTTTAATAACGTTTTTAAAAATGTTCTTAGAACATTATTACAACAACAGACTGAACCTTTCTAAAAACGTTTTAAATAACGTTCTTATAACCAAACAGTAACGTTAATACTACGTCTAAAAAACTGGACGCTTTTAACGTTCTAAGAACGTTTAAAACATAATGTTTTCATAACCTGTCACAAACGTTAGAAAAACGTTTTGAGAACATTAATATAATGGTGAATAGAATGTTTTAAGAACTTTTTTAAAACGTCCTTAGAACATTAATATCATGGTGAATGGAATGTTTTAATAACGTTTTGAAACTTGTTCCTAGAACATTAATATAACAACAAACCGAACCATTCTAGAAACGTTTTTAAAAACGTTCTTGTAACCAAACAATAACGTTAATACTACGTCTAAAAACTGGACGCTTTTAACGTTCCAAGAACGTTTCAACCGAATGTTTTTGTAACCAGTTACAAACGTTAGAAAAACGTTCCTAGAACATTAATATAATGGCAAATGGGACGTTTCAAGAACGGTTTTAAAAACGTCCTTAGAACAGTAATATCATGGTGATTGGAATGTTTTAATAACGTTTTGAAACACGTTCTTAGAACTTTAACATAACAACAAACCGAACCATTCTAGAAACGTTTTTAAAAACGTTCTTGTAACCAAACAATAACGTTAATACTACGTCTAAAAAACTGGACGTTTTTAACGTTCCTAGAACATTTCAACCGAATGTTTTTGTAACCAGTTACAAACGTTAGAAAAACGTTCCTAGAACATTAATATAATGGCAAATGGGACGTTTCAAGAACAGTTTTAAAAACGTCCTTAGAACAGTAATATCATGGTGATTGGAATGTTTTAATAACGTTTTGAAACACGTTCTTAGAACATTAACATAACAACAAACCGAACCATTCTAGAAATGTTTTTAAAAACGTTCTTGTAACCAAACAATAACGTTAATACTACGTCTAAAAAACTGGACGTTTTTAACGTTCCTAGAACGTTTCAACCGAATGTTTTTGTAACCAGTTACAAACGTTAGAAAAACGTTCCTAGAACATTAATATAATGGCAAATGGGACGTTTCAAGAACGGTTTTAAAAACGTCCTTAGAACAGTAATATCATGGTGATTGGAATGTTTTAATAACGTTTTAAAACACGTTCTTAGAACATTAACATAACAACAAACCGAACCATTCTAGAAACGTTTTTAAAAACGTTCTTGTAACCAAACAATAACGTTAATACTACGTCTAAAAAACTGGACGTTTGTACTGTGTAAGAACGTTTAAACAATGTTTTTATAACCTGTTACGAACGTTAGAAAAACGTTCTGAGAACATGAATATAATGGTGAATGGAACGTTTCAATAACGTTTTTAAAAACGTTATTAGACCATTAATATAACAACAGACTGAACCTTTCTAAAAACGTTTTGAATAACGTTCTTATAACCACACATTAACGTTAATACCACGTCTAAAAAACTGGACGCTTTTAACGTTGTGAGAACGTTAAAAAATAAACGTTTTCCAAACTTTCGTAAGACGTTCCGGGAACGTTTTTATAACGTAAAATTGTTAGCTGGGGCGTACTTCCGGATAAGAAAGAGAGAGCTTCTAAAAAGCAGTTGATCTGCCTGCTTTCAAAGCGAATAAAGCTGCACCTGATGGTCGTTAAATACTCGCAATGCGGGGCGGCGCCAGCAGATGCAAATACGTGCATGCCAAGTTCATTGGCGTTTTAGTAGCTTCTCGAAGTAAATTGGTCCCCTTGAAGCGGTTCCCAATTTGTCGGTTACGACTTGACGTCGTTGTGACTGACTGAAAGGGAACATACGTCAATGTAACTTTGCTCCAACCAATGAGATGACATGAAACTTATGCAACACATAAAAACATGAAACTTACGTGTACGTGCTGAGACAACTGTATCACCATCATCTGTGGTTCATTCATTTTACAGGAAGAAATCATCTCTCTGATACTCTCTTTACACATTAGGGTTTGTATTTTCTTCTCATTTTAAATCCTTTCTCCTTGATTTTGTCTTTTCTTTTTCATCTTCTTTATTCATTTTTTTCTTATCAGGTTACTTTTATCATCAAGTCCTTTAACGAAAATTACAATGGCAGCTGACACAAGTGGGTAAAACTTTATTATAAGAAAATATCATGATTAATGTTTTGTGAAATTGACACAAGTCTGTTAATCTTTATTATAATTTCATATTGACCTCTACAGACATGATGCTCAGAGATTTCACAAACAGCCCAGTATTTGTTCAGGAGCTTTTTCCAGCTGCTAAGCGTACAGCTTTACTCTATCATCTCTCTTACCTGTGTTTGGCTCCTTTCCCCAAGTTGGAGAGGATTATCCGAGAGCGAGCTGTTGAAACTCAGCTTCTCTTTGGCTCCTCTGAAGTTATTCTTTTGAGGGTAAAATTCTGAGGTTCTTCCGATAGTTATCACACTCTGACACATTAGAACACATTGTATGTGATTATGATTAATGGTATTTCTAATTTTAAAGAAAATTTTAGGTAGAAAACATTTTAATTTTTAGGTGTTACCAATTGAAGCAATGTTTTTAAAGTTTATCCAACTCTTCACATTGTACAGTGTAACATATAGTAAGATTTTGTTAAATTTGGTATACTCATTAAGGTTATCCAATTCACAAACTGTAAAACACACTCAAACAACATAGGCAGTGATATTCAATTATATTTTTTCATTATGATGTCTGCTTGTATTAAGTCTAAAAACTGGTTAAAACAAGCTGTAGAGTATGTTTTAAAAAAGTATGTTGTTTAAGAAATACATTTCTTCACTGTAAAAAAAATCAGTAGAAATTACAATGTTATTGCAGCTGGGTTGCCAGTAATTTACCGTAGATTTGAATTTATATTATTTACTGGCAAGAGTTTGTTCAAAGTTAAATAAATTTTAAATATTAACAAGTCCTTATCTTTACAGAACAAAACCATACAATAACAGCCTCATGCAAAGCATTCTGGGAACCAGAAATCATCATCAACCTTTTTCTGTTTTTTTGCTACAGATTTTGTTTCCCAGAATGTTTTGCTTGATGCTGTTATTCTAGTTTTACTCTGTAAAGACAAAGACCCGCAAATGTTCAACGCCCATTCAACTCTGAACAAACTGTTGCCAGTAAATAACATACATTTAAATCTATGGTAAATTACCGGCAACCCAGCTGCAATTTCTATGGATTTTTTTACAGTGTTGTTTTAAACACTTTTTAACCTTCTACTGAAATAACACAGTCTCACCCCATGGCGTCAACACCTGACGACACTTGACCATGCGCCAACATGCCGACGCGGAGGGTATACCTTTCGCGTCATTTTTTGACGAACTGGGGACTTCAATACTATTACGTCCGTTGCATTCTCTTTTCCTATTTTCTTACCATTTTCGCGTCGGTTTAGGGTTAGAATACGCAAAATTAAACAGTGTACGCGAAATTTAACAGTTGTCACCTGGCATTGGGCTTAGAGTTAGGTACGCGAAATTAAACAGTTGTCACCTGGCGTTGGGGTTAGAGTTAGGTTTGGGTAGGGATGTCATTATGTAAATCTAACCCTAAACAGACGCGAAAATGGTAAGAAAATACGAAAGAGAATGCCACGGACCCACCAGTATTGACGTCCCCAGCTCGTCAAAACCTGACGCGAAAGGCACACCCCCCGCGCCAACACACCGACGCATGGTCAAGCGCCGTCAAATATTGACGCCATGGGGTGAGACTGACTGAAAATAGAATGACATGAACACTACTTTACTAATAAAAACAACCCCTTCTCACACAAATGTTTTATTGCAGTTTAAAGTTTAATCACATAGTTTTATCCCCAAAATGCAAAGTATTGGGAGGGCCAACACAGCAGGAGAAGGAGGAGGTGGGGCTGAAGGGTGCCCTAAATGGTAGGTGGGTTGTTAGCATTTATACAAAATTAGCCAACTCTTATACATATTCATATGTAAAAAACATACTTGTCAGAGACACTAAAGGCCCTATTTTAACGATCTGAAACGCAAGTCCGAAGCGCAAAGCGCAAGTGACTTTGTGGGCGGATCTTGGGCGCTGTTGCTATTTTCCCGGCGGGAGAAATAAGTCTTGCGCCGGGCGCAAATCAATAAGGGGTTGGTCTGAATTAGGTTCCTTATTTATAGGTGTGGTTTGGGCGTAATGTCAAATAAACCAATCAAAACGCTATCCAACATTCCCTTTAAACGCAAGGGCGCAAGTTCCATGGCGGGTTGCTATTATTATGACGGATTTACCAGGCGCACACCAGGAGTGGTTCACAGCCGAGAAGACCGAAGTTCTTGTAAGAGCAGTCAAAGACAGAGAAGTTGTTTTGTATGGGGATGGGAGAAACCCGCCCAAATCAGCGTAGGTTAAACAGGCGTGAGAGGAAATAGCCGCAATAGGGCTTGGGCGTCGTGACGTCATTACTTGTCGTGGCGGCCATGTTGGTTGCCTCCTTTACTGCAGCGCTCCATGCTGCGCTCTGTTTATAGACATACTTTCTCTCAATTGTGTGTCTTAATTTAATTAATTTGTCGTTATTTTTTCAACCATGGTAAACCGTTGCTGTATTAATAATAAAGTAACACATTAAAAGTAATTTACATTAAAAATGACAGATTACAGAAAACTTCATTATGTTTTATTCAATATTGGAAACCAAACATTAACCTCAACCCCTCAGTAATGTGGATACATGACATATAAATGACATTTATATATACGACAGTGAAGTATAACATCTGAATATTAATTTATATAGCTTAGGTCAACATTGAACATAAGGGAACTGTCCCAGTTTACTCGCCCAAAATACGGGAAAATTTCAACATTCATCTTTCTGTTGCTATCCCTCTGCTGACAGCAAATGTTACGGGTAAATCCAGGTAAGACAGGATGCGGATCCAAAAGCAGTGAGGTTTATTAAAAAATAATAACAAACAAGCAAAAACATATCAGGAAGTCCAACAAGGAACCAAGAACACGGAACACGAAAACACCATAACATCAAATAACGATCGACATCAGACACTGGAAACACTAGGCTTAAATACACAGAGTAATCAGGGAAAACAAGACACACCTGGGGAACAATCATCACACAGACCAATGAACAAAAGAACTACAAAGAACTACAGACATGGATGACACAGACATGACTTCAAAATAAGAGTACAAGACAGGGTACACAGACAGAGTTCATAACATAGCCCCCCCTCAAAGGGCGGCTTCCAGACGCCCCCCAGAAAACCCCAAAGTACAACAGTCTAGGAGGGCGGTGGCATGGAGGTGGACCCGGGGGAGGGATGGTGGGCCAAGGCCATGAAAGTCCAAGGGCCAGGGCGGAGCCGTAGGCAAAGACAGGGACCAAGGCGGAGCCGCGGGCGGAGGCTGGAGCCAGGGCGGAGCCGCGGGCGGAGGCTGGAGCCAGGGCGGAGCCGCGGGCGGAGGCTGGAGCCAGGGCGGAGCCGCGGGCGGAGGCTGGAGCCAGGGCGGAGCCGGGGGCAGAGGCTGGAACCAAGGCGGCGCCGCAGGCGGGGACAGGGACCAAGGCGGAGCAGCAGGCGGCGACAGGGACCAAGGCGGAGCAGCAGGCGGCGACAGGGACCAAGGCGGAGCCGCAGGCGGAGACAGGGACCAAGGAGGAGCCGCAGGCGGAGACAGGGACCAAGGAGGAGCCGCAGGTGGAGACAGGGACCAAGGAGGAGCCGCAGGCGGAGACAGGGACCAAGGAGGAGCCGCAGGCGGAGACAGGGACCAAGGAGGAGCCGCAGGCGGAGACAGGGACCAAGGAGGAGCCGGCAGAACTGGCAACCAGGGCGGAGCCGGCAGAGCGGGAACCCAGGGCGGAGCCGGCAGAGTGGGAAGCCAGGGCGGAGCCGGCAGAGCGGGAAGCCAGGGCGGAGCCGGCAGGGCGGGAAGCCAGGGCAGAGCCGGAGACCAGAGAGGGACTGGATACCAGGGTGGTGCTGGTGGTATCATGAACCTGGGTAGAAGAGAACAGAGAGAGGCCCTCTGGGCCTGGTTAGACAGGGCAGTGAGTTCACATATTGACATCTCAGACCAGACAGTGAGGGCAAAGAGCTTGGGGACAGTCATCTTGGGACATGCAGAGAGTTCAGCACTGGCCATAGTCTTGGTGACGACAAAGAGTCTCTGGGGCATCGCGGTGACCACACTAGCTGACCCATGGGGCTCAGATGACTCACTCGGCTCAGATGACTCACTCGGCTCAGATGACTCACTCGGCTCAGATGACTCACTCGGCTCAGATGACTCACTCGGCTCAGATGACTCACTCGGCTCAGATGACTCACTCGGCTCAGATGACTCACTCGGCTCAGATGACTCACTCGGCTCAGATGACTCACTCGGCTCAGGGGAATCAGAAGACTCACTCGGCTCAGGGGAATCAGAAGACTCACTCGGCTCAGGGGAATCAGAAGCTTCAAAGGACTCGGGAGATTCACTCGGCTCAGAGGACTCGGGAGATTCACTCGGCTCAGAGGACTCGGGAGATTCACTCGGCTCAGAGGACTCGGGAGATTCACTCGGCTCAGAGGACTCGGGAGATTCACTCGGCTCAGAGGACTCGGGAGATTCACTCGGCTCAGAGGACTCGGGAGATTCACTCGGCTCAGAGGACTCGGGAGATTCACTCGGCTCAGAGGACTCGGGAGATTCACTCGGCTCAGAGGACTCGGGAGATTCACTCGGCTCAGAGGACTCGGGAGATTCACTCGGCTCAGAGGACTCGGGAGATTCACTCGGCTCAGGAGATTCACGGGACTCGGGGGACTTAGAGGATTCAGGTTTCTGGAAAGCATCACAGGAGACAGAGGAGCAGTACGCGGACCACACACACCACACAGCCATGCCAAATATGGGAATTACAGAATGCAGAGAACATACCTCAGACCTAACAGGCACCACGGATCTGGAGACCACAGGACGGGGAACCCCAGCCACCCGTACAGATACCAATGGGGTATCCACCAGGCTGGTGATGAAACACCGGAACTTTGGCAGTGCTGGATAGTTCATCAATGCAGTTTCGTGAAAAGGAGTAGGTGTGGCAGTCATGTTGTGAACCGGTTCGGGTATGGGAGCCATCTTGAGAATGGGTGCGGGTGTTCCTACTGCACCTTTAACTACTGGAACGGTGATGATGGTGGCTTTCTGACAAGTCGGGGCTGGTATAGTTGTGGCAAACTCGAATACTGGGGCAGGTTTAACAACAGCGAACTGAGGCTGAGGCATGGAGTAGGATGACGTGGCGGCCATCTTAAGCACGGGCGCTGACACAGGGGAAACAGGACTCGGGAGAATAGCGTCCGTGCTAACAGTAGCTCGCTCGGCCTTGGGTCTCTTCCTCCGCCGCCGATGACGTGAGCAATGCGTTGGTCTCATGATGACTGGCTCGAGTGATGTTACAGTCTCTGCGGGTCTTTCGGCGGGGAACTCCCACAAATTCCATCGGCCACGGTTGTGCATGTAACCGACGAAGCCCCAGAAATCGAGTGTTTGCAACCCGTCCACCTCTTGCTGCGGCACGGGTTCATCGAGACATTCATTAAAGTAATTTTTAAGTTCCGAGTCACAGAGGTCCAAGCCCAGCGAAAAAGACCAGAAAGTCTGGGCAAAACAGCGCACAGGTCTCCCCTGTTGCCGGAGGGAAGTCAGGTCGGCGAGTGCGTTCCACCATTCTTCATCCGTGGTGGGGGGTGAAACTTGCACTCGGATATCGCCGACACGGAGCATGAGGACACAGGGAACACACCAGGAAACTTGGAAAAACACTTGGGAATGAGGAATTGCTGCTGGATCCTGAGCGGTCGATCGTTCTGTTACGGGTGAAATCCAGGTAAGACAGGATGCGGATCCAAAAGCAGTGAGGTTTATTAAAAAATAATAACAAACAAGCAAAAACATATCAGGAAGTCCAACAAGGAACCAAGAACACGGAACACGAAAACACCATAACATCAAATAACGATCGACATCAGACACTGGAAACACTAGGCTTAAATACACAGAGTAATCAGGGAAAACAAGACACACCTGGGGAACAATCATCACACAGACCAATGAACAAAAGAACTACAAAGAACTACAGACATGGATGACACAGACATGACTTCAAAATAAGAGTACAAGACAGGGTACACAGACAGAGTTCATAACAGCAAAAACTGCTGCATTAACTAAGCTACTTGTGAAGCGAGGTCATACGTGACTTTGCTTACAGATTGGCGTGAAATTGTGCTCTCACAACAACCACGCTGTTATCTTAAAAGGCTCTTTATTAACTATTTTTTCATATGGATCCTAACCGTTAATAGTTCCGATTTTGTCCACATACCGGTCCCTGCTTCCCTGTTTAACGTATCCCAGTAAAATCCACATCATTTTCCAGATTTTAACATATTTTTTCTTTCTTTTAATTCTCCCAACTCCGCCGCTTCTCCTCGTTCAACTTGCTGTATGTTTACATTCGCGAGGCCACCAACATGGCCGCGACGTCCCAGAATGCAACGCGGCGCCCAAGCCCTATTGTCTCATCAGCTGCGCCAAGCACTACAATGATGTCAGGAGACGGGGGGGATCCCAAGCTTGCCAGCATAAATCGGGCACGCCGGGCACACAGGAGGACATCGCTGCGTCCACCCTCACCGCTGAAAGGGTTTGGGGGCTTTGAAATCGGACACAAGAAACGCAAGCAAGGTCCAACCCCAAAGTACACAAATCAAGTTCATATACATTAAGGTTTCTTATGAAAACATTTTAATTATTATTTAGATAAAATAAACGTAATACAGCCATACAACAAAATTATGAAAATATTGTAATCGTTATTTGCATGATAATTGTTTAACGCTGCCACACAAAATAAATAAAAACTATCACCACAATGCTCACCACAATGATTTCCCTTATCTCATGTATTAATATTTTTTATTGTAACAATTTATGATTTGCAAAAATAACCGTTGCATCTGTGTAGATTAGATAAGCAATGCGCGTTGTGCACGCTATACATTATGGTCAAGCATGCGCCCTTAAAATAGCATAATGAACCACGCGCAACTCGCCACTGACTTTAGACTAGGTTTTTTTTTGTAAGTAGCGCAATTGTTTTTTGAAACTGCAAAATAGCATAAGAGATGGTTTGCGCCGGAGCACGCCTCCTTTTTTGCGCTGAATCGCCCAGGGAGCGCAAGTTCATTCCCTAGTTTGCCGACGTGCGTCTGTGGAGGGAAAAACCCGCTGTGCGCCAGTGCAAAATACGAAATGATAAATGCGTCACTGACAAAGTCAATTGCGCTGGGTGCAAGATAGGGCCCAATGTGTCATCACACCAAGACACACATGAAGGGCTCTATCTTACACCCGGCGCAATGCAGCGCAATGTGCGACGCAAGTGTCTTTTGCTAGTTTCCACCCTAATTTTCACGTTTAGCGCCGCGTTGTTTAAATAGCAAATGCATTCGTTGCTATTTTGAGGCAACTAAAATAGACTACCCCATTGACCAACAAAAACCTGGTCTAAAGTCAATGGCGCAATGTGTTTTATGCTATTTAAAGAGCGCATTAGTAAAATGCGCCTATACGGGAGGACAACGCGGGTTTGCTTATCAAAAAGTACATGAATGCGCAGCAGCACAAAAATGCTTTTAAATATGAAAGATTAAATGATTGAATGTAAAAGATTATTACTGAATCTCTTGGACATAAATGAGGACTAATTATGAGACGTTAGAAGGCGCAAAGAGCTGCTTCACCTGTAGCCTGATAAGTAAATAAATGCTTTGCTTTGAACAAATGCGTCTGTTTTTAAATGTTTTTTTTTTTAATGCTACCTCACGGATTTATTGTATATGATGACTGTGGATATGGCGAGATGAGAAACATTTGTAAGTAATGCTTAAAAAAACTCTTTGCTAAAAAAAACGCTGTCCAAAGTGCTGAAATGTGCGGAGAGCCGTTTGTAAATTCTTTATCTCCTGTTTGTTACAAATAAAGTATTTTTAGAGTACAAACATTTTCTTACATACTTGTAAATTATTTTTTGATGATATTGGATAGCCATACATTTAAAGCAATTACAAGCCTGCTTTTTACTTCCATGACTAAAAGAAAACGGGTTTTAAAGATTTTAATAAAAAAATAAAAATTTCAATACAAGTGAAAAACAACACAATTATTTTACATTAATCTTAAACTGGGGATCTTCTTCCTCCGCTTAGTTTTTCAGTTTACAAAGTTCGTCATCTAAATAGGGATTAGACATAGCGCCAGTGTAACAGGCTTTTAAAGGGGATGAGAGCTGAGACTCGCATTGGTTTATTGCACATTATGCCCAAAATACTCTCATTACAATAGGACCAACCCTTTTCGACCATGCGCTCGGCGCACAAACAATTTTTCCCGTCGTTAAATTAGCAAAAGTGGATTAGGACATGCCCATTTAGACGTTGCGCTCTGCGCTTTAAACAATACGCTTAGATCGTTAAAATAGGGCCCGAAAACTCATAGCATACTCATGCTTGTGCTCTTTCTAACAATTCTAACATAATCTTCACAACTTGTAGATTTATCATTCTAGTATGTTCCTAATTTTAGTGATGATGATATTAATTTCAAAGTGCAAGAATCATAGCCCTATTGGTCAAAGAGCTTATTTTCTGCAATTAATCAGATTTTAACCTTTTTCAAATGTGTTGATTATTTTGCATATTTTGCAAGAAGCCAACCTTTATTTTCCATAAAAACTGCTTTGCAGGAATAATTGTATTTTACTGATGAAATAAAGTTTTCTGATGAAAATTGTTCAGTGTAAAAGTGCCTGCAAAATAATTGAGTGTAAAATTCAATATGGCACTTTGCTATTTGTAGTTGGTGAAAGTATGATCTCTGTAGATGTGCCACATAAACTTTTTTGTTGTCTTTTAGTGTGTGACTACAAGTGGTAATCTGATTTCCTCACTGTTGCCCCTGCTGAAGCTTGCTGTTAAAAATAATGAAACCGATTTGGCCTTTAAGTCACTGGAAAAAGCAAAAGCATGGATCAATGAAATAGTTCAAGGAGTGACAGACATAATAGCCAGGTGATGTGATAGCAAATATTGAATATAAATGTAAAGCTTGTTAATATGCCATGTGTTAATGTAAAACTTTCATATGTCAGTGCATAATCAAGAGGTTTCAACACATTAAATTATTATAATTTTTAAATTAACATAAAAATATGCTGATGATTTATCTGAAATTTCATATTACCAGATATGATAAACAAAACGGGAGTGTGGCTTCATGCACCAGTGATGTGATTTATGAAAAGACAGAGACAGAAAAAATGAAAGCACAAACCTCTGATGAGATGAAGAGTCATGAGAATGCATTAGAAGAGATTAAGGAGGAAAGAGATAAAATCTTGAAGGAAATAGAAGAGATTGAGAAAAAGATTCAAGACAAAAATGCAGAGCTGCAGAATCACGTCAACAATGTTTGTAAAAAAAGTAAAGAAGTGGATATTATGGCTTCAATTGTGCCATTTATTGGGCCTATTATTAAATTAATTTATGATACGGCAAGTGAACCTGGTGTAGTGGCTAAAACCCAAGCCCTCACCAGTGAGTTGTCTCAGCTCTCCTCTGAGAAGTCAGACCTGAGACAGTGGGAGTGGGAGATCCATGTGAAGATGACTGATCTTCAGCTGAAATTGGCAACTTTAAAAATACAAGATGGTAAGAGTCTTTTAAATGCTAATATGGATAAAAAATTACATCTTAGATGTAACCCTAACCTCGTCTATAATAACCAAGGTCTGCCTCATATGGTTTCTCTAGGTTCAATACCTGACCCTGTCCATCTGAAGGAGGTCCAAACGTGCCTTACTCAAATCCAAAACATTCTAATTCAGCTTCAGAAGTTCTGGGAATCAGTGAGGGAACTTCTGGAGTGCCTCAAAAAGGAAACCTTTGTTGGAGAGGACACGATTAATGAACACATGAGTGAGAAAATAAAGGGCTTCTTTATATCCTCTATTGGGAAAGCAGAGGAGGTAAAGTAACTTGTAAATGACCAATTCAATAGGGAAACTGGTAAAACTGTTTGTTATAAAAGTGTTGTGATTAATTTTGTTCCTTAAATTTTTCAGTTCTGGAAGGAGTTTGGCGAAAGCTGTCTGAGAGCAAGGAAGATCTTTAGCTTGGAGACTAAAGATGCATATAAGTTCCTGGAGGGCACCGCTTCCCCTGGATCAGAAGAGTGGAAACAAGAGTATGAGTCTGTCATGATGAAGCTAAAAGAAATAAGCCCTCAACCTACGCCCAGTGTAAACAATGAAATAACTGAGTAAAAACTTTAAAAAGACAGCCAGATGTATTAAGAATTAGGCTGCCTCAACATCTGATGTATTGACAACTTAAATTTTTAATTTTTAAAAGTTTCTTTATCATTCACTTATCTCAACACTGATCACACACCTCTAAGTATGTTGATGATCAAAAGCATAACAACTCTACAATCTTATATGCAGAAAACCCTAAACGCCAGCAGAACAGAACAGAGACTGTACGCACTAATTACAATGCCTTAGTTTTGCCCATTTCAAAGCCTTAAGAGTCCGCGTGAGGTTTGCTGTAATATGGGGAGCTCTTCGTGCTCTTTTAATCCAAGCATGTCATGAAAACAGCTCGAGTCTTAACACATCCTGCCTGCTAAAGAAAGATTAAAAGACTTTTCTTCCTCCGAAAGCCAGAGCAGGCCAGATTCACCTTTTGGCTGCTACTAACTTCTATAGGCATGCCAAAAAGAGCATAATTTGTCACGACTGAGGTGACCTTAAGCAAGACATCTTTCCACAAGTTGCTCCCTGGATTGCTGCTCACTGCTCTGGGTATGCGTGAATTCATGACTTGCAGTGCATTTGTTCGCTTCACACTGGGATAGGTTAAAGGCAGAGGTGACATTTTTAAGCATTGGTTCCCATACTTGACAATCACTTTTACTTTAGGCTGCTCTATAGACCACATTGTCACACCTTTTAGATGTCACAATAGCAACTCGAATGGCCCGTAAAGTTTTTAAATCGCTTTGCTGTGATGTCATGATACGACGATCAGCCAGCACAACACCAGATAAAGCAGCACACACACATGTGTAGTATCAAGTGGTTAGGGAGTTCTATTGAAACCCATTGCAAGGGTTACACCAGTAGTGTGCACTAGTGAAATGTAAGCAATGACGTACATCTGATTAAACAAGCGAAGTTAGCAAGGGTAGGGCATAAAAATGGACTTAAATGCAGCCCCCCATGATGGAAATATAGGACTATAAAAACACATGTGAACAGACTGGGGGAAGCTTCTTCCAGAGAACGGTGACATGCAACACGCGCCCTGCAAACACACCACCCACCTAAGATATTTTACTGTAGCACTTGGTAATTGTTTTCATTCTGGTTTCACTTCATTTTACAAAAAAGCATGCACATCAATTGGTCCTTTCTAGTGTGCCATCTGAAATATCACATGCCAAGCTAACTCCTTTTAATACATTTTGATGTTTGGAGCTTTGGTGTGCCAACTTTACATTTAATACTTCACTTCATTTTACAGAATCAAATGCCAATTTCCACATCCTATGTTTACAAAACTTGTCACCAAATACCACATTCTTATTATAATGAGTAAAAAAAGGATCATTCATAATATAGTTTCAAACACTTTTTATATGCCGTGTATGTGAATTTCTTATATGTTTCTGTGTATATAAGTACCTATTAAAACACCCCGCATATGCATGTGATATGCATAAAGAATTCGCTCATAGAAAACACTTCCCAATATGCACTCAAAAAAATTGTTATTTTCAACCCAGCGTTGGGTCAAAAAGGGACGAGCCCAGCAGCTGGGTTTAAATAAACACAAATAGTGTTTATATTTGACCCAACAATGTGTTCAAACAACTCAGCATGTCATTTTTTAGAATGTGCAAGAATAAAATAGGTGAATTATATAATCTTTGAACATTTCTGGCTTTGTAAAACAAACTTGAGGTGCATAAAGGCACTCTAGTAATTTAAATAATTAATGCTTGCTATTGAATACAAACAAGTTAAATTTGTGTTTACATTTAACTAAACCAAAAATACTAACTGATCACAGTCCTACAAGAAAGCATTCTAATAATTACAGGCTAAAGGAACCAAATTCAGCATGTAAACATTGACTAACAAGGGTGAGATCATTAATCAAGAATATTACCCACTCATTATAATATATTGTACTGTATTGTATTGTATTGTAATGTTGTGTTGTGTGTTGTACACTGTAAAAAAAATCCGTAGAAATTGCAGCTGGGTTGCCGGCAACACACCGCAGATCCAAATTTATGTTCCTCACTGGCAACATTTTGTTCAAAGTAAAATGAACATTAAACATTTACAAGTCTTTGTCTTTATAGAGTAAAACTAAGACAACAGCATCAGGCGAGGCATTCTGGGAAACAAAATCTGAAGCAAAAAACAGAAAAGGGTACATAATGATTTCTGTTTCCCAGAATGCTTTGCATGAGGCTGTTATTGTATGGTTTTATTCTGTACTCTTGCCAGTAAATAACATGGGTTTGGGTCTGCTGTATGTTGCCGGCAACCCAGCTGGAATAACATTTAAATTTCTACGGAATTTTTTTACAGTATATTGTACTGTATTATAGTGTATTCAATCATTATACCAGAGCAAATCGAAACAAGTTGATTATTAAGTTATTATTAAAAGATGTTTATTATTAATCCATGTGCTTTTAATGATACTAATTTATTAATACAAATTTGTATTTGCACAGTAAGTGAACAATGTGCTTTGCAAATCACCAAACATTAAACAGCTGTCTCTTGATTCCTCATAAGATTTATGTACTGGTCTGCAGGTCCTCAAAAGAATGTCCTGTAAAAATAGAAAATAAAAAAATGCAATAAACATGAAAGGACAGTATACCACTGCATTGGTTCACTTCATTGCTTAAAGACACAAATACTACAGGTCATTGCTGGTAAAGCCTGTGAAGCACAAAGTGCCTTTAAGCAACATTTATTGCACATCTTTATGCACCAAGGATGGATTATAGTCCTGTGAGGCCCTGGACCACTGGTCTCTTGTACCAATTGTATAATATCCAAAAGTGAGTAATGCAATTGCAAAGATCTGATTTAATACAATTGGGCCTAGTTTCACATACAAGAATTAAGCCTAGTCCCAGACTACAACCCTTTGCTATTAAAATGAGCTATTTTAATCGAAAACCACTGGCACAGACATTTTAAAATATATCAGTGCCATTGCTTTGTCTTAAGATGATTTTTCTGAGACACATTTATTAAAGCTTTCTAAATGTCCTGCTCATCAATGTCAGATCCAGAACAATGGAACCAAAAAAATAACAGGCTAATGCAATAATCAATAAAAAATATAGCCAAAATACAATACAGACAAAAACAGTAACTAATAAACATGATGTTATTTTACTGACAATTGTTGGGATCGAATTACTGTAGTGCAAAAGTACAATAATGTTATTTTTTGTGCTTTTGCACAAAATTGGATGTGCGTTCTCATATATTCACTCTTTATGAATTCTGTCTGCTCTTGCCCAGAGAGTGTGCTCACATTTAAAATGTGTTCACTGCAATTGCAAACCTCTCCTCTCAATGAAAGTAAAAAAAAAAATGATTATAGTTGTGCATAGGTCCTACATCATAGCCTCAACGCGTTGGTTTTCATATGTACAGCAAAGAAGAAGCATCTTGGCCAGTAAACCCACAAACGAAGAAGAAGAAGCAGCGTGTTGTGTATGATTTGAAAAGACCAGCCCGGATTGGCCATAAGGAGAACCAGGAGAATTCCCGCGAATGCACAGCAGCCTCATTCGCGTAATTTGCTTTATGCCCAAGTTGATTGTGCAGCGACTCACGACCACGGAGTAATTCTTGCGTTTATAATCATAATTAGGGTCCATAAACCTCTAAAACGCATTGACAACGCAGGACGCGCCGCTTTCTTCTGCTTTTCAAAGCGCTCGCCTGTGAACACGAGTTTTGTTTTAGACGCGTCTATATTTGAATGCACTTGTCGCGCATTTAGATTTAAAATAAACTTGAGCACGACTTGATACGAATGGCCTTCAAAAGGTTAATGATCTACAAATCATATTTTTTTAAATCTAAGTTATAGATGTAACAATGAATAATCTATGAATAGTTATTCTTCATCTGTTTTATGCAAAACTCATCAGTTTTATTGGGGTAAAAAAACTATGTTTCATATCAATATGATGTTTTCTCAAGTAAAATGTTGAAAGTCCATTATATATTTGTTCTTTTTGACACAAGAGAGGCCTAACATACATTATTGGGCAATATACAAGATCTAAGTACTACTAAACAGATTAAGATAAGGATTTTTATTTTTCCATCTGTTTCCCCTGAATACTTGATAAATCTTGCTTTATCAGGGGTTTCCAAACTTTTTCAACCCAACAGGTAATCTCAAGATCCACCATTTATTAAAAATATAAATGTAGGGGAAAACACAAACACATTTGTTCCTTTTCAGCAGTTTTTGAATAAGTTTAATTGAATAATATTAAAATACCTTTATGGTAGGGCTACACGATTATGGCAAAATTATAATTGTTTTAGACTAATATTTGCACTGAATTGGAAATGATATTTTTAGAAAATATATTAATTGCAAGGCTGCAGAGAATATAATGCACTATTGCAGACTTAGAAAATACTGAGGACTTAATTATATTATTTTAATATAGTCAGTTGTGAACTAAAGTGGGCCCGTCTAAGGCCCTGTCCCAATATACGCACTTCTGCCCTTGTGCCCCTCATATGCGCATTCACGCTAACGGGTGCAAGACCGTAGGGTGTCCCGATTCTCTAATGGTGCTCTCCAGGGGTGATCATAAGTGCACTTAATGCACCCTTTTCGCAAGTGCGCATCAGACCGCACTTTGCTATGGGCTATTACCCAGAATCCTTGTAGTGTCCTGACATTTCCAACAGCTAACCAATGAGGGAGCGAAACGGTTGCTATGGTCGGACGCCGGCAAAACTCAGAGGGAAAACATTTAAAATGTTTACTTCACAAAGATAAGTTTAATAAGGAATTTCATACTCCTAAAATAATAGAGTTTAATGGCTTACTTAAGTTATTGTGTCACAAAACACATTAGTATTAGTGATAATATTAGCTAACATTTTACTTTATAGACTATAAATTATAATACATTATAAATTATAGTACATTTATTGTGAACAGCTGGAAAACGCTGTGTGCGGGAGTCAAACCAGCAATCGATCCGCCATGTGAGTCGAACGCTCCGAAAGCCCGGGCAAACTTCACCACCCTCCGCGTCCATCTCTGTCATGCGGACGTGTGGGACATAGAACCGGGCACGTAGAGTGAAGCACCCGCAGGATGGACCGATTGGGAGATTAGGGAATGATATTTACTCACTGCACCGCCTTCATTAGCTGTAGTATATATCTCGTTAATGATTACAAGGTGGAAAAAAGATGAATGGACGGATAACCTCATGAGCAGGGTAGAATAATTCATTTCAAAGCTTGTCATTTTACTCTTAAGAGAAACATTAAGATATTCTTATGTAAATATTTGAGAATATTAGGAAATGTTTGAGAATTGCACTTGAAACATTGTTACAAACTTCTTATAACTTATCTAAACTACTTTACAATTTTTTTGTCTTAAGAATGTTTTCGTAAATCCAGCCCCAGATCACGACAGAAGTGACGTAGATAGTGACGTGTGTCAAACTGTCCCAATTCTGCTCTTCACCGCTTCGGGCCCTTACGCACTTACTCTGCTAACTTTCAACAAGTGTCCACTTCGAGGAAGACCTTAGGGCTTAGTGTGAATATTGGGACAGGGCATAAGACATGAAACTCCAGGGCTGAAAATGAGTCCCACTCTGGCCCTGCCAGCAGTGATGTAGGTAAATATACACTGACTATTTTTGCAGTTTGAGTTAAATCATTCCTCAACTTGGCCCATCTTTGTTAGTGTCGCATGTGAAAATGATTATGAAGAAATGTAAAGCAGATTTTTTACCTGACGGGAGGGGTAATAATGGACCAATCAAATCACTTACGGTCCAGGTGGAATGGACACATTAAAATTTTGGCGAGGTGCCCGTCAGGCTACGCACAGCCTATGCATAACCTATGGTGTAAAACCTACGCCCGATTATAAATTGCACTTGAGTGCTTTTGCGCTTTTTGCGTTGCCCCTGTGCTTTAATACAGTGTTTCTTATTAGTAAAAAGAAATTAAACAATTGTGTGTGCACTACTGGGAATGTAAATATGTATTTTAAATAAAATACACTAAAATACACAAGAACAGTTAACTCTTTCCCCAACAGCGTTTTAAAAAAAAAGTTGCCAGCCAGAGCCAGCATTTTTAATGACATCACAAAAGTTTATTGTCTTCCATAAAATCTTCTTTAAATATATAAACATACAATATATCAAATGAAAGAACAGACCCTCTGCTAAAAACAAACAAACAAAAATGTTTCATCCTATCTTCATTTGTTCTCTTTTTATCACCTCTCAAATATGGGTAGGTTTCTTTAAAAATACAAAATTTTGAGCAAAAAGCTGAGATAGCCTAATTGTGTTTTTGTGAAAGAATTTGATAGAAATCCAATTCAGAGTAATGATCAAAACATACACTGAGTTTGAACTGTTTGATTTTGGGGTTGCTTCCGCGTTGTATAAATTGGGTAAGATCGACATCTGGCTGACAATACCGGAAATACTGATTGCCGGAAAAACTTGTCATTGGCAGGGACGCGTTTTCTCTTAATTGCTGAGTTAACTCTTCAATGGCGGGGAAAGAGTTAACAGCATTTATATGTAACAAAATTAATATATTAAATGAAATATTGACAAAAAAAATCAAAACTAACCAGAATCCATACTAATTGGAATCGGATGGTCAAACTGATCTCAAAACACAGTCCTAGTATCCATGATGGTTCATGCTGATTTAGTGCAAGTCTAGCTAGTGAATCAGTATAGGCATGTTAAATTAACTAGCAAAACAGCTGGTGAAGATTGTCAACCAGCAAGTTCTTCATAAAAAAGCTAATAAGGACACCAACATCCCATTTTGGTGACCAGCTGCTCTTTTCAGCAGGGACAAAAATGCTTTTACAAATGTCACCTTTTAAGCGGTGGTTTCGGGGTCGATTTGGAACCAGGATCAAGCCACCGACCTTCGTTTTTTTTGTGTGTGTATGTGTGGAAAACTACATCAGTTCTAGATTGGGCACCAGCTCGGGCACTAACTTTGGTGAAAAAACGCCCTGGGGCACATTGGCCCAGTCTATAATCTGTCCTTGGTATGCATGCATTTAAACAGTTTTAAACTCAGAATAAATCTGCTACTGGTTAACCAGATACAGATTTATAAAGTAGTAAAAATTCAGACAGTAGTACGAAGAATAAACGACAGAGCTTTATAGCAAATACCTTAATATGGTGCAATGAACAGGTCAGATCAAAGAAGCAAAAATCAAAGTCATGAACATGTAACCGTCTCTTTGAGCAACATCAATCAGAACTACTGTAAAACCTTTTAAACACATAAAAGCACTTTGTAATAAATAATAATAATGTTTCAGGTATTAACATATTAATACAACAGTACCAAATATCATTTTAGTTTTAGCAAACTAGATTTAAGAAAGCAAATGTTGGTTTAAGGCTTAATAAAGAGATTGTCACATGTACATGATGCAAATGCTCACCCCAGAGGGGTAGGGGTGGTTTGGGGTACTGTTACCACCGTCCGATCAGGGCGGGGGATTAGGCGGTCGCATCTGGAGCATGTAGCCCTGTCTGTACACAGGGGCACTGAAAACCTTATTCTTTGCAGTGGGTCTGACTGATGCTGCTTTAGAGCTGAAGACATACAGCAGATGATGGATACATCTACATGAATTTAATTGAACTGAGAACAAAACACATTATATAAAACTACACTGCCTGGCCCAAAAGTCAAAATTTGTATGCTTTAACTAGCAACTACTTGTGATAGCTAATGATTGGATCATTATAGCATTGATGAATAGATGTAATTCTACAGTAGACTTCTTCAATCTTATATCATCATCACAAGAACTTGGACAAAAATAATGCAGCTCTGGATGGAAATGTTGTCACGTGTGTGTGTCATAATCATAAAAATGTGTGTGTGTGTGTCATAATCGTAAGATTTTTGTGTGCAACTTTTTATCCAGGCGATGCATTTATTAGTAAAATGACAGAATGTGCTGATTGGCTGTGATTTTCTCTGGGATTATATATTATGAAGAACAGTACAGTATACATACACTTCATCTTCATATTCCTTAGGCGGGGACACTGCGATCACCAAGTCAATCCAGTCCTGCTCATTCATAAAAACAAAGAAACATATCAAGATGACAAATTTAATTCATTAAATTAAATGCACTCTCAATTCTAAATCGTATTATTTTACTCAAAACTAATCTTATAAGATCACACAAGACCTCACTGACATCAACCTGGCTTGACAAATACACAACACTATACAGTCTTGTTCAAAATAATAGCAGTACAATGTGACTAACCAGAATAATCAAGGTTTTTAGTATATTTTTTATTTCTACGTGGCAAACAAGTTACCAGTAGGTTCAGTAGATTCTCAGAAAACAAACAAGACCCGGCATTCATGGTGTGCACGCTCTTGGGGCTGTGCGGTTGGGCAGTTGGTTGAAAGGGGTGTGTTCAAAAAAATAGCAGTGTCTACCTTTGACTGTACAAACTCAAAACTATTTTGTACAAACATTTTTTTTTTCTGGGATTTAGCAATCCTGTGAATCACTAAACTAATATTTAGTTGTATGACCACAGTTTTTTTAAAACTGCTTGACATCTGTGTGGCATGGAGTCAACCAACTTGTGGCACCTCTCAGCTGTTATTCCACTCCATGATTCTTTAACAACATTCCACAATTCATTCACATTTCTTGGTTTTGCTTCAGAAACAGCATTTTTGATATCACCCCACAAGTTCTCAATTGGATTAAGGTCTGGAGATTGGGCTGGCAACTCCATAACATTCATTTTGTTGGTTTGGAACCAAGACTTTGCCCGTTTACTAGTGTGTTTTGGGTCATTGTCTTGTTGAAACAACCATTTCAAGGGCATGTCCTCTTCAGCATAGAGCAACATGACCTCTTCAAGTATTTTAACATATGCAAACTGATCCATGATCCCTGGTATGCGATAAATAGGCCCAACACCATAGTAGGAGAAACATGATGCTTGCACCTCCATGCTTCACTGTCTTCACTGTGTACTGTGGCTTGAATTCAGAGTTTGGGGGTCGTCTCACAAACTGCCTGTGGCCCTTGGACCCAAAAAGAACAATTTTACTCTCATCAGTCCACAAAATGTTCCTCCATTTCTCTTTAGGCCAGTTGATGTGTTCTTTGGCAAATTGTAACCTCTTCTGCACATGCCTTTTTTTACAGAGGGACTTTGCGGGGGATTCTTGAAAATAGATTAGCTTCACACAAACGTCTTCTAACTGTCACAGTACTTACAGGTAACTCCAGACTGTCTTTGATCATCCTGGAGGTGATCATTGGCTAAGCCTTTGCCATTCTGGTTATTCTTCTATCCATTTTGATGGTTGTCTTCCGTTTTCTTCCACGTCTCTCTGGTTTTGCTCTCCATTTTAAGGCATTGGAGATCATTTTAGCTGAACAGCATATCATTTTTTGCACCTCTTTATAGGTTTTCCCCTCTCCAATCAACTTTTTAATCAAAGTACGCTGTTCTTCTGAACAATGTCTTGAACGACCCATTTTCCTCAACTTTCAAATGCATGTTCAACAAGTGTTGGCTTCATCCTTAAATAGGGGCCACCTGATTCACACCTGTTTCTTCACAAAATTGATGACCTTAGTGATTGAATGCTATACTGCTATTTTTTTGAACACACCCCTTTCAACTATATCAACTTATTGCCCAATTGCACAGCCCCAAGAGCGCGCACATCATGAATGCTGGGTCTCATTTGTTTTCTGAGAATCTACTGAACCTACTGGTAACTTGTTTGCCACGTAGCAATAAAAAAATATACTAAAAACCTTGATTATTCTGGTTAGTCACATTGTACTGCTATTATTTTGAACAAGACTGTATGTCGCAACACTACTTTTTTTGAAAATATGCAAATTTTCCAGCTCCCCTAACAGTAGATTTTTACCGTTTTGGAATCCATTCAGCTGATCTCCGGGTCTGGCGGTACCACTTTTAGCATAGCTTAGCATAATCAATTGAATCTGATTAGACCATTAGCATCGTGCTTAAAATTGACCAAAGAGTTTCTATATTTTTCTTATTTAAAACTTGACTCTTCTGTAGTTACATCGTGTACTAAGACTGACAAAAAATTTAAAGTTGCGATTTTTTTGGCTGATATGGCTAAGAAATATATTCTCATTCTGGCGTAATAATCAAGGACTTTGCTGCTGTAAAATAGCTGCAGCAGGCGCAATGATGGCTCGAAAAAGTCCCCTTGGTAACTTTTAATAGGAGGGAACTATTTTCTGGTGCTGCGTAATATCATTGCGCCTGCGGCAGCCATGTTACACCAGCAAAGTCCTTGATTATTACGCCAGAATGAGAGTATAGTTCCTAGCCATATCTGCCTAGAAAATCGCTAAATTTAATTTTCCGTCTGTCTTAGTAAACAATGTAACTACAGAAGTCCATTTTTAAATAGGAAAAAATATCGAAACTCTTTGGTTATTTTTTAGCGCAATGCTAATGGTCTAATCAGATTCAATGGATTATGCTAAGCTATGCTAAAAATAAGCTAAGCTATGCTAAACGTGTTTAACTCTAGTGGAGCTGGAAAATGAGCCCATTTAATGGCTTATTATACTGCTTGATGATGAAGTAATTATAGCAAAACGGTTGTATTTTCTACATGAATGGAAATCATTATATTGTTCAGTTCTTCAGTACATACAGTTTGCTTTTTGATGGTATTTATTAATAAACAAATTGCACAATGATGTGGAATTGAACAGAATATAAGAAGATATGAGCTATGTGGTTGCTCAGTGGACCAAGTCGAAAGAGCCGACCCCCAAGTTTATATGAAATTCTTGTCTCTATATATGGCTTGGGTCCTTCCTTCAATGTAAGTCTGTATTTTTTCTATACAGGCGAAAAGTCCATTTTAAATAAACATATATGAGGAATAGTAATGAGTCAACATTTAATGGCTTAATCAAATTCAAATAAATTGGTTGAAATGATGGATGTACCCCTCCACTGTTCCAGGCTTGAGCCATTGAGGTCTGTCCTTCAGCCAAAGTCCCATCGATCAGGATCTTTCCGTTCACGGCCATGATCTCATCACCCGCCACAACTCCACCTGAGACAATACACACACAATATGTATGGTGGTGATGAAGTTTATACTTAACAATTTGTAGTGCATAAACAGAAATAATTTTTATCATGTGTGAATGTATAGAGATTATCCATACGTTCACAATTAAAAACATTTTTGTAAGGCTCACCGTGTTTATCTGCTGCACCTCCTTCGTAGATGGACGACACCACGATCTTTCCCAGTGGGGAGTCAATTCCTCCCTCTATAGCCAGATCAAGCTTTCCTTCCTACACATATACCGAATCAATACATCAAAGTGTTGCTTTTTTACTAGGGCTGTCAAAAGATTAAGCGCAATTAATTGCGTACAAAATAATAGTTTGTTTTTGTATAATCTATATGTATGCAGTGTAATTATTTTGTATATATAAATACACACACATTAATATATGTATTTAAGAAACATTTACATGTATATAAATATTTATTTAGAAATATTTTTCTTAAATGTATACATGTGTGTATATATATATATATATATATATATATATATATATATATATATATATATATATATATATATATATATATATATATATATATATAGCATTATTTGTAAGCGATTAATCGGCATTAATCTTTTGACAGTCCTATTAGTCAAATATCTCAAAGATTTCTCACATTTATTATTTTTTATTTTCATACTTTACCTTCTTGATTCTCAGAAGTCGCACATCTCTCCCAGCTATCTGCTCGGCCGTGAACTGTGAACACACAAACACGCAGCTAGAAGTGAGGAAAAGTCCACAGAGACCAAATACAGATATATGTATATGTTAAGAATGACTGTACCATAGAATATGGATCGAAATCATCCACATATTTCTGAAATCCCTGCAAAACAAATATGGTGAACAAAAGCCCAATGTTTGTATTTTGTCAGAAAATGAGGCACTTTACCGAACTAGTATAGTTCAATATTAAAGGGTATGTTATCATAAAATCTAAATAAACTATTAAAAGTAAAGCGTTCCTTAGGCACTAGCATCACAGAAATAAAAAAAAAATGGTACATATACTCTACATAGTGTGAAATAAACATTTGTTTGGTTGGATCATTGATAGCTTTAGTTGGATTTCTGGGCAAATATTAATCGCGATTAATCGCATACAAAATAAAAGTGATTTTTAACATATTATATATAAGTGTGTGCTGTGTGTAATTATGTCTATATATATTTATTTATTTTATATATTCTATATCAATTTAAAACAATTATATATAAATAAAAAAATCTGGAATATATATATATATATATATATATGTATGTGAGTGTCTTTAAATATACATAATAATTAGACACAGCACACACAAATATATTATGCAAAAATCAACTTTTATTTTGTATGCGATTAATCGTGATTAATCGCATACAAAATAAAAGTGATTTTTTTAACATATTATATATAAGTGTGTGCTGTGTGTAATTATGTGTATATATAAGTGTGTGCTGTGTGTAATTATGTGCATATATATTTATTTTTATATATTCTATATTATATATAAATATAAAACAATTATATATAAATAAAAAAATCTGGAATGTATATGTATGTGAGTGTGTTTAAATATACATAATAATTAGACACAGCACCCACACAAATATATTATGCGAAAATCTACTTTTATTTGGTATGCAATTAATCGCAATTAATCTTTAGATATTTAGTCTCTTTCCATTGTTCATATCAGAATGATTTTCAGTGCTAAAGTGAACCTAAGCATGTGGTTACAGCCTAAGTGCCACATTTGAAACCACTGAGACATTTTCACAAGCAAATAATCAATCCAGTTTTAACACCTGAACCAACAAGCTCTATGGAAATTTATCCTCATTAAATACTAAAACAGACACGGGCGCTACCTAGTGGATATGCATTAGATATAATAATAATATACAGTCATCAGTTTGATTATGTTATATGTGCACATCATCCACTCAAAAGCTGCTTTCAAATCAAAGAAGATGAAGGTGTGATTGCATGAATACGACTGGGCGTGACTGAGCACACGTAGCAGACTTGATGCTTAATGTCAGAATGACTCTAAATGTAAATATATTCAGTTTTACCTAAAAAAAACTTAATATTACAATCAAGGTAAAGATGCAATCATAATCTGAAGAGATCTGATTATGTAAAACATCATCATTCGAGAGCAGTCTCGGTACAGAAAATAAGAAAACACACGTGAGTAAAATGCACCCTCATGTAAGACTAATATAATCCAGCTTTATTATTTGGTTTTTGTATTTTTTTAACTGAGCGTTGACCTCTGTGAAACAATAAACACACTCATGTGTTTCTAATAATAAGACCCTTAAATTATTATCAAAGTTGGAAATCAGCTCAGAAGGATGCATTTTATACTTCACAGACAGAAAATACACACTTCGACTTTACTCAAGGACTGGGGGAGTAACACAATGCACTGATGACAATTACTTGTTTCTTGCCGGATTTAAAAGACGTGTTGTACGTGACCATCCGTTTGAGCATCTCTGGGGGCTGAAACACACATAATTATGATTGACTCTTAAAAACACACAAAGACACACACACACACACACACACACACACACACACACACACACACACACACTAAGTGCTTCGTGCATGCTATCTCATTATATGCCATATACGGTTGGTGTCAACATATTAAATAGGTCTATTAACTGTCTATGAATTCAGTCGCCTGTGAGATTTACGAATAGACTGAATGCCTGACTGCTCTTAATAACACTGAAATATTGTCCATTATGGGTCTCTACTGATAGTGAGGGATCATTTGAGAGAGAAGGACATCTGGCTCTTTAGATAAGAATAAGGAAATAAGAAAGAACATTATTAGAGATTTAGATCTTAAGAAATTATCCATTATCTAAATTGCTTATGTAATAACATGTCTATACATGTGCATTTATACTGTCTGTCAGGAAAACTATACCAATAAATGTTTACTTAAAAATAAAAATGCTACAAAAGGTTCTCCTTTATACATTCATAAAATAAAGAAGCTTCACAATGCCATAGGTTTATGCCATTGGTTTCATAAAAGGTTCTTCTTTGGAGTGATAAAGGTTCTTAGATTATAAAAAGTAATAAAGTTATAAAGAAATTATTAGAACCTTTGACTGAAAGTTTCTTTGTGGAACCAAAATAGCACCTCTGTAAACCTTTTAAGAATCTTTATTTCTAAGAGTATATTGTAGGGGTGAGCGGGGAACAAACCTACGCGGGGTTTATTGTAACACGGCTGCTTTTGTACAAAGTGTGGACAAATTGTACAGAATTTGTGAAAAGTTTTGATATGTTTTGTTTAAGATATTGAACAAAGAGTGTTTTGGAGGCATAAAAGTTCATTTCGTCATCTTACGTTTTTTTCAATTTCTAAGGGTGTGTAAGTCACCAAATACAACCTTATATTATTTTATTCACTGTCTTGTTAACCAAAACATAACACCATTTTAAAACATGTCAACAACTTCAAGTAACTGATAGCTGGGATTGAAAATTCAACATTTTTACACAGCGGGTTTAGTTGTCACGGTGTTACAACTAAGCCTCTAGTATACAATGATAATAAAATAAAAACAAATGTAAATACTATTACCCAAATACTATTCATCTATTCATAATTTTTATCAGTAAGGGGATTTCTAAGTGGGCTATTGACACAAATTTCCACCAGATGTAGCCATTAAGCCAAATAATGAATTCATACAAAGAAATCAGAACATTTAAAGGGATACTTCACCGATTTAGCATTCAGCTTTGTATCTGTAGAAACCCTGCAGTATTACTGAATGACCATGTTTCCCTCCATCATTTCCCCCTGAGAGGAGAGATATCTGCATTTTGGTTCTGCAAAAAAGTCCTCCGATGATGCAAAAATCGTCATATTACATCATCGGAGGACTTTTTTGCAGAACCAAAATGCAGATATCTCTCCTCTCAGGGGGAAATGAGGGAGGGAAACATGGTCATTCAGTAATACTGCCGGGTTTCTACAGATACAAAGCTGAATGCTAGATCGGTGAAGTATCCCTTTAAGTATACAAGTTGAGTCATAATCAATAAAGTAAATGTTCTGATTTCTTTGTATGAATTTAATATTTGGCTTGATGGCTACATCTGGTGAAAATATTGTGTCAATAGCCCCTTAGAAATCCCCTTACTGATAAAAATGCTGATGTGTCAAATACTTATTATTACGGAGCCCCTAAGGGGACATGGAGCAAAAATGAAATAAAGTGAGCACACTTTCATGTGCACATGTGAAATGTTAGGGGGCCTCTGTATATTTTCCCCGCTGTAAATGAAAATTATGATTTTTTTTGTCTTAATTGTGCAGCCCTTTCAAAAAATCTATTTATATGCATTGATGCAAAATACAAAAATGGTTAGATAGAAAGATTATAGGCAGGTATATAAACAATATCCACATTTAGTATATAGACATAATTGTATTGAATTATTTGTCTTTTAACTAAATTTTCTAGCAGGTGTTACAACAAATCCTTTGTTTATTACAATTAACCCCATCTATGGGGTAAGTTGTAAAATTTGCACTCCTCTCACTTTCGGTGTGTAATTGTACGAAAACGGTAGGTCCCACAAACAAACTTTAAGTGTTCATTTGTAGCAGATGTGTATGTTGATTGTATAAAAAAATTATTAATCTAACTTAAACATTTTTTGAATGATAGAGCCAAAGTCAAAAAGCATTGGGTTGTGCCCCACTCTCCCCTGCTCTTAAAAAATGCTGGGTTGTTTTGCCAGAATTTTCAAGGTTAGTTTAAACCGACAGTAATGTATGTAAACCTATATTATTTACAATCACAGGACAATGTGAGGTTGGTATAAGCTAAGCTTTTTTAAAACTTTCTATGGTGTTTTAGGGTGGCTTCTACTGTTCTTGGCAGTTGCTTGCTGGCTCGAGTTTCTCATACTCTTCTGAAAAATCATAATGGAATAGCTCTGATAAAATGACATGTAAAATGTTGATGCATCATGTTTGTCTGTAGCACAGCAAAGTTTAATACATTAAAGGGACACTGCCCTTAAGACATTAAACAAAAGGGCAGTGGCGGCCGGTGACTTCTCTTCCGAGGGGCGCAAATTCAAATATGTGTTGGTTGCATCATGTGAACCATGTGCATTATGCATCTTTTTAAAATACATTTGCTGCACACGCGTCAAAAGGGTTTATGATAAAAGAGACGCTCACGTTCACAAAATACTCGCAAGACACTAACTTAACACTAAACTCTTGATTGCACATGAGATTAAGCAAATATCTGGAAAACGCGAGCGTCTCTTTTATCATAAACCCCTTCGAAGCATCTTCATCAGGCTTCGCAAGTTTACATGATGCCCCAAACACATATTTTGAAATGACGAGCCACACACGACGGGCTAAAAACATGTTGAGCTTCACATCGTGTGCGGCCACTGCTTAAGTTTTTATTTTAAATGCCCAAGTATGACTATGCTTGGCTTAGCAAAAACCATTAACCATAATAAATAAACTCTGAGGAGACACTTCAAGGCGGTAAGGTTCTTGTAATCTCTTGCCCTTCTTGTTACCCTCCTTAAATAACCACAAATTGGCAACCGCCCATTAATTAGGGAGGCACAAGGACAGTCAAAGCGATTGGCTTCCACTGTGATCCGATAAAGCAAGTCTGGTTGTCTTACTGAGAAAGCCACGGGCAGGTCTACATTGTCAGGTTGATCAATCAAAGGCATTGTAATGCTAGAAGTCTCACTATGCATGCAAAGTACAATTTGTCATCTTCTGCTGTTCTAACTATCTATCTTCCTCTCTTCTTCTTCATCATTGCAATCAGAGAGTATATACCTACGTCTTTCTGGTCTCTCTTGAGTCTCAAAAACTCAAATTACAATCAAGGAGTCAAACAGCAATTGGCACAACAATCAAATCAATGAGCTTTGTAAGTTGTCGAAATGCATCATTGCATGCATTATCATCACACAAACACAAGAGCATGCCCTGTCTTACCATGGTCTCTGAGTGAAGTGCGGGTCTGTGTGAGGTCTGAGTTGGTAGCATGACGGGTTTGGACATGACAGGGTTGATCTGTCTCCGCTGGTTTGGAGGACTGGGGGCTATTTGCTACGCAGAGGTTAGCAGTAAGGGACACACACTAGAGATCAGAATGGGCCACACTTTTCTTATTTCAGTTTTCAAACCATACAATATGGTAGATGCTAGGATCCTTTCATTTAATGGATATACTTTGTCTGCTATATCTTGCAAATGCTCCCTCAGACTCAAATGTTAACTTTCGTAAAGTTGATTGTAAAACTTTTTACAGTATGTCATCCAAAATGTCTGCTTTTGTCTTTTTAAGAAATAATGAATAGGAACATACTGTATTAGATTTTGTTAGTGGCAGCTTGTGACTGCTCATCCAAGGGGCACAAATTCAAAATATGTGTTCAGAGTGTCATGTGTGTTGCTTGAGTTTTCAAAATATGTGTCTGTTGCATCATGTGAACCATGTGCATCACGTGTCTTGCCAAAACAAGTGCCTGCTGCACACGCGTCAAAAACGTTTATGATAAAAGAGATGCTCACGTTCACAAAATAGATTCAAGACACTCCCTTAACAGTAAACTCTGATTACGCATTAGATTATGTGAGTATCTGAGTGTCTCTTTTATCATAAACCCTTTAGACACATCTGCAGCAGGCACTTATTTTGACAAGACACGTGATGCACATAACACATATTTTGAAATTACGAACCCCACACATGATGGGCTACATACATGTTGTGACGAACTTCGCATCGTGCGCCCTCGAAAAAAGAAGTCACCAGCCGCCACTGGATTTTGTCACCAAATAAATCCAATGTATAAATGAAAAATTAAATATTTATGATACGGTGCAAAAATCCCCCAAATAACTATGCCAACTAATAAGATATTTCCCCCGTAAAAGAGATGCCGGTTGGATTAAGCTACTATTATTGTACACATTACACATGCAGGGCAAGTCTGATTTTGTTTATTCCTGGAGCAGAAAGCCTAATGCCGCATGTTTCATAAAACTGAGGACTCACCAGTGGATTATTAGAAGTTGATATTCTGCTTGCATGAGATGTGTTTCTCATCACCTGAGCCACAAGATAAGGTTTTAAAAATCTAACAACACCAGCAGATCCACAAGCGAACCGCAAATCGCCACACTTTGCATTTAAGATGCTCAACTTGTGTTAATCTGAAGTTAACATACAATAACCTATACATCCCACTCAAGGCTCGCTTACAGCATTGACATGTATGTAAAGCAGTGTTGGGGATTAATTAATTATAGTTAATCTTAATATTATAGTTAATCTTAATCTTTTGTGAAAATCATGAAAAATGCTGGCAACTTTTTAAAAAACGCTAACGGGGAAAGAGTTAAACTAATCCAAAAGCTACTAAAAGTAGACAATAGAATATAAATTCACTTTTTGACAATAGAGGGTATGCACATGACGTCACCGTGGGTGAGAGGGACTGCGGTTACACCCACTGAGTGGCAAAAGACAGAGCGGCAGCACTTGAGTACAGCGTGACATCGGCGAAAACACGGTGAAAACGCATCGAAATGGGAAAAAGCTGTTGTGCAGACTGTACTAACAGATTAACAAGAATTCGGAGCTATCGTTTTACAGACTGCCAAGAAACAGCGAAAGGAGAACTAAATTGATCGTTCACAGACCACAGGTGGGTTGACAGGTTGCTAGGGTCACTATCAAGCAGAGGTTTTACTTTCTACTTCAAGTATTTGTATTTTATCCGTGATTTTCTTTGGAAAACATACATTCCAAAGCATATTCATAATTTTTACTCTATTACATTTCATAAATAATACGTTCTTGTTTTACATTTAATATTTAAGTAGCCTACATTAACATACTTTTACTCAAGTAAAAGTACACAATTTTTAGTAATTAGGCATTAAATACATTTTAATATACAATATATAAGAATACACAGTATGATTAAATGCTTTAGAATGTAGTGAAGTAACATTTTTCCACAGACAAACACCCTAATAAAGCAAAGATGCTTGGAAAATGTAGCTAATGTAACAAAGTATTGTCCACCTCTGCTATCAAGTCCAACTAAATTCAATTTAAGCTGATAATAGTCAGTTTTACTGGAATTTTCGCAGCAGCTGCTATGAAAACCAGCCATTTTGTTGAACGTTTTGCCACTCAACCGGACGAGCTCTCGCGTGGTCATGTGGAAAAGTGATGTCAATGCATACCCTCTATATATGGCTTATAACAGTTATTTTCTGCTGTTTGTTAACCAATCGCTGCTGTTTTTCGTGGAGAGTGGAATGGGCGGATTTGAATGGTGAGAAAGAGCCCCAGAATTGAAAGGAGTAAAGACTTGTAATAGACTTGTATGTATGTACTATAGTATATTTTTTTTAAGTCTAAAGTGTTAGATTTGTTTGTTTACTAGTATGTTTAAATCAAAATAGTAACATTTATTTACTTTTTTTTTCTAAAAACAAATGATACCTTGCACTTGATGCTACAGGTAGCACATTTTGTTAGAATCTAGAAGTCAATTTTTTTTGGGACTAACCTCCCCAACACTGACATACACATTCATCATAGTCCTCTCAGACTAATAAACAAGCTAACTGTGCAAACCTTAGGGCTGGGTGGTTGCGAGAGATTACTGTGGCTTATGTACTGGAATCCCCCTCTTGGCCGGTAACCACTTTCATTAAACCTGCTGCCTTGTTCGGATAAGCTTGGGGAACGGGGATAGTTGGATGGCCTTGTGTGGTACTTGTCCTCCATGTGCAGGGGAGGTGGAGGTGGTGGTGGAGGAGGAGGTGGGGGTGGTGGTGGAGGTGGTGGGGGAGGAGGAGGGGGCTGAGATGAGGACGGAGCCCTGGATGAAAACTGTGGGGAAGAGGGGGGCGGCCGTGCACGACCTGTTAATGAAGGGGGTACCCTAGAGGCCGGTGGGGAGGGTGGACGTTGGGGAGCGGGTCTGGTGGGTTGCACTGGGTGAGGTGCTCTCGGAGATGGAGGACAGTGGTTAGATGTGTTGTAAAGTCGGGGTGAGGGTGGAGGGAGGGGTAAGGGAGGTGGAGCCTGGTTGGAGGTGGGTGGAGTTGGGGCTAGTCTTTTAAGAGGCTGCCTCAGACTCTGGTCTACTTCATCTAAGTTGATGTCATCAAGGTCCGTGGTGGCCAGCGTGAGACCTCCAGGGAATCTCCGCCTGGTGGGACCAGTTGATGCAGGGGAACGTGTTGGAGACATCTGGAGATACATCTTAATTGCTTAGAACCTTGAACCAACCAACTCAAATTTAGACTAGTCTAGATGCAAAGATGAACACACTTTGGAACATAGTAGTGTTTACCTCTGGAGATTCATTTTCAACTGAAGAGATTTGCTCTAGTCTGGTTTGACAGAGCCTCTCCACCCAATGCTGCACCTTCTCTGACTCTTCTAGATCTTCCCTCTCAGTTTCTGATACCTAGTTGAGTCAGTAAATCCAAACTCAACTCCAACAATCATTACAAAGGGTACAACACCATAATTATGGCCTAAACTTTATTTAGTCACCATACACATGGGTATACTAGTGATGGTGCCAAACAGACTAAAGGTATTGTTCACAACAACCCAGAGCACAAACATCAAGAAACCCTACTGTAACCACTTTGGTAGACATAGTACCTCTTGCAGTAGTCTGCTGATTTTCATCTGCTTCTCTCTTTCAAGTATCTCCTCCTTTTCTTTTGCAAGCTTCAGTTCAAACTCCATCTCTTTTTTGTTCTTTTTCTCGGCTGGGAGAGTGTCAGTCTTGGAGGTCTTCTTCTTCTTCTTAGTCTCCTTTCCTTTCTAAATACCCAAAGTGATGTTTGAGAAGACCTGATGGACTTTTTAACACCAGGCCTGTAAGGCCTTTGTACTGCAGTGTTTAATCCAAACCATTCCTGTCATTTTCAAGTAATATTGAAGACCTTTATTGAGTTTCCCTACTGAAAAATCCAGAAAAGACCTGGTCGCTGGTTTAAGGTGGCAGTAGCTGGTCTAGGCTGGTTCTCCCAGCCTGGCAAAGCTGGTCAAGCTGGTGGGGTCAGCTGGTCTTCCAGCTTGACCAGCTAAGTCCGACTTAAAAAGTGACCAAAACACAGCTAGACCAGCTTGCTACACCAACAACACCAGCTTAAACCAAGCTGGGAGACTAGCTAAAACCAGCTCACCAGCTTATGCTGGTCTTGGCTGGATTTTTCAGTAGGGTTCTCAGGGTTGTTTAAGTTTGGAGTAGACTCTGCAATACAATGTTCTTTCAGGAACAAGGTGTTATTGTCGCAACCACTCCAAACAAGTAGCAATCCCACTACCATGCAGACTAAACCTTAGATTTCCTTTCTGATCTCAAAATTAACAACATATCCGACAGTTCAATCACACCAAAACAGCACACCATGCTTTCAGCACACAATGTACCTTTTTGATCGTAGGCAACTTCCCTTCATAACGGTAGAACCAACCGAATGCTACAAGAGCAAGAGCGACACTGTGAATCTCATGCATATGACCGATATACTGTATGGGGGCTACCAAGATATGATCCAACCAAACAAAATGACACAGAGGACAGTCTACATAAAAGTGAAGTGTTTAGAGAAAGGCCAAGTGTCTAGTTTGGTATATGAAGCCTTCACTCACTTCTGCTTCCTCGTCTTCATTTGAATCTTCATCGCCTGGTACCAGGAAGAGTCAGACAAGGAATACCAGAAAAACAAAGTGATGGAAATAGAAAAAGCACACAAAGAGAGATGATGCATTCCCAAAATAAATGCACATCTATTCATGCAAGGACAGAAGTAATGCATTACAAGTACCTTTTAAGATCAGGAAACATGTTTGTTTGATCTTTGGAGAGTAGTGTTGCTCTATTGGGGTTATTCAAACAACATGCCCTGAAGAGGTTTTATGGATGTTGCTATGAACTTACTTGAAGTTTTAGGTTTTGGTGAGGGTGCACGGTGTGTCATTGGTTGGGGAGATGGCGACGGGGCCGGAGAAGGAGTTTTGGATTTTTCCTTGGAGCCCCAGTCTTCTTCCCATTCTTTACGGTGTTTCCTCTCCGCTGCTTCAATTCTGCATGGACACACACACATACACATGACATATATATAAAATGGACAATCATTTAGTTGAAGCCTTCCAGTCTTGTTTCTGTTGGACTTTAATTATATCTACCCTGGACATGGTCTATTTTAAAAGTCTATTCAAAGATGATTTGTATTTTGGTGAAGATGAGTTGGGTATGCGTTACCTCTCAATTTCTTTCCGGTGGCGTTCCTCTTCCTCTGCAGTCTTCTGCGATATTTCCATCTTCCTTCTGCAATAACACATATAAAACAAGAAAATATATGTATTCATGCATGTTTAAAACACAGTGTGTCTTTTCAAAAGGTTTTATTTGGTAAGGCAAGCTTTTGTTTTTGCATCACTGTTATGTTTTGTCTGCTTTGAGAATTGTTTTGGTAGCATTGTTATGTGTAATGTACTGTTAAGATGTGTTTTTACGAACAATCGCTCTTTCTCCTGCTGTTCTTTGATGATCTTGTTGGTCTCTAATGCAACTTTCTTCTGATGCATTAGCTCCTGTCTGTCAAGCTGACGCCGAGCTTCAGCCGCCAAGCGCTCCTCATCTGTCATAAACAGTTCAGTCCCCTGAGACGCAAACATAAACACAATCAGACACATGCAAGCTGTTAAGGCTGGGGAAATAGCTTTCTTTTACACTTTCTAGTCCCCTGAGAACGATAAAAGCCTTTCAGCGGGATGTTTTTAATGTACTTACAGCTCCGGTGAGAACAGTGATGGTCAGACTACGGCTGCTCTTCAACACCCGGACTGCCTGTAAACACACGCATTATATGACACGATAACAAATGAAAATATTTGGAGAGGAAATTCATTAACAGTTTTGCATTTTCAAAAGATGCTGCTCACCTCTTGATGGCTCAAGTTCATAAAATCGACCCCATTGACCTCAACAATCTGGTCCCCGATCTGTAAGCAACACACACGCGTGTTTGTGTATTACAACAAACAATTTTAAAAGTGAAGTTATGATGTCACAGTTCAAGGTTTAGTCTGGTCTTTTTGTTTCAGGTTTTGGTTACCTGTAAGCCCACTTCTGATGAGAGTGACCCAGCCTTCACATTGCTTACATATATTCCTGGTTTCTGTGTTGGTCCACTCGATATGCTACGACAAGGAATAAAATCGATGGACAGATTAATAACTTATGGTGCACATCATATAACAATTTATACTAAAAATTACTAGGAATTCTTTTCTTGAAAATCATTTTTTACAGTGCACTGCAAAAAAAGATTTTCAAGAAAAAAAATTCTTAGTATTTTTATCTTGTTTTCAGTAAAAATATCTAAAAATTCTTAAATTTAGATGCTTTTTCTTAATGAGCAAAACGACCCAAGAAAATAAGTCTAGTTTTTAGACAAAAAATATCAAATTTAAGTGGTTTTGTGCATAAAACAAGCAAAAAAATCTTGAATTTTTTTCTTAAACACTAAATTTAAAAAAAAAAATGTGCTTACCCCATTGGCAGATTTTTTTTTTTTGCTTGTTTTATGCACAAAATCACTTAAAGGTGCAGTGAAATGCAAAATAATATACAAAACTAAATTAACAGGGGTGTATTATTGTATTATATACGTGTTTATTGCCTTAGAATGAGACGTTTTTTATCTACATACACTGAGGTCCCCTTACATGGAAGCTGCCATTTTGTGCAGCCATGTTTCTACAGAAGCCCTTAACGGACAAATTTTTTTACCAAGTTATCTCCAACGATGACATGTTTGTCCGGTGGCGGCTACCGTAGTTTCTCTATGTGTTTCAAAAGCAAGAGGTAAGCAGTGGACTGAGCCATTGGTTGCAATTCGCAACCTCACCAGTAGATGCCACTAAAATTTACACACTGCACCTTTAAATTTGATATTTTTGATCTAAAAACCAGACCTACCTTCCTGGGTCGTTCTGCTCATCAAGAAAAAGCATCTTTATTTAAGAATTTTTTTATGTTTTTACTGAAAACAAGACAAAAATTCTAAACAAAAATGTTTCTTGAAATTTTTGGTACAATGATGCACTTTAGACACAAAAGGTAAGTATTTTGACCATTTTTTTTCTGGCATTATAGTCACAAGGTCATGTTGTTGTTGTAGTAAAACCACAGTAAATTCTCCGGTGGTAAGGTCCAAGTCATACAGATTGTTATGATTTAGGACTGATTTGTGAACTGTAGTATAAATAAAATAAGTATACTTGTCCTCACCTGATTCCCATGCCTTTAGTTCCCACTAAACTCAAAAACACTTTCTTTTCCTTAATCTCTGTCCCTCCTATTGAAGTCAAACCAGCCACACTGGTCTTCCTCTCCTGAGAGAGCAAAACACAAAGGGCAAGTATAAATGTCAGTGTAAAATAAAATGCCAAACGTACAGGAGACTCCATCTTACCCCTGATTCAGACACAAACTGATCCACAAACTGCCACTTCAGTGGATCTTCAGAGGAGCTGATTTATAAAAGATATCAATATAATGTTAACAAATGTGCTTCCATACCTGTATGTCTGAGAATAACAGCATTGTGACATCAATAACATGATTACCTTTTGACAGGAATCATGCCCACATCTGTGAAGAGACAATCACAATGGGAATAATCAATATAGACGCTCGATCGGTAAAGAAAATAAATAAGTAATACAATTAGGTGCGACAAATCCCACAGAGGATATTTTCTACAAATGACTGAACTGTTAAATCAATCACAGGTCAACTGTGATTAAATCCCCCCGGAGAATTAAAGCTTATTAAGAGCTTTTGCTCTGTGTAATACCGGCAGCTCTACAGATGATATTTTACAACAAAGGAAATGTGTGAATGTCACAGGAACTTACGGCGGACTTTCAGAGAGACGGTCTTCTTGGTTTTGATGAGGTTGATGACCTCCTCGTGAATGCAGGAGGAGATGGAGTACCCATTGATGCGTACGATCTCATCGCCAACCTGAGCAAGACACAGACCAAGACATTAACAACTTGAATGTAATATTAATAACGTTATTAAAGCCAAAACAATACTGAATATATGGACACATCATTAAAACCTACTTGTGGGTTATCCTTAAAGGAAAATACCACCGTTTTTCAATATTTTACTATGTTCTTATCTCAACTTAGAGGAATTAATACATCCCTATCTTTATTCAATGCGTGCACTTAATCTTTGTACAGTGTGTCGTGAATGTGTTAGCATTTAGCCTAGCCCCATTCATTCCTTAGAATCCAAACAGGGATGAATTTGGAAGCCACCAAACACTTCCATGTTTTCCCTATTTAAAGACTGTACATGAGTAGTTACACGAGTAAGTATGGTGGCCCAAAATAAAACTTTTGATTGGAGCCATAGGAATGAATGGGGCTAGGCTAAATGCTAATACATTCAAGAAACACTGTACAAAGATTAAAAGTGCACGCATTGAAAAAAATAGGTATGTAATTCATCTAAGTTGAGGTAAGAACATAGTAAAATATTGAAAAACTGTGGTATGTTCCTTTAAATTTACATTAAGAGGCTTTTTCTTGATGAGCAAAACGACCCAAGAAAATAAGTCTAGTTTTCAGACCAATAATATCAAATTTAAGTAATTTTGTGCTTAAAACAAGCAAAAAAATCTGCCAATGGGGTAAGCAAAAAAAATCTTGAACATTTTTCTTAAACACTAAATTCAAGAAAAATTCAAGAAAATTTTGGTTACCCCATTGGCAGATTTTTTGCTTCTTTTATGCACAAAATCACATAAATTAGACTTTTTTGGTCTAAAAACTAGACTTATTTTCTTGGGTCATTTTGCTCATCAAGAAAAGGCATGTTAATTTAAGATTTTTTTGATATTTTACTGAAAACAAGACAAAAATACTAAGAAAATATTTTCTTGAAAATCTTTTTTTTTTTTTGCAGTGTACATTTATCTTTTGCAGTAATGCAAAGGCCTACTTACTGACCTATAGTTTAAACACTTAGTATAATCATGTATACTGTATCCGTAGTCTCCAACATGGTGCCCACGGGCTCCAGGTTGCCCACACAGAGTTTGTGAGCACATTCTATTAATAGCCTTAATTTTAATATTTATTTATTACATCTTTTTATATTAGCTTGGCTTCTTTTATGTATGTTAACATTTTAAACAATGATACCCATTGTGGTAGCCCTTGCTCACAAAAAGGTTGGAGACCCCTGATGTGTAGCATAAATATAGTATAAAGTATGTAGTGTAAAGTATAATGATGATGCTCGTGTGGTTTAAAATTTAAATGAGCTTGAAAAAACTCTTATATTTGTTTTTAGGATAATATTTATTTTAAAGAATACAAAAATTCAAACAGAGGAAGGCTGGCATCACAAAATAAAAAACAGTCTGAGGAAGAACTTATTAGGTCTACTACTCCCCCCTAGTGGTGAGAAGATGCAGTGACATTATAATTATACATCTACCACAGCCTTATGTAAATTACGCATTAAACAGATTGAACGCTTTAGATTTGTTAGCATATTTTGGTTAGATAAAATGTAATTAGCAATACTAATAAAGCAAGTTAAATAAAGCTTCTATCATAACACGTTAAGGTTGCAACTTAACATGTATGTTGTCAGCTATATAAAAATGCATCAAGTTTATTCTTTTACCTGCAGCCCAGCATTTCCTGCCTGTCCATCTTTGACTATCTGTGAGATAAAGAGACCACAGCCAAACTCCAGTCCACCTCGAACACACAAACCCAGACCCTCCGGGTTAGTGCGATCCAGACGCACTTCCTTCAACTTCCTGCTTATAGCAGAAGACATTCAAAAATAAACAACATATGTAACATTTACTATGATTCATGTTAAAGGGGACATTTCACAAGACGTTTTTAAGATGTCAAATAAATCTTTGGTGTCCCTAGAGTACATGTGTGAAATTCTAACTCAAAATATCTTATAGATCATTTATTCTAACATATTAAAATTGTCACTTTGTAGGTGTGTGCAAAAATGTGTCGTTTTTGGGTTTGTCTTTTAACATGCAAATGAGCTGATCTCTGTAATAAATGGCAGTGGCATGATTGGATAGTGCAGATTAAGGGGCAGTATTATCCCCTTCTGACATCACAAGGGGAGCCAAATTTCAATGACCTATTTTTTCACATGCTTGTGGAGAATGATTTACCAAAACTAAGTTAGTGGGTTGATCTTATTCACATTTTCTAGGTTAATATAAGCACTGGGGACCCAATTATAGCACTTAAACATGGAAAAATCAGATTTTCATGGTATGTAAGTAAAATCATCAAACTATAAGGGGTGGTTTCCCGGACAGGGCTTATCCTAGTCCCAGACAGAAATGCATGTTTGAGTTGGCTCGATTTAAAAACATAGTGCACTGACATATCTTAACATACATCAGTGCCATTGTTTTGTCTCAAAATGCACATCAGTAACGTTTTTTGTAAGGTGTGTTTGTAAAAACGACTTAAATTTCCTAAAATAACTAAGGCATAGTCCTGAATTAATCTAAACCCTGTCAAAACTGCCCCTAAAGGTTTAAATAGTTTAAAAGCATTATGTCTGAAAGTATACAACCATTATAAATAGACAGGTGAGCACAGATAAAGCTTCCGTTTATTTAGAAAGTACGTATTTTTGCAAACATTTTAGTTTTGAATGACAATCATCTATTCATCCTCTGAGAAGAGGGACAGCGAGAGGAAACAGAATCTTGTTTTTCACGACCGCATTAGCATTGTACATCAGATTCGGTTGAATAAACCTCCTCTTTCTCTTTGCTCATAACAGCGTTCCTTCACCACGTCTGACCGAGCATGAGAGACAGCAATTACTCCGTTTGGAGACGAGAGGGGTGGCTGTCATCTCCTGTCTCTCTTTCTCTCCATCTTTATTCCCTTCTTTCTTATTCATGCACGGATTGATTTCTAGACTTCTCAGAAGCACCAAACCGCATCATGATAATTCTCACCTGGATCTCTTGGGCGTGAACTGGTCGTACTGCACCTGGTGTTTAAGAGGAATCAGGGGTCTGATGGCATCAAATAGGGGAAGGCGTTTCGGCTCATTAATGACCAACTTCAGGTCACCGACCAGGACAGGCAGGTCCATTGATCTAAATAGATTGCAGAGCAATTATAATAGGACCTGATTGAGAACATGAATACAGGGTCAAAATAATTTTCTGCCACATTGTAAATGGATAAAATCAATTGGACAAACAGTGCGTAAATATACATTTAGACTTTTAAATTGATTTAAAATGGACTTTTACTTGTTTCAGTGTATCCCTGTAATTTATTTTTTAAACCAGATATTAACTAAAATAAAGACAAAATGAAAAGAAATGTTATGCTTACACCACAATTTTACACCTTTTTGGGGAACTGATCTGTAAATAGTTTGCTTATAGTTGTTTGTCCATATAAATTGGAATAGTAGAAAGGTTTTCATTGACCTTGAGTGATTTTGAGTAAACTTATTAGTAGTTATTAGTGCTCCACTTTTTGGTAATATTAATAGTTGAAATTTATTTTTATTTGGCAATAATGAATTTGATGCTCTATGAAAATAATGTGCTTCATCTGGTGACTCAACCCTGCGTAATATGATTATCAATTAAATTAACATTTAAAGGATTAGTCCATTTTCTTAAAAGAAAAATCCAGATAATTTATTCACCACCATGGAGATGTCTTTCTTTGTTCAGTCGAGAAGAAATTATGTTTTTTGAGGAAAACATTGCAGGATTTTTCTAATTTTAATGGACTTTAATAGAGCCCAACAATTAATACTTAACTCAACACTTAACAGTTTTTTTCAACGGAGTTTCAAAAAACTATAAACAATCCCAAACGAAGCATAAGGGTCTTATCTAGCAAAATGAATGTCATTTTTGACAATAAAATGACAAATATACACTTTTAAAGCACAACTTCTCGTCTAGATCCGGTCGTGATGCACTAGCGTGGCCTGACGCAATACGTCATCACGTCAAGAGGTCACAGAGGACGAACGCGAAACTCCGCCCCAGTGTTTACATGTGTTGAGAAAGAGGACCGTTCCTACGTTGTTGTATGTCAACTGATACTAATTAATGTCTTTGTGTCAGTTTATCGTTTACAATGGTCCGCAAATGTGTGTTTTATATATGTAGCATGTGACCTCCCTACGTCAATACGCATTTACGTTAGGTCGCGCTGGACCGGACCTAGATGAAAAGTTGTGGTTAAAAAGTACATATTTTTTATTTTTTCTTGTCAAAAATGACAATCGTTCCGCCAGACAAGACCCTTATGCCTCGTTTGGGATCGTTTATAGTCCTTTGAAACTCCGTTGAAAAAAACTGTTAAGTGTTGAGTTAAGTATTAATTGTTGGGCTCTATAAAAAAAGTCCATTAAAATGAGAAAAATCCTGCAATGTTTTCCTCAAAAAACATAATTTCTTCTCGATTGAACAAAGAAAGACATCAACATTTTGGATGACATGGTGGTGAGTAAATTATTTGGATTTTTCTTTTAAGAAAATGGACTAATCCTTTAAGCATCAGATTAAAAGCTCTTTGAGGTGTAACTTTATGTATTGATTATAGGGTTTTTTGTTTTAATGTCTGAATGAATTAATGCTGAATTTTATGCCCATATAAAGTCACAGAGGCAGCTTATGAATTTAGAGACAGCTGCTTTATGAATCATTGATATTTTACTCCTGACTCAGATATCAGAGACAATGGAAAGTAAAAGAATGGCTGCCCTTGAATGAAGGAGGAGAGTGGAAATTATATGATCCAAGTCACTCGGTTACTTTTCCATTGGATCAAGCCTCTTATTCCTGTTCAGTGGAGCAGTGACCGACCTGTCCAGCGGAGCAATGACGTTGACTTCCATTTGAGGTTACAAAAAAGACTTTAAGGATTGTTTGCTTTGTATTGAGCAGCTCTTATTATTGCACATCAGACATTGAACACTGTTGTCCGGTTGAGTTGACATTTGATCAACAAAATTCCAGGACTACTGTTGGAAAATTACTTTATTATTAAATTAAAGTAGATCAAAACCTTTGAGAATGATAATACTACCCAATCTTTTGGTATTGAGTATAGACATGCATGGGCTGGTTACCGGTTTCATACAGAGGGTTATGAGCTGTGTTCACACAAAATTGATTAAATCATTAAGTCATGTAATTCATTTGATGTTTACATTTAATATATATCACAAAATATTTTTATTTAAAGGCTTTATTTTTTACATGGCATATGATGTATGTTGCTTAAAAGTAAAATGTATTGTGCCTAGGGTTGCATAACAATTAATCGTGATTAATCTATTGCAGAATAAAGGTTTTTGTTTACATCATATATTTGTGTCAACTGTGAATAATAATTATGTATATAAATATGCACACAATTATGTATAATTTTAAGAAGAAATATATATTAATATATATATATATATATATATATATATATATATATATATATATATATATATATATATATATATATATATATATATATATATATATATATATATATATATATATATATATATATATATATATATATATATATATAAATGTATATATATATATATGTATATATATATATATATATATATATATATATATATATATATATATATATATATATATATATATATATATATATATATATATATATATATTAGGGCTGTCAAAATTAACGCGTTAATAACGCGTTAACGCAAATTCATTTTAACGCCACTAATTTTTTTAACGGAGATTAACGCAACGCGCAATTTCTGTTTGACCCTTGGTCCAGCCCATAGTTGAATGAACAGAGACGCAGACAAATGTGACTCTCTCTAAATGAGTAAAAGGTTTTCATAGAAATAAGAACATTGAGCAAATCGTCTACCAAATCCAATGCTCTAAATGCTCGTTGGACATCTGATATGATCTTTATTTATACGTCTGAGAGGTGTAACGTTACCGTCCTCCTAATGCTTAATCTAATACAAAAATGCTTCTCAATTCATTTTGGTTTCGCTTTTATGCATGACTTAGAAAATAGACTGCAGGACTTGCTTGATGTTAAAAGAGTCATTAAGAGAGATAAAGTTCGGTACCTGATTAATGTTAAAGAGTTATTAAGAGCGACAAGACTCAAAAGCGATCCCCTCACGCTGACTGACTGATATCTGAAGCGCGTGCACACAGACGCGCGAGTGCGCGACCCGGATATATAGACATCTACACAAAATTACAGTTTTACAAATATCTGTTTTGATAAGAATTCACGCAGGTAGGCTCTATAATCTGTTATGTTTTAAGTAAATGTTTGGTTAACTGTTGGGTAAAACTATCTGATGTGTAACATTATATTAGATCACTTAGATTTTAAGCAGTCTGTCTCAATGTCAATCAAACAAAAGGAAAAAAAGTTGAACATACATTGATGATGTTTTTGCTTTGTGTGTGCTAAATCTATTAGTTTTACCAGTGATTTTAAGGTATTGATGTGGTAATATAATGTATGGATGTGGAAATTTTTGTGGTAATTTGACTCTTTCAACTTCAAACACGTGTAGTTTTGTCATATTTTGTTATATTTCAACAAATCATGCATTGTTCTATGTTTTAATAGAGAATGTCAAAATATGAACAACTATTTTTTTAAAATTTGCTAATTCCGACTCAACTTGCCTGCACAGGTCACAAATGATGCAGCAGCAAACAAAAATGGAGAAAGAAAAATCTTCTGAAAGGAAAATTCATATACAAAACAATGGCTGGTGATTCTGTTAAAATGTAAACAGGCTGTTGTTAACATACATTTGCATAAAGCATCTATATATGTATATATGATTAGAATATTAAAAACCTGAAAAGTGTTAAATTAGGGTAAATTTAGAATGGATAAAAATGTGCGATTAATTTGCGATTAATCGCAGTTAACTCATGAAATCATGCGATTAATCTAGATTAATTTTTTTAATCTATTGACAGCCCTAATATATATATATATATATAATCCAGAAATATACGAATGTATATAAACATGTAAACATTTCTTAAAAATATACATGCATGTGTGTATTTATTATACACAGTACACACACATATATGATGTAAAGAAAAACCTTTTTTTCTGCAATAGATTATTCACGATTAATCGTTATACAACCCTAATTGTGTCCATTTGAAAAAATGTTGTTCGTATACGCAGACCATGCCTAATTGAGGATAGAGTATTCAAATACTGTGGAAAATTAAATCTGCAATCCTTCACTTTTTTGGTTAAAAAGAAAAAGTGTTTTCCTTACCTTACCACAATTTACAAGGCTAAATCTAAAATAATAATAATCACATTTTGCAGGAAATTTATTTCTCAATAAATAGAAACGTAAGTACATAAAAGTCACCTGTAATTTTATGTTCTTTATGGTGATATAAAGCTAAAAGTTACCAACTGCAGCTTTAAATGACTTTCAAATTAAAGACATAACTTCTCTGTATACACTTGACCAATGCTAAATCTTTAACAACTTAACAATATTTATGTAAACAAAAACACCTTTTAAACACGTCTCCCCAGCCTTCAATACATTTCTTTCTTGTAAATGCAGCCTTGTATACTGTGCTTTTTGTTTAAGACAAAATGCTGAAAGCGCTGTGTAACGTATGACAAAATAAAGATGTTTGTAAAGTAAGAACCACTCCTTTGACTTTCTTTAACAGGGAGGTATTTGAAAAAAAACTCACTGATGGTACATGCGGAGAACATCATAGAGATAGTCCTTCTCTGCTTCATTGTCAATCAATAACTCCACCTTGAACACACAGATTTCAATCAGTTCATCATTAATAATCGCAAACTTAATCTTAATCACATCTTTACCTGGTGACGACTGATCTGCTGCAGAAAAGTTTTAAGGAAGCGTTTTGGCCAGTCAATGATGTAACACATCTCTCTCATTGAGAAAGAGACCAAGACCAAGAGGTAAGAAGAAGGTTTGAGACAGAGCGAGAGAGAGACAGAGGAGGTGGAGCATCAATTGTGTTTGCAAGGAAAAAGTTTTGTGTTGTTGTGTTTGGTTAAATACGTCAGGTCAGGTGGATCTTTATTCTTTACCCGTACCATGAGCAGCATTTGTGCAGTTCTGATCCATTGGACCTGTTAATGTACTTGGCTCAAATAATGCACTTAAGTATCACATTACAAAAGTGTGTTGACGCTCTTACCATTAACAAAGTTTACATAAGTACAGTTTGCATGAAGTTTACACAAATTAAAAACCAAGCTTTTTATTAAAATAAACAGTAATATCCTAAATAAATACATTTGATTTATTTTAATAAAATGTATATTAAATTAAATTTAAAAATAAAATATTAATTTAGATTAAGTGCTGTCATTAAAAACCATACATTTATAAATAAATAAAATAAATAAATAAATTTATGGTTTTTAATGACAGCATTGCAAGACTTTATCTTAATTAAACTTGTGTTTGGTGGAAATTTATTTCTGTCAACCTTGGTTAAATGTCAAGTACAAAATAAAGGCTACGTGTAATAAAACGATGCCTGCGTGCATAAAGGGTGTATATGGTGCCATAAATATTTTTGACAAGACCAAATGGCATTCCACCTTTGGACAACATTAAACTGTAAACTGATAAAGGTGACGCCTATAAATGAAATCATCAGTTAATCTCTAGCCAAATCAATTCAAGTCTAATAAAAGGCTAACAATATAACATTTAAATATTTATACCAGAAGGAAACAAAATACAAAGGTTTTCATTTTATTAGGTGCACAGCTTTCGAACCCCCATCTACAGGCAATTACACCCCAACAATAAATGCAGCAATCCATTACGCGTGAGCTCACAGATCTGTGGCTTCATGTAACACTGTGATAAACTGTCTATTGTGTGTCTCTGAACAGATGGTACAACTCTAATATTACACAAACTTCACCTGAGAAGCTTTAAAACAATAAATACATAATACTGTATACTTTCACAAACAAAACCTAACGTACAACAAAGTGTTAATTCACGTCTGAGGCGAAAATATAAAATAAAACTTGCTGTACAACAGTGCCCACTCCTCTACACCTGTCACCTGTTCAGCCAATCAGGTAAGCGAACGTCGGGTGACGTCATTCTGAAGCCTACCTTTTACCTGAAATTATGCCATTACTGGCACCTTTACCGTGGTAAAAATATGAATACGTTCATCTTTAAGTTTAAACTAATTTATAAATTACATATTTAGCGTGTATGTGTATTTTGTCCTCGAGTCGATGTAAGCATATCTATCTGAAGTCGAAAATATTCATTATGACACCAGGTTTATCGCATTTTCAGTCCAAAACCAACATTATCAACAAAACAACGGCAGTTTCTGTGTAAACCTAATGCTGCCATATCGAAAACTGAACGTGTTTTACGTGTTAATAATTTAAATAACGTGTGAAACCATAAAGGATGAGTGTTCTTCCGCCACTTCTGAGGCGATTATCTTACAGTAGCCTATACGCTATAATAAATATCCCACAAAACAAAGCAATAACGCGCAATGTAAAAAAAACTATAAAACGTATTACCTTGTGTCGAAATTCCCTCGCTACTTTTCGCTCCATGATGAGTGAGCAGCAGTTTTTGTCAACGGTCACGGTTGCTCTGCTGGGGACGCGCTTCACTTGTGCGCGCGCCCCGGTCAGAGGTCGATACCTGCTGTTGATGTTATCACGCTGTTCGCTTTATTACACAAGAGTTTATGGATGAAATGTCAGCAAAGTGCTCCGTAGCCTACAATAAAACGTCAAATATATTTTTTATCTCGCAAACGTATTCCGTTTATTTTGCCTTACAAAAATTAACCATGTTTTTTCAACAGTTACAACCAAAAAAACATGGTTTTGCTAATCAATACACCAAAAACTTGGTTACTGCACTTTTACCACAAAAAAACATGGTTAATTTTCGTAAGGGTTAAGCTATGCCTAAAAAAATAGCATCTTATTGATAACACAATCTCATAGATAACATTTCAATAAAACATTTTACTAAACTTGTTTGTTAATTAAGTTTAAAATGAGAAAACAAATATTTTACTTCGATGAATAATTTGATAAATCATCTAATACTGAGAAAAATCATGTTCAATCAAATTCAAGCATATCAATAATTTTATATATACATATTCTTACACCAAATAATGCTTTAAAGTTTAAGTGCTATAATTGGGTCCCCAGTTCTTCCATTAACCTAGAAAACGTAAAAAAAGAACCCAGTAGCTTAGTTTTGGTAGACAATTCTCTGCAAGCATGTGAAAAAATAGGTCATTGAAATTTGGCTGCCCTTGTGATGTCACAAGGGGATAATACCACCTCTTAATCTGCACTATCCAAACACGGCACTGCCATTTAGTGCAAAGATCAACTAATTTGCATTTAAAAGAACACACACAAAAATTGCACGTCTATCTATCTATCTATCTATCTATCTATCTATCTATCTATCTATCTATCTATCTATCTATCTATCTATCTATCTATCTATCTATCTATCTATCTATCTATCTATCATCCATCTCATTACTGTGTTTAGGCCTATATGTATTTTCCGGTAATGTAGATTTAAAATATGCATAAACAGTTTTGGGGTAGACAAAACAGGACCTCACTGTTTACAGTTCCTATCAATTCCTACTGCAGCGATGTTAACATTTCACAGTTTTGTTTTGTACTCTGTGTAATTCGCAGTATTTTGCTCAGATTCTGTGTGTGTTCTCCATCCCTGCTGTACAGGGGGGCTTAGTAATTATCATTATTTATCACCATGACAAAACATTAGACCTAAAGACCACACACGTTCACAGGATAATGTGTATGTGCTTGTAAGTGTCCTTCGCGTTGGTTCGGGCATATTCTCGCGAATGTGTGTGTGGAGTGCTCATTTTCAGGGGAAGCAGCCAGGTTGGCCCCTGCTGGTTCAGCTGTTGGCAGTGTGGTGCTCTTGGGGGGTTCGAGGCCCGTCTCTGACCCAAGGGCTTACGGGGAGAGATTACAGCCTGAAATACTATCTCATCTACCCACCATCAAAACACATAGAGGCACACAACTTTAGAAGGACAGAACTCAGTACGGATTCGGGGGCAGGATCTTACACAGATTTACTAAAAAAAAAATGATCCTAACATGAACATTACAGTTTGAAAAAGAAGATAAAAGTTAAAAGTTATATGAAGGGTGTTTATTTTAAACCATCCATATAAATGCTAAGAAAATTTTTTTTCACTAATTTTATACAAACTTATGATTTCTATGCATGCAAAAAATAAATATTTTTTACTTACATAATACTATTAATACGTTATAAATACAATATAGCTCATGCATATCTATTGTGCATATTAGAGAATCATGAGTTATAATTTTGCCATTATCCCTGATTTAAATCACTTTCCTTACTGTAATGAAACAAATAAAAAATGTCAATGTGCTAAACATTTCTAATAATATTAATAAAGTTGTAAGCTGTTAAATGCTCAGTAACCACTAGGTGGCAGTATGGGAAAGCAGGTAAATGATACTGTCATGCTGTGCTACCACTGGGCCTAGAAAGGGCAAGACAGATTTGCCTAAGCCTCTTTTATCGATTAAAGTAATAGTTCACCCAGTAACGTAAATTCTTATTTTCTCATACTGACACTGTTTCAAACTGGTATGCATTTATTTTTTCAACCGAAGTCACGAAAAGGTGCATACATAAAAGAAAAATATTATTTTGGGAATGAACTATTAATTAAAATCAATGTAGATATTTTGTTGCATTTTTAAGTTGCATAAAAAAGTACTTTCGGTCACATAACTCGCCTAAGCTCACTTTTGGTGTGCTGGGGCGTCACACTTCATGCCCACAGGAAGAAGCACATTGTGGAGCTGTTGAAAGGGAGCAGGCAAATGTGTTAGTCTTGCACTTAGACTTAATGCTTTTGCACCTAAAACAATGTGTGGGGTTTAAGGTGTGACTTTTCCAAACTAACAATAGTCAGAATGCATCCAACTATTAGTGTAAACCTAGATTTTTACATTTCCTGACATGAATGGCGCTTAAAAGTCATCCCCTGATAACAATCACTAAAACTAATCCAGGTACTGCAAGTCAACTTGACCGGTACTACTAATACGTTAAATGTATCACTCCATTAAACAAAATACCTAACAGCCTCCAAAATATTTCAAATCAATATTTAAGCAGAATAATGTATATAACCTAACTTAAAATGTAATAGAGTTGCTAGGGAGGTTCTGGGTGGTTGCTATGGTGTTGCTTAGTGGTTTCTTCCTGACTCCAAGTCTCCATAATGGTCTGATTTGTAGATATTGCACAGGTTTCTCCTAAAATGTAATATCCTGCTGTAAACCATAAGCCAAAATGCTTAGGAAAGCAATAACATGCATCACATGCTTCATATTTTTCCCATGTCATGGTAGCCTTAAAGGTCATTATAAGTTATACTAAAATAGCTCTTATATATATTTTCATGCGGGTAGTGATCATTAGCAGGGCAATTCATCATTCGTTCATTCCTTGAGTTGCTGGAAGTCTTCTGGTTGTTAGGAAACGTGTGTCCTGAAGAGACGTGCGGTACAGTGTACGGTGACACACCAACAGTAAGTCATGGTGGCCTGGATATCATGTTCCTATACAAGGCAATTCAAAACCGGTTCATCTATGCGTCTTGCTGTGTGACAAATTACGAGCTCTGTTGATCTACTTCAAAAATATATTCATGCAAAAGAGAAAGGAATACAGCTATGTTTTGTAATAAACAAGTTTTGTAGTTACATAGTCCTAAGTCCAAGTTGTGCTATACTTAAGAGATATTTTTATTTTGTGTTATATAATTTTAAGATAACTGTTGCATAAAAATGGTTTCTTTCTATGACTGGGGCCCTCCCTTTATAAAAAGTCCTAACATATACCATTTAGGTACAGATAGGTACCAATTTGTACTAATTTGCACTCTTTGGTACCAATATGTACCTCTGAGGTACTAATTTGATCTCTTTAGGTGCAATTGTGAACTGTACTTTACTGGAGTGGTACAAAAGGTACCAGGGAATACGGTGGCCCTGAAGTGCAAACCACAACAACAAATTACTAAACAACAACTACAAATTAAAAAACACTACAGCAAATTAAAAAACACTACACTACTTCCGGTTCAAAAGCCGAACTGCAGTGTCGTCCAATCAGCGATGTCTCATGTTGCCCACTGGTACCTACCTCTTCCGGTAGGTTAATGTAGTTGTGTTTTTTAATTTGTAGTTGTGTTTTTAATTTGTTGTTGTGTTTTTTAATTTCTAGTTGTGTTTTTTAATTTGTTATAGTGTTTTTTATTTTGTAGTTGTTGTTTATTTTGTTGTAGTGTTTTTTTAACTTGCTGTTGTGTTTTTTATTTTGTTATGGTTTTTTTATTTTGTTGTAGTGTTTTTTAATTTGTAGTTGTGTTTTTAATTTGTTGTAGTGTTTTTTAATTTGTAGTTGTGTTTTTTAATTTGCTGTAGTGTTTTTTTAACTTGTTGTTGTATTTTTTATTTTTTATTTCTTTTTTATTTTGTTGTAGTGTTTTTTAATTTACTGTAGTGTTTTTTATTTGCTGTGGTGTTTTTTAATTTCTTGTGGTGTTTTTTAATTTGTTGTGGTGTTTTTTAATTTGTTGTAGTGTTTTTTTAATTTGTTGTTGTTTTTTAATTTGTTGTTGTTGTTTAGTAATTTGTTGTTGTGGTTTGCACTTCAGGGCCACCGTAAGGGAAGTCAGTTCTGAAGCTAAAAGTAAGGTTTTAACCATAGATACGCCATGATATTTATGTAAATATTAAAAAGAGAGAACACAGAATAGAGTTTTATTCTAAAGCTGCATTCAGACTAACAGCGACTAGATGTAGCGGAGCAACGCAATCTCATGCCCCATTCAGACAGCCAGCGACCAGCAGTAGCAGAGCGACGCGATCTCATTCATTTTATTGGAAACCTGGCGACTTCCGGCAACACGAACAAAAGTGATCGTTGGCGACCGTATGGGCGTGTCCAGTGACACGAGAAAGTTAAGAAAAGTTTAACTTTATGCAAATGTTGAGCGAATTTCGGGAGCGACTACCAAAGAGAACGAATCAGTGGAGTTCATATCATCCTTCTCTCGTCAGTTACTGGAGTGGATAGTACTCATTTGTTTATGACAAGCAGATTTAGAAACACCTCATTGAAAGAGACGGGTGACACACAGTGATAACATCGCTGGCTGTCTGAATGCGGCGTTATTTCAATGGAAGCTATAGGTACATTCACATTATAAGCGTCTAGCAGTGGCAGAGCGACGCAATCTCATTGATTTCAATGGAAGCTCGGCGGCATCCGGCGACACGAGCGACAGTGACCGTTGACGGCTGGACGGGCGCGTCGAGCTGCGCAACAAAGTTGAGAAATGTTTAACTTTATGCAAATTATGAGCGACATTCGGGAGCGACTACCAATGAGAACGAAGCAGGGGAGTTCACGTCCTCCGTCTCTCGTCAGTTACTGGAGTGGACGTTACTCATTTGTTTATGACAACTAGATATAGAAACGCCTCTTTTGAAAGAGACAAGCGACACACAGCGACAAAGTCACTTATAATTTGAATGTACCTTATGGCGACTTCACGTCATCTGTCTCTCTTCTGGAGTGGACGGTATTCAGTTGTTTATGACAAACAATTTTAGAAACCTCGCTTGAAAGAGACGAGCGACACACAGCGACATAGTCGCTTATAATGTGAATGTACCTTATGGCAACTTCTGGTGACCGTGACCTTTGGCGACTGGGTGGGTGTGTCCAGCCGTGCGAAAAAGTTGAGAAAAGTTAAACTTTATGCAAATTATGAGCGACTTTCGGGAGCGACTACCAATGAGAACAAAGCAGTAGAGTTTAGTCATCCGTCTCTCTTCAGATACTGGAGTGGACTGTACTCATTTGTTTATGACGACCAAATTTAGAAACACCTCTTTTGAAAGAGACGAGCGACACACAGCGACAAAGTTGCTTATAATGTGAATGTACCTTAAGTATGCATGCTATACTACACTAGCAATATCTTTCACTGTAAAAAAATTGCTGTAATTATGCAGCTGGTTGCCAGTAACTTACTGTAGAAGATAAAGACTTAAAAGGTTTTATGTTCATTTAACTTTGAACAAACTGTTGCCAGTAAATAACATGAATGTAAAATCTACAGTAAGTTACTGAAAGCTATTTGCCAGTAATACCCAGTAATAATGTAATTTCTACAGACATTTTTTACAGTGTATCTTCAGTATATCTGCAGTAGCAATATATATACTTGAAATAAGTGATCACAAAACTAGTAATAAGTAAGTAGCATGGGTGTATTTGTAGCAATAGCCAACAATACATTGTATGGGTCAAAATTATCAATTTTTATGCCAAAAATCATATATTAAAGGAACAGTATGTAAGAAATGTATATCAATTAATCATAAAATAGTCCTGATATGTCACTAGACATTAAGAAATAATTTTCATTTCAAATACTTATATCACTGACAACAGTGGTCTGGCCAAAATATTTTCATTTAAAAAGTGGAGTTGCAGCCCTCAACTGATGTTTATGTTGTCATGTTGTGTATTGGCCACCAGTTGTATGATTGCAGTACCAGTTTTAGCCACAAGTTTTGTGATTGCAATACCAGTTTTGGCCACAATCCTACATACTGTTCCATTAAAGGTGCAGTGTGTAAATTTTAGCGGCATCTAGTGGTGAGGTGGTGAATTGCAACCAACGGCTCAGTCCATTGGTCACGTCTTGCTTTTGAAACACATAAAGAAGCTACGGTAGCCACCACCGGACAAATATGTCATCATTGGAGACAACTTAGTAAAAAAGTTTGTCTGTTATGGGCTTCTGTAGAAACATGGCGGCACAAAATGGCGGCTTCCATGTAAGGGTACCCTCGGTGTATGTAGATAAAACGTTTCATTCTAAGGCAATAAACACATAACGGTTCATTTTGAAAGGTCTTTATACACCCCTGATAATTTAGTTTTGTATAATTTTTTGCATTTCTGTCAAGAGATCCTTCAAAAAATTACACACTGCACCTTTAAGTAAAGATAAAGTGCCATGAAGATATTGTAAATTTCCTATCGGAAATATATCAAAAAGTATTTATCATTAGTCATATGTGTTGCTTAGGACTTCATTTGGACAACTTTAAAGGCAATTTTGCAAATATTTTGATTTTTTGCAACCTCAGATTCCAGATATTCAAATAGTTGTATCTCAGCAAAAGATTGTCCTATCCTAGCAAACCATACATCAGTGGCTTATTTTTTAAACTTTCAGATGATGTATAAATCTCAATTTCATAAAATTGACCCTTATGGTTTTGTGGTCCAAGGTCACATATGTTACAGTGGCCTAGTACTGCCAATAACCCAGTTTATTAAAAACTATTTTAGAAAAACTATTGTTATTGTCAAAGCTATACATTAAACCTCTCATAATGATATAAAATACAATCGACCTTAAACAGTTACAGGAACATTGCTAATAATGATTGCAACAAAAAATATCAGTTTTTGTAGGCATTTTTTAAATAAAAATAAAGTAAATGTTTTTGTGCCCAAAATTGGAATTTTAGAGTTTTGCAACTTGGAATTGAGCTTTTAGGCAATTATGATTACATTATGAGGAAACCCCATAAGAAAGAAAATCACATGAGATTTTATGCTCCATAAACTTAAATGTACATTAACAATTGTCTCATTTGTTTCTGTATTAATTTCTCCTAAGCAATTGTATGAGAAACAACTGCCACTAAATTAATACTTAAATAAAACACAACTGAGAATAAAAGCATAAAATTGTTCCTCTTTGGGAAGTACAATGGCTCTGATACTCAAAGCTAAAACGATCAAATAACTCCAACCCATTATCATCAAACCCCATACTTAAAAAATATTTCATTCTGCACCACTACATCGATCTCCCATGATCCTCTGCCAAAGTTGGGTGCAGTTTGAGAGATCAATGTCTGTTGATAAGGACGTGGGCTCTGCACGCATCACATCGCCCCTTTACTGGCCTCCCAGTGGCCCTGCCAGCACCCAATAGGCTTGCACTAATGGGCAGGCGGCCGGGCTGATGTTAGAGGCTTGAGCCCTGCAGCTGTCAGCTGGCACACTCCGACCTCACAGAGAAATGACAGCTTTTGTCAATGCCAAATGCCTGCTGGGGGATGAGAGTGCCTTTAATCACAAAAAACCTAAGATGGGGGGAGGATATCAATATAATGCGGTTATATGACCAACTCCGGTATGTTTTGCAAGGGCTCTGTTGAGCTTGTGTGAATTTGGCACATGCTTTAATCCCACTTACTGTACAGTGCACGAGTATACATTTTATCAGTAAATGTGTTCCTGGGAATCAAACCCATGACCTTTGAACTACTCTGAACATCAGGAACATCAGGAACAATAGATAAAGTAAATAACTCAGTGCAAAGTTTTGTTGGCTCTTGCTATCAATTGTTTAGTTCATGCTTATACAATTCCAGTATAAATTCCAGTATGCATGCTTAACCTAGTAGTACATATTGCACTGGCAATGAATGGCATGCACAACCCATTGGCATAACAGACATATGAGCAATTCAGATGCAAAATCCCTCCAAGCATTTGTATGTTTAGGTTCATTAATTTCACTTTGATTCTTTTTTTTTAAATACAGATATAAAAATAAATCTTGTTATGGCATAAGACAAGAGTTGCAAACCATCTTGGATTGTGCAAGGGTTTGTGGGTAATTTTATATCCCAAAAAGCATGTAAAGACGCATAATATGGCACCCAGGTATAATCAATGTATGGTTATTTTAGATGCACAAATCCAAATATGCAGTACAACACTATATATGATTCACACAAGGACATTATTATTAGGAATCAGATTGCACAAAGCTGTTAAAAAATATAGTGGCAATTATAGCATCATCTAGAATCCCTTTTGATTCATGTTTAATTTTAAAAATAACCATAAATTCACACCTGATCCGTCTTTTAGCTTCGTCGTCTGTCAACAAATCAAGACTTTGCACAATTGGTCTAAATGGAGAAATCACACCTGCAAGTATCAGGCCACATCACAGAGCCCCGAGCGTCTCTCCGTGTCGTGTTAATAGTCTTAACCTGAGTTCATGTTTCAGAGTGGGGGTCGCGGCAGTGGGGGTTTGGGGTGTCTCTGTGCTTCTTCCAAGAGCTTGGATGCTGAACAGGGCAATTACTGCAGCTAAAAATATGGCAGCATTTGTTTTAGTTAATGGCAAAGTTGCACCCAAGGCCAAACTCCTATGGCAAAAAGCAGATAGGGTTTCCCTGCTGACCATGCTGGATGCCTGGCATATCGCTCGAGGGAGATGGGATGGAGAGGTGGGGGAGGTGGACGTGTACCGAGCTCAGAAGTGTGGATTTGAGTTACCTGCGCTATGAGATGACCAATTCAGAGCCAAAAACTATTTTATTATGACTATTAATATCACAAATTTTCCACATGCACACACACTGGTTGGCACGTTTTATGAGGACATTAGACATAATGACTTTTATACTGTATAAACTTTATATTTTATCCCCTAACGCAACCCCTAAACCTAACTCTCATTGCAAACTTTTGGTTATTTTAGTCAGGGTTCCCACACCTTAGTTAACTTTAAATGCAAGGACCTTTCAAGGACTTTCCAGGTCTAATACCCTTAAATTCAAGAAATAAATGTGGAGACACATTTCAAGTGAGAGCAAGGTTACATCGTGTTACATCGTTTAAGATACATTGTTACAGTTCCCTTTCGAGGGAACTCGCGCAGCGTCACTGCGGTGACACTTTGGGGACGCCTCCAGGGGTAAGTGCGTCTAAATGTGTATATCAAATTCGACCAATGGTGAGGCTTCACTACAAAGAAACGGTGACGCAGGAGCCAGGAAGTATATCGCTATCTGAAATATTGCAAGGGAAGTAGGAAGTATGGCAACGGAGACGCAGCGTCTCATTCCCTTTTCAGGGAACAACAGTTACATACGTAACCCGAGACGTTTTCATGTGTCAAACACAACTATGCAAAAAAGCATTTTGGTATGAATCAACATTCGCATACAAAAGATATAAGCATTTAAAGCGAACAGTGTAGCACGTGTGCTTATAACGTCTAGAATGTTTTTGATATTATGACTACACGGGGAATAATATGGATTTTGTTCAGAAAACATCTTGCATAAGATTCAAGCACTTTCAATGACCTGTATCTATGTATGTATATTTCCATATTATTATTTTTTCCCCAGATTCACAAAGTTACAGAAAACATCATCAAATACAACACCTCAAAAACAAAAAGCTAAACATGTCACATATCTTTGGAAAGCTGAAATTCTTGTGATTTGAATGATGTAAACTATTTTAAGATACAGTCAACACAGCAAGTACAAGTTGTGTCCTTTTTAGGCATTTTGGTTTGCCTTTTTTAAGAAATTTTAAAAACCATCACTCTGTATGATCGATGTATAAGCTTGTTTCCTTGTTGGGACCAGAAAATGTCTCCACAAGGTCAAAAACTTATATGTATTAGTATTTTTGTGTGGCTATTTGGTCAGGTATCGCTTTTGGTGAGAGTCAAGCCGCATGGTTTGTTTATATGACAACAATGTATTAAAAAAACTTTCCTTTTTTATGTACAGTTGACAACAATGTCACAACAATCCATGTTAACATGAATCCACAAAAATGACAAAAAAAATCTGTATCGTGCATGCCAGACCAGTAGTTGGCGATGTCACGCTACGTCTGAAAATAATCTGCATGCACATGACATCACTGTTTTTACAAATTCGCGATTTTCACAAATTTCACGCCCATTTTCAAAAGTATTCCATTTTTTAGGCCTTCAAAGGGCTGTTGTTGGATTTGAACCGGTTCACGGAACGAAAACGAAAACCAGAAACTTTTGATGTTTTGCAAGGAACAGAAACGAAACCAGAAACTTTCAAAATATATATGTTTTGGAACAGAATCTTTTTTTAAAATAATGGTAACCGGTTAATACCGTTATTTTTTTCGTTCGACAAGATTTCTGTGCAATATGACTCGGTGAAGTTAACTTTCGGTCGTTGTTGACTCATCGGAGAAATAAGGAGCGTGCCACTAGCAAGTAGCCTACTCAAGCACAAGTCTCTAATGCTTAATCATAAGATGTAAATATTGTAGGCTACCAAGTATCTCAAGATGTTTGTTTTTTTAATACTAATTAGTCGTCTAATGGATCGCAGTTGATCCGTGGTCCGTACAGCTCACAACCCACGGTTCGGCTCGCATGCGATTCGCGGATTAAGACCCAAATTTAAATATGGTGAAAGTTGATCATTTGCACATGGTTCAAAGGCTTTCAAATGTTAACACTTAAGTGATTTTAAACAATTTAACCACAAAAAGGCGCTAAAGTGAACAATTTTCTGTATGCACAGACGCACATGTGGTTGAATGTGTCCGGTCCAACTCCAATCAAACGTGATTATCCCTATGCCCTTCAAAGATCAGAACTCTTTTATTTTTAAGTTATGTTTTTGGGCCGTTTTTTGCCTTTATTAGATAGATAGTATTTTAGGAGAGGACAGGAAAGTATAGGGTGGAGAGAGGGGTACAGGATCGGCAAAGGACCTCGAGCCGGGATTCGAACTCGGGTTGCCGAAAGTGCATTTGCACCATATGTCGGAGCACTTGCCCACTACACCATCGGCTCCAACCAAAGATCAGAACTCTTGATGTATAAACTTGAGAGAGAGAGTTGCGCTACTGTGTCTCATACTGTAGTCCATTAAAATACATTTGGGGAATAAAGCTCTAAAAAAAACCTAATTTTCACTTTATGTTTATGCTGCATCTTTTTCCCTAAGCACCGTTTGGAATTCGTCCTCCATCTGTGTGTAATAACTTGCGTCATCGTTTTCTTTGGGGTTTGTACCTTTTGCAAATCTTTAAAGGAATAGTCTACTCATTTTCAATATTAAAATATGTTATTACCTTAACTAAGAATTGTTGATACATCCCTCTATCATCTGTGTGCGTGCACGTAAGCGCTGGAGCGCGCTGCGACGCTTCGATAGCATTTAGCTTAGCCCCATTCATTCAATGGTACCATTTAGAGATAAAGTTAGAAGTGACCAAACACATCAACTTTTTTCCTATTTAAGACGAGTAGTTATACGAGCAAGTTTGGTGGTACAAAATAAAACGTAGCGCTTTTCTAAGCGGATTTAAAAGAGGAACTATATTTTATGGCGTAATAGCACTTTTGGGAGTACTTCGACTCGCCTGAAAAGTCTGCTCCCCTTCTCACTCTCATAATGGGAGAGGGAGGGTGTTACTGCGCCGAGTCGAAGTACTCCCAAAAGTGCTATTACGCCATAAAATATAGTTCCTCTTTTAAATCCGCTTAGAAAAGCGCTACGTTTTATTTTGTACTACCAAACTTGCTCGTATAGCTACTCGTCTTAAATAGGAAAAACGTTAATGTGTTTGGTCACTTCTAACTTTATCTCTAAATGGTATCATTGAATGAATGGGGCTAAGCTAAATGCTATCGAAGCGTCGCAGCGCGCTCCAGCGCTTACGTGCACGCACACAGATGATAGAGGGATGTATCAACAATTTCGTAGTTAAGGTAATAACATATTTTAATATTGAAAATGAGTAGACTATTCCTTTAACATGTACTAATACACACTTACACACCAAAATTAATTTAAAAACGTGAATCGGACAATAGGTGCTCTTTAAAACCGTGTAATCGGTCCTTAAAAATGCCATACACATAAGTACATGTTTTAGATTCATGAGAAGTGACATTTGAATAGAAAAGTGTCTAATAACATTCATGCATCATGTTTGGAAAGCTTTGCAAGCTCCTAGATTTTGGTCATCATTGTATCTTTTATCTTGATGTGGATAAAAGTGTTTGATAAATCAACAGGTGCCTGTTTTAGATACGTTTTTGATATTTAATACATCTGTGTTATATGTTATGGCATATTCAGTATTAGAGTGTTGAGGAAACTGTTGGTCGAAGATTTTGTTAGGTGTTAACAGATGGAGTGTGTCCACACCTTTGACTTTGAATGGACTACACACACACGCACGGCAATACAGCTCCATTACTCTAAACACATTTTCTCTGCCACTTATTTACTGATATCTGCACGCATTACATCAGCACACGCCATGATCCAGTTTCTCAGAAGTTGCGATTTTCATTGCCACATCTGTTTAATTAAAGCCCTGAACATCTCGTGCCAAAGTCTGGAGATTTAGAGCTCTGCCACAATTTACAGTGGCCCTCTTGAATGGGAGTTCTTATCTAGCAGTTGTTTTATTATTTATTCTTCTGGCATTAGGCTAACAGTTGCTGTTGGACCTTCTGCTCCCCCTGGACCCGTGTCGACACCCGCAGCTGTCATTTCTGTAGTCCCCACGGCTACCCCGACCCTTTCGCTGGCACGCTTCATCCCCCACCACACACGCCTCCTCCAACGAAGGGACTCTTTGTAGGGCCCCTATCTGAAGAGCCCTGAGCCTGCTGCTACATCAGGTCAAATATTTGTGGATACAAACTGTATGCAAGATGCCTGACGCAGATTCAATTGGAAAAAAAATCACTTAAAGAATGTCACTTTTTCCAAATCTAAACTTAAAAATTGCTTTCTGTTCCTTGGTAGAGCACTGGGCTAGAAGCACAAAGTTTGTATTCATAGGTAGCACATGCTAATAAAATGTAAAAATGTAATGCAATGCTGCTTTGTATAAATGTATTACAAACAATGAACAGTAATGGTAACGACAGAACTTGCGACCACAGTTGCTTTTGGGAAACGCGCCCGTTTAGTTTCCAAAAAACAATGGTGTGTGAAGATATTGTATTAAATTTTAAAATGTAATGTGTTTATCTGGACATGGCCTATAAAATATTGCCCAGAATTTCTTGCATGACGTAGGTACAGCTGCCCATGCAGTCATTACACTTTATCAACACAGATTTTCATAACAACCTTTGGCTTCCAGAAGAAATAATCACAAAGACCCGCAGCACCACTCTCTGAAGAACATTTTGAGGATTAAAGGCTAAATCTGATGTGGACTTGAGTCTAGTACATCTGCAGGTATGGAGCTCTCATTTCTGCAGCTGCTGCCTGGACTGAATTCCCCAGTGGAAATCATTTGCTAGAAATGTTTGGTTTACTGTGCTTCTGTGTCTCAGAATAATCTCTTTGCAGACTAAAGGCAATGTCTTTGACCAGAAGACATTATGAGCAGCAGCAGTTTTGTAAAGTGTAGCACAGAACAGCACAGCATAGTACATTATAGCACAGCAAAGATATTGTTTAGCACAGCATATAACAGTATAGCACAGCAGAGATATTGTTCAGCACAGCATAGTATAGTATAGTACAGCAGAGATATTGTTCAGCACAGCGGATCATATTACAGCACAGCATAGTACCGTATAGCACAGCAGATATATTGTTCAGCACAGCATAGTATAGTATAGTAAAGCAGAGATATTGTTAAGCACAGCACATCATAGTACAGCACACCATAGCACCTTATAGCACAGCAGAGATATTGTTCAGCACAGCACAGCACAGCATAGTACAGTATAGCACAGCAGAGATATTGTTCAGCACAGCATAGTACACCACAGCACAGCATAGTACAGTATAGCACAGAAGAGATATTGGTCAGCACAGCACAGCATAGTACAGCACGGCATAGCACATTAGAGACATTAGTCAGCACAGAACAACATAGTACAGTGCAGCACAGCAGAGATATTGTTCAGCACATTATAGTATAGTACAGCATAGCACAGCAGAGATATTGTTCAGCACAGTATAGTACAGCACAGCATATCATATCACAGCAGAGATATTGTTCAGCACAGCATAGTACAGTATAGCACAGCAGAGATATTGTTTAGCACAGCACAGCATAGTACACCACAGCACAGCATAGTACAGTATAGCACAGCAGAGATACTGTTCAGCACAGCATAGTACACCACAGCACAGCATAGTACAGTATAGCACAGAAGAGATATTGGTCAGCACAGCACAGCATAGTACAGCACGGCATAGCACATTAGAGACATTAGTCAGCACAGAACAACATAGAACAGTGCAGCACAGCAGAGATATTGTTCAGCACATTATAGTATAGTACAGCATAGCACAGCAGAGATATTGTTCAGCACAGTATAGTACAGCACAGCATATCATATCACAGCAGAGATATTGTTCAGCACAGCATAGTACAGTATAGCACAGCAGAGATATTGTTTAGCACAGCACAGCATAGTACACCACAGCACAGCATAGTACAGTATAGCACAGCAGAGATACTGTTCAGCACAGCATAGTACACCACAGCACAGCATAGTACAGTATAGCACAGAAGAGATATTGGTCAGCACAGCACAGCATAGTACAGCACGGCATAGCACATTAGAGACATTAGTCAGCACAGAACAACATAGTACAGTGCAGCACAGCAGAGATATTGTTCAGCACATTATAGTATAGTGCAGCATAGCACAGCAGAGATATTGTTCAGCACAGCATAGCACAGCAGAGATATTGTTCAGCACAGCATACTGCAGTATAGTACAGCACAGCAGAGATATTGTTCAGCACAGCATAGTACAGTATAGCACAGCAGAGATATTGTTTAGCACAGCACAGCATAGTACACCACAGCACAGCATGGTACAGTACAGTATAGCACAGCAGAGATATTGTTCGGCACAGCATAGTACACCACATTACAGCATAGTACAGTACAGTATAACACAGCAGATATATTGTTCAGCACAGCATAGTACACCACAGAACAGCATAGTATAGCACAGCAGAGATATTGTTTAGCACAGAACAGCATAGTACACCACAGCACAGTATTGTACAGCACAGCATAGTACAGCATAGCACAGGAGAGATATTGTTCAGCACAGCATAGTACACCAAAGCACAGCATAGTACAGTATAACACAGCAGAGATATTGTTCAGCACAGCAAAGAATATTTCATACAAGTACAGTACAGTACGGCACTGCACGGTATAGCACAGCATAGCATTATTAAAGTATAGTACAGTACAGCAGAGTACATATAGCACAGCAAAACACAGCACTGTATAGTATAACACAACACAGTATAGCATAGCACAGTATAGCACAGCAGAGCATTGTTCAGCACAGCATAGTACAGCACAGCACAGTATGGTACAGTGTAGCACAGCACAGCATAGTATAGTTTAGTAAAGCTCAACAGAGCACAGCTTAGGACAGTATAGCATAGCATAGTATAGCACAAGACAACACAGTCTAGTATAGTATAGCACAGCACAGAGAGTACAGTATAGCACAGCATACCATAGTACAATAAAGCACCGCAGAGTACACACATCACATTTCACGAAAGCACAGCAGAGACAGAACAAAAAAAAGTATAGAACAGAACAGAAGCGAATAGAATATCTGAAATGCAGTGAGACCCCAGTGTACATGAAAACTGAGTAGCACATTTAGCGAAACATACTTGATGGCAGTCTGTAAAAGAGGAAAAACAGAGATTTGATAAAATATCTCCTGAAACCACAATAATGGACATCACATAAACATGACTGAGCAATCTGCATGTGTGGGCCTTAACAGAGGTCTCCACGTGTCAGCCAGGGCACTGCCACTCACCATCAAAATAAAACATCCAGTAAAATCTACCATTAGCCTCAACCCGGCCCTATCTTCAACCAGATGCTTTTCCAATTATTGAGGTAATGGGTTAACACACACATATACACATGTATACAGTACTCATGTGTACTCATGTGTACTTGTTCAACCCCAGCGTGATGATATACAGAGGTTTTATTTTCTTTTAAATGTAAGGATATTGGTATAAGGTTTCAGACCATTTGGAATGAAGTTACATGGAATCAGCTACACCAGTTGTTTTCTAGCAATGAACATGTACAAATAAACATGATGGGACTATTTGTACCGGATATTATAATCAACAAAAAGGTGATTTCTGGCTTGCCACAGTAAACACACCAATGGTGGCCTTGAACATATAGCTTAAACCAAATGTACGTCTTACTCATCAGGCCACATGGGATTTCATGGTCAAACTTGGGGTGAGAACACAGACCACAAAACACATGGAGTGGATCTGTTAACTTCTCCCCTCTGACAAACTGACCTTTGAACTTTTACAATAGGTACCAGGAACACAATCCAAATGACCATACAGAAACAATGTCATGCTTCCCCAGGATTCTTGTTGAATGAGTTGTTGGCTGGATACTTTTTTGGAAATTTTTGGAGTTTGACAGAACATGGTCACAATATACTTTGAAGCAGTGCCTTTGTCCCAAAAGTTGAAATTGAGCATTGGGACAAGGTGGAATCATAGCAAAACTTTGGCATTCACCTGCTGCAGCTGTTCGCAAAGACCCGGGGAACGTTTATCATGCTAACTCGTGGCTCTGCATCAGTTGAGAGACAATGTTGAAGAAAGGACCCACACGATTGACATGGTTTACCGATTTCATGAGCGAATGGGCCAACATATGCGCACAAAAGTCCTTAAGAGCACGAGAAATCCCTCCACTATGGTGCGACGTGTCATGTTACCTAGGCAATTTTCAAGGGGGTTTAACGTCTTCCTGCGGAAATCAATATATTCTCTGTGCTAAAATATTGCAAGTATTGAATAGCAGTACTTCAAAGTTCTCATTCAAACACAAAAGAGCTTATTTAGTGATGGATACGCTGCATATTAATTTAAACATACAGATCAGTGCAGTAAATTCAACTATGGCAGTATGTCAATACCCTTGAATCTAATTGGTCATTGCATGTCGTTTTGCTAAAATAACTTGCGAGATGCATGATCATGTAAGCAAAGTCAACAGTGATTACAAGGTGTTTCATTTATTCATTAATCTTATTTCATTTGTTTTGGGGCTATGGCTAGACATCTATTAAATTTCACTGACAGCACAAATTTTGCCTTTTTTAACTTAGATGTCTTGGCTGTGTTTGGGTGGCTATAGACGCAGTGGCGGCCGGTGACCTCTTTTTTTCGAGGGCGCTCGATGCAAAGTTCGTCACAACATGTATGTAGCTCGTCGTGTGTGGTTCTTTATTTCAAAATATGTGTTCTGTGGGTCAAGAAATCCTGTGTGCATTACATGTCTTGTCAAAATAAGTGCCCGCTGCAGGCGCGTCTAAAGGGTTTATAAATAAAGTGACGCTCGCGTTTGCCAGATACTTGCATAATCTCATGCGTAATCAGAGTTTACTGTTAGGGAGCGTCTCTTTTATCATAATCGTTTTTGACGCATTTGCAGCAAGCACTTAATTTGACAAAACACGCGATGCACATGGTTCACATGACGCAACAAACACATATTTTGAAAACACAAGCAACACACATGACACTCCAAACACTGCTTTTGAATTTGCGCCCCTTGGATGAGCAGTCACGAGTGTGACTGTCAAAAGGTAATATCTAAACTATTTGATTGTGCACAATACTCCATGCCACTAGGTGTCAGTATACGTTCAAGACAACTGCATTATTGGTCTGAGCAATGTAAACAGAAAGTTACTGTGTGCGCCTTTAGGAGAAAAACTGTAATGGTTTGGGGAGAAAGACTGAAGCTGCCTTCCAATCGTCTGCTTATACTATGACCTAGTATGTACTCTATTTGTGTTGGAAAAGTACCTACTTTTGAGTGCAAAACAACACAATATGCACAAACAAGGGACATACTAACGCGAAGTGATGACTGTTGCCTGGACGACCCTGTGATCCTTAAGAAATTCAAACATCACAATACAACTCGGCTTTGCATTTAAAGAGGACATTTCAATAAAATTTATATTTTTCCATGTTTAAGTGCTATAATTGGGTGCCCAGTGCTTTTATCAACCTAGAAAATGTGATAAAGAACAACCCAATAACTTAGTTTTGATAAACCATTCTCTGCAAGCATGTAAAAAACTAGGTAATTGAAATTTGGCTCCCCTTGTGATGTCAGAAGGGGATAATACCACCCCTTAATCTGCACTATCCAACCACGGCACTGCCATTTAGTGCAGAGATAAACTCATTTTCATTTAAAAAGGACACACCCCAAAATGGTACATTTTTGCTCACACCTATAAAGTGGCAATTATCTATATGGTATTTTGAGCTAAAACTTCACATATGTACTCTGGGGACCCCAAAGACATTTCACAAATCTTAAAAAAGTAGGGTGAATTTATGAGTTTAATTTATGAGTTATGAACTCAGAATAAGTGCAGGGTATCCACAAAGGTATCACATTATGTATTTGGCAGACACTTTTATCCAAAGCGACTTACAGTGCATTCAAGGTATATGTTTTATCAGTACTTGTGATCCCTGGGAATCAAACCCATGACCTTGCTGACGCAATGCTTTATCACTTGAGCTACACGAACACACTCGAAAAGTTACAAATGATTTTCAACAAACAAAATTCTTTAGGATGTTACAAAGTCATTTCCTGGTAATAGCACCCCTCATTTACTCATAGCACACAACCGTCATCCATTGCAATTATAACCATTCCTTTATATAACAGACCAATTAGCCTGTCGAAAACTCTATTCGTCTCCCTAATGGTCAGTCTGTGACTCACGGACAGTTTATAAGTCCACGTCAAAGGAAGGTACTAGGGATGCGTGAGGACATTTGGTTGTGTAGGGTTAATATGACCCATGGGGGAGCTTGAACCCCCCGGTTCCACTCCACACACACTGTACCAGCTTAATCCTCCCAAAGCAAACGGATTAAGTATAATTTGCACCGCAGCTGTCCGTCCCTGCAAGAATCAAGAAATTGTGCTGCACATGTTCAGCTGCAAGAACAAATGTCACGGAGCAAATGAAAAAACAAGATGCCTCCACATTAAAAGCCAAAATCAGAAAATCCCCCGCAGAAGTACGGCCCCAGCGCGCGTTGCGCCCATCTGAACATGTGTAAGTTGGTGTCATGGTTTTAAATTTGGGGGTGTTGCTGGCGGATGCAGGCGTGCTTTCGGGGCTTCGCGTGCATTGTCCGAGATGATGCATTAACTGTGAAGGATTATTGTGGAGCGCAAAAGGTCATAGGGTTACGTCGTCCGGCGAGTGGTTCTGCGATTTCGCGCATAGACGCTTTGGTGATCTCCCATGAGATGTATGATTAAACAGCTTTCATAATTATGCCCTTAGTCAGAGACTGCTGTGCCAAACATTTAATGCATGCGGCTGGCACACACAAGGCCTGGTCGTGCTGCATCACAGGATATATTATCCTGAAAATAAATAGTTAAATATATTTATTAATATTTTTAATAACAGTACTGTCACTATTTACATATTGAAATTATAATAATACTTTGTTGTTTATATTTATTTATGTATGTTTGTATTAGCTCAATTTAAACAGTTTGTTGCTTATATGTTGACACATATTACAACAACATTAAAATGTTGTCACTCTTAACAAGTTGATATCAATTCACTATCATATGCATATGGGGTTAAGCGAGAAGTTATCCTGAAATTATATGGCAGAAAAGAAGCACATGAATGAAGGTATGGTGCTAGGAAAGGAGCCAAAGTTACTGTATTTTACTGTATTTGAGGGGCTTTGTCTGGCATAGATTGGGCATGTAAACATGAGCCAATAATGCATGAATTAAACATTACACATTTCAAGAACTTGACTTATTTAAGATTTGAATGGTTAGTTTATACTATAGCATAGCCTGGACAGCAGCTAACTAATACCCGACTTACACCAGACAGTGGAAGATTACATTGCCTGTCTATGGTATTTACCAATGAATGCCAGGAATGGCTTTGGTCCCAGTGGGCATTATCGAGATCTGAGACGGTCATGCCAGCCCTAATATAAACGGGACACACCGTGCCATCCGCATTCACATGTCTGAGGAGATAGACCCATTCTTCTCTCACATACTTGATTTGGCACATAATATGTCCTGTAAACAGGACTAAAAGTTACAAACAAATGTGATTGTTTAATGAATGATATTCTGGTCTTTTATGTTTGTCGCACTTGTTTGTTCAAATCCAAAACTCTTACTATGAGCAAAAGTAATAGTGGACAGCTATTTAATGAGCACTATTTCATTGTATGTAATAAAGTCTATTCATTTTAAAGTGAATAAAATAGACTGTAACCTGTAAAAGATGATATAAAGCTTGGCTGGGTAGATTTAAACATTTTAAAGTGTATGAAAGTCTCAAATAATCTATATTTTGACAATTAGCATTGTGTTATTAATCCAAAAGAGCCAGTTTGGGCCCTGTGTAAGGAGGAGTACTGTATAACGCCCCCTTGTGGTCACTTACTTAACCACGTCTATGGAGGTCACTGTGCAGTCTACCTCTGTAAATACATTTGTAACCAGATGCACACAAAAAAAATATTAAAAAAAATATTTGAATGTTTAATACTATTACTTCCCCATCAAGTCTTTCAGTCATCATTTATGCTTATGTGTGTCTTTGATACATTAATGTTGATTTTGGCATACACTGTAAATGCAATGCTTTACATTTACGCATTTGGGATTGAACCCATGACCTTTTTCGCTGGTAACACAATGCTCTACCACTGGGATACTTCATTAAAATCTCAAAAAGATCACCAAAAAAAAAACAAGATAATGAATTGGAAAAAATCAAACTGGGTAAGCTGTAAGCATGTAGATTCGTTCTGTTCCCAAGATACTTAGTAAATGTTTATGTGATTTCATATTACACAAAAAATATGATAGATAATATAATATAGAAATAATATAGCTACAGACGAATGAGAAATAGTCAGAGAGAGAGAGAGAGAGAGAGAGAGAGAGAGAGAGAGAGAAAGATCGAGAGAGGTCACTTACTCAACAGTGATTGGCTAGTGTCCTATTGACGCTAGGGACAAGAATAAAGTCATTAAGCTGTCAATCAAACACATAGGCAAAGGTCTTGTGGTAATGTTGCATATGATCACATACAGTGAGTTTGCACAAATTGTAATATTGTACATACAGAGAGATAAAACTATTACATGAAAAACTGACAAAAATTCTGGCACACTATCTGGTATGGTACACATCAAAATTATTTTGAAAACTTAAGCTTTTACATTTTTTATAGAAAAATTGTGAGATAGGCACAAGAGGTTGACCGATATGGGGTTTTTATGGCCGATATTAAGAAAGCTGTATGGCCGATATGAGGCTGATTTAACACAAATGTTAATCAGAAGCAAACATAAAATTTGTGAAACTAAAAAAAAACATTAGTTATGCATAACATTTATAAATATACCCTTATCTCGTCAATTAAGAGAAAACATTTGCATAAAAAATGTTTTCCTGATGAGGTTTTTATGTTAATCTGTAATACCGCGATTATTACTAGATGGCGCACTTACCCAATTTATAAAAAAACTGAAGCAAAAATTTTATTTACTCATTTTAAACTCTGTGTATGTTTTTATAATGATTCTGAATCTGATCTCTAACAAAATTCCTTCACAAAAATGCAATTATTTTAGGTTTTTGCTAAAAAAAATATATTTTTAAAGAAAAATTCTCATATTTGAAATTTTATAAGCAGAGAAAAAATATGGCCGATATGAGGCTGATATAACACAAATGTTATCACAGAAAATAAGAGAGAAACAGAAAATTAGTGAAATGAAAAAAAAAAACATTAGTTATGCATTATAAATATACCCTTTTAACTCTATCCCCGCTATTGACACGTTATCTCAATTAAGAGAAAACATTTGCATAAAAAACCGTGTTCCTGATGAGGTTTTATGTTAATCTGTAATACCGCGATTATTACTAGATGGCGCACTTACCCAAATTATAAAAAACGGAAGCAAAAATGTTATTTACTAATTTTAATCTCTGTGTATGTTTTCATAATCGTTCTGAATCTAATCTCTAACTAAATTCCTTCACAAAAATGCAATTATTTTAGGTTTTTGCTAAAAAAATGTTTTAAAAAAAATTCTCATATTTGAAATTTTATAAGCAGAGAAAAAATATGGCCGATATGAGGCTGATATAACACAAATGTTATCATAGTAAATAAGAGACAAACAGAAAATTAGTGAAACTAAAAAAAAACATTAGTTATGCATTATAAATATACCCTTTTAACTCTTTCCCCGCTATTGAGACGTTATCTCAATTAAGAGAAAACATTTGCATAAAAAAACGTGTTCCTGATGAGGTTTTATGTTAATCTGTTATACCGCGATTATTACTAGATGGCGCACTTACCCAAATTATAAAAAACGGAAGCAAAAACGTTATTTACTAATTTTAATCTCTGTGTATGTTTTCATAATCGTTCTGAATCTAATCTCTAACTAAATTCCTTCACAAAAATGAAATTATTTTAGGTTTTTGCTGAAAAATATATATATATTTTTACAGAAAAATACTCATATTTAAAAGTTTATAAGCAGAGAAAAAAATACAGATAGGATGAAACGTTTTTTTTTTCTTCATTTTGTTTGTTTGTTTATTGTTTGTTTTAAAGCAGAAGGTCTGTTCTTTCATTTAAATATAATTTTTAGAAAAAAAATTCCTGGAAGGCATTTTGTGAACTTTTGTACAAATCACAAAAAATGCTGTCGGGCAAATAAAAAAAAATGTCTGGCGGGGAATGAGTTACTGTACAGGACTTAAAACAAATTTACAAGACATCATTAATGTGGATCTGACATCTTATAGTACTGAAGGTACACTAAATAAGTCAAACCAGTGTGGTGCTGTGCTGTGTGTGACACAACATAACGTCATGTTAAAAAGTGAATAATAATTGGGCTTTACATTGAGTGACACTGAGTGTCTTTTATTACAAACATCAAATTTTAGTAATAGAGAAATTTACTGGCCGATTGAAAAAAATGTATTGGCTTCTGCAATATATTGTCCTATCACTAAAAGGCACATCTACTTCTGACTAATAAAAGTAAAAATAGTAAATTACTCAAAACTTAAAATAACACAAATGGGTGTATGAGGAGATATACAATGATCAAAAAACATAAATCAAAACAATCATATGCGAAAGATTAGCCTTTTGCCTTTGAAAATCTTAAAGTCTGAGCATCAAAGTTTTGACATGACCTTACTTAGAGGCTGTTTACACTTGGCATTAACATGCATTTTCATCGATCGGATCACAAAGTGGATGACGTTAATGCCAGGTGTAAATGGTGTTCAAAAACCCTGAAAACCCTTTCGCTTTTGTAGTGTAACCGCACATGTCGTTGAATGTGTTCGAACAGCCACACGCGACTGCCTTCTCTCCACCCATTTATCTAATCTGAGGTACTGAACACAATGGTTTACGTCTTTTCTGACTTCTGCCGCGAACACACGGTGAACAACGCTATTTTTCGCATTTTTATTGATTAAACTAAAGCGGCTAATCTCCGCAGTTTCATTTTGCAAGCTGGTGAAATTTGCGTGATCCTATTTCACCAATTGCACTGAAAATTCAGAGAAAGCTTTAACATATACATGTACAAAACACTGTGCAGCATGTTTACTTGCTAAACAAGCAGTGGACTCCGACATAATATTAGTTTGTGTCCATATAAACTCATCATTACTCCCGCTCGCGTTTGAATGACAGCAGAGAGACACGCCCACCGTCTCGACAGACCACCCCTCACAGTATTCAGGACAGAAGCGGTCGAAAGTGGACAAAAGAGACGTATTTAAATACCAGGTGTAAACGTGATGTGTCTCTCTCTTCCACTTGTAATCTGATCGACGAAAACACATCTTAATACCAAGTGTAAACAGCCCCTTAGTTAATATTAAAGAGAACAGATTGTTCACTCTCAGAAATAAAGGTACAAAATCTGTTACTGTTACCCTTTCAAAACGTACACCTTTGTACCCAAAAAGTGCATATTAGTACCTCAAAGATATGTTATTGGTACCTCAAAGGAACATACTTATACCTAAATTTAGGACCTTTATTAAGGATACTGCCCGAGTGACAGCATTTGTGTCTTGAAAAAACTTTTTGAAAGTGCTCTTTACATTATGTAGAAAACTGTAAATGGCTTTAAAACATGACTATGTGTTTTCACAGGATCTATGATTGTAGGGTCAGTGTGAGAAACCTACTCAAATTTACCATCTCTAATCCTTTCTGAGACAGAGACAGAAAGTTGGTGGCTGCTGCTTTTCTTTCAGCTTAAAGAGTTTGGTCTGAGGGTCCCTTAAAGACACATCTAGATTTCCTCCCAGCTCCACCACACATGAACGAAACCAAAACAACTCAGCGCTCCCATTCATATTCTATTCATAAAGAATAACAAACCAATTAAGATTGATGATCAACTATAAATATCAAACAATTGCTGGCTCCAGATGCATGGGATTATCCACTTTAAAGTCATTAGATTCACATCCTTTGCCTAATCTCTCAATTCCCTTCTCTGTGCCTTTGTAATTCCAGTCCAGGATCACTTTTCCATATTAGACAGCTTGTTTGCCAACAGGATTTATTAATGCTTTTGTTTCGGGGCCCCGAAACAAAAGGGACCCACCATGAGATAAAAAGCAAAGCGTGATTCATTCGATTAAATGCTCCGAAGTCTCGTATCGAGGGACGCTAACAGTGAGAGAATAGGTGGAACGGGGATCTTGTAAAGGAGGTGTCTGACTTTGAAGTCCGAACATTGTGTGATCGAAACTCCAACTGTTTGGAAAAGCAGAAAATCCTTGTTCAGAGCGTATGAAACTTGAGAGCTGGTGCAGGGCTTAGTGTCTTAGCATGTTTTTTATAGAGGTTTGATAGTGATTAGACTTGCATACACCTAATACTGGTGTTTCTAGTGAAAGAAGATTTGTAGGGAACAATGGCGTGATGGTCTAATGACGTGATAAACACGAGCTCCATTTGTCCTGCAGTGCATGAAAGAACAAGAGCTGTCAAAATCCACACTTATACATTTAGAGCAGGGTTGCTATACTTTAATGGCCTTAAAGGGGTAGGACACCCAAAAATGAAAATTCATCATTTGAGAAATAAGCTGTCATTTAGGCATGTCCATGTTATACAAAAACCCATATGACTTTATTTCTTTAGTGAAACTCAAGAGAAGATGTTACACAGGATGTTAGCGACTAATAATAATGCACTATTTACTTATTCATTGTATGAAAATTTTTTAAACTTTCTGGATCCTATTTTAATGATCTAAGCGCATGGTCCGAAGCGCATGGCGCAGGTGCACTTAGGGCATGCCAGAATCCACTTTTGCTATTTTAACAACGAAAAAATGGTCGCCGCTCCAGGAGCATGGTCCAAACAGGTTGTACCCCTTTTTTCTTAAAGTCAGATATTAAATGTGTTCTCAGTTGGTCACACCACAAAAAATGTGGTATTAACCACCTAACCAAATTTGAATGTGGGAAAAAAATGGCAAGTAAATAGTAAAACCATGGCGGATTTACTATTTACATGGCGGAATTTGCAAGAGCATAGACTGAACACTTCTCCAAAGAGCAAACGGATCTGCATTTGTCATTACTTTAAATAGGTAATTCTAATAAATGCAATGACTAGCCATTATTACATAAGCATTTTTATATGTAGGTGCATTGTGTACCCGTTTATAGGTCAGTCCTTCCAGAAAAATGCTGAGATTGTTTGCGGGAAAATCCTTGATCTTGCGGCACGTTTTCTTGTGATGGAATGTGATATTTATGCAATTTTATGCGATGAAATTGCGGGAACTTGCCAAAATTGCGGGACCTTTCAAAAACTATGGGAACTTGCAAAAACTGTTTTCAACTTTTGCAGCTTTTCATTGATGTTCATGTTGCGTAATTACGTGACTTTCTAAAATTCCCATGACAACAGGGACATGGCTGCGCATGTGTAAAGTAAATGCAACATTTTTTTACTTTCTGGTAAGATATATGTGACTTTATGAAATCATGCAATCCCCGCATATTTTGCGAGCAGAAATCTGCAATTTATGCGGCGAAAGTGCGGTGTATTTAAAAAATGTGGACCCCGCATAAATATGGGGACTTTGGCTGATAATTCATTGAATCATGCAATCGCATAATTGCGTTTCTCTGGAGGGACTGATAGGTGCTTTGCGGCATTGCCTTTAGACTAGTGTTGGGGGTAATGCAATACAGATAACGTGTATTACGTAATAATATTACTTTTCTGAAGTAACGAGTAAAGTAACGCATTACTTTATAAATGTACACATTAATATTTGAGTTACTTTTTTAAAAAAGTAATGCAAGCTACTTTTCAGTTTAACTAATTGGATTAAAAATAAAATGTACTGAATTACACTGAATGTAGTCACGTAGATTTACGCTCTCTATGCATCCGTGTCTGAGCAGCAACAGTTTGAGTCAGAAACGGAGATGGTTGGCCAGAGACTGACATTTTTGCGATGGAAAATGCAAATTCTGAATGCAGAACTTCTCGGTCATAAAAAAACACTTGAAAAGCGATCAAGCCTCTGCTAAGTAAGAAAAAGTAACTTAAAAGTAACGTAAGTATTACTTTCCATGAAAAGTAGCACAATTAGTTACTTTTTTGGGGAGTAACTTAATATTGTAATGCATGGGTCTTCAACCGGGGGTCCGCGGCCCCCAGGGGGTCCGTGATGGAACTGCAGGGGGTCCGCCAAATGATGTTTAACTACAAGCTATTTTTTGGTAAAAAATTAAAAATACATGTACAAAACGTTACATATCCCCTTTAAGTTGTGCACGTGCGTGGCCGCTAGGTTTGAAGGCGTTCAGTTTAGCCAGCGGACCAAAATAAAATATCTGGATTATAAATGTCCACTCAGGAAGCAGCAGTAGCGACAGAAAATTCATCATAAAACAGGTAAATCTTATGTGTGTCTTTCTTTGAGAATGTCATTTTAGAATCATTGCGACATGTTGTCTCATCTATATTTCTGAACTTGGACGGCTGTTTCACGCGGTTCAGATTTTTAAGCGCTAAAATTCAACAGGCAAATTACACCACACCGCGTCTGCATTTTAAACTGTGACAAAACTATCGCTCGATTTTAAAAATGAATGAAACGCGCGCCGTGATGGTGCTTTGTGCAAGATTCAGTGTCAGGTTGAAATCCGCCTCTTAAAAAGTTGCCCCAAAGAGATGCGCTCGGACTCGTTGCATGTTGTTCTCCTGAGTCTGATATTAAGCTATGCAGAAAATAAACCTGCGTTACTCAAACTCGTGACAATGATGATACACGAGAAAGGCAACAAACCTCAAAATTATAAAGTAGCACAACGTCTATCCCCAGCAGAATAGAGTCTTTGTGCCATTCACCATGATCAGTCATCTTTATAAACTGAAAGCCCTTGTCTAATTCACAGTAAAATGAAAATATATTACACTGCAAATACCTTAAAATAATATTATTTTATTATTATTATTATTATTATATTAATATAAAAACAAACTCTACTTTAACAAAAAAATTATGCATGTTAATATAGTATGGCTGTGTGACAATATGGTTTGTTTCTGTATATAAAACAGATCCAGTCCTTGATTCTGATTGGTCATCAGTTGTACTTTACTCCACTTTGCGTTGTGCCTAATACGAAAAGGCAGCCTCTCGTACCTTACTGCCTACTTAAATATCTCTGTTTTACACATTTAGTATTAGGGGGTCCCTGCTCCATGCCTCTTTCATCTAAGGGGTCCGCGACCCAAAAAACGTTGAAGACCCCTGTTGTAATGCATTACTTTTAAAAGTAACTTTCCCCAACACCGTCAACGACGCAATCATATTCAATTGCCTCAAAATAGCAACAAGCCATCAATGTGCCTGAACACACCTCGTTTTCAGACCAGCACACCCATGGGCGAACAGATGGGTGCAAGTGCATTTGCTATTTAAACAACGTGGTGCTGGAAGTGAAAATGATAACTGGTTTGAGCTGAAACTAGCAAGAAACACTTGTGTTGCACCTGGCGTCGCATTGCTCCGGGGTGTAAGATAGGGCCCTCTGTGTTTCACCGAAGAAAGAAATTCATGTGAAATTAAACAAAATTACATTGATAAGACTATGACAAAACTTTGTTATTCTTTAAATGTGCGTTGTGTAACTTGTAGAAGAATCTCTTTACAGAAATGCAATATAATGTAACTAAATTAGTGTATGAGACGGTACAAAATGAACTGTATTGTTTTTATTACCTTAGAATGACCTATTATTATCTAAATACACCGCGGGTCCATTTACATGAAAATCTGCATTTTGCTGTGCCATGTTTTTACGGTAGACCTAAATGGACAAACAGTTTAATGGAGTGCGTTTTGTCAGTACGTTGTCTGAGCCGTTGGTTGCAATTCACAGTCTCACCGCTAGATGCCGCAAAAAATCGACACATTGGACCTTTAACTGTTACAATATGCGTGAAAAATAGGTGCTAATCTGTAATTGTCACGTACGTCCACACACACACACATGCTAATGACTAACAAAGTGTAACTGTGTTAAAACTTGATGATAATAAGTTAGTGTGACTTAAGTAGATCACTAGAAAAAAGGTTATTGATACCACTTAACAAGCAAGTTAGAACAGAAGTCCTACAGTGTGTTGTGTACAGCTGGTATGTTTAAACCAAAGACTAGAAAATAATGGTCCCCTGTCACTGCAGCAATACCCTTTAAAAAAGTGCACCTTTGCACATAAAGAGTTCATATTGGGAGGTATATATTGGTAGCAAAGAGTACATATTAGTTACCACTCATACATTTACATAAATGTATGCATTTGGAAGATGCTTTCATCCAAAGAGACTTACAGTGCATTCAAGCTATACATTTTATCAGTATGCGTGTTCACTGGGTATCGAACCTACAACCTCGCTAATGTAATATCGACTAAGCTACAGGAACACCGAACTCATGATCAATGGACTGGCATATACTGGGAATGTTTCGAGGCCAACACCAAAACCAATGCTCGTACAACCAGTTTAATGTCCAATGCCCCCTTAAACAGCCATTGGTAAACTGTGAGATTGTCTGAAATGGGGGGTCTGTTGATGCCAGTACAATCCTGTCTGTTAATTAACGTGGTCTCTTGAACCCTCTCACTGCTTACAAGCGGTATGCAAACATCTCCACGGTCGGATCTGATTTCAAAGTCAAGTCCAGAGTACCAGCTGTAGACCATGGGACAATTTCATCAGCTTTTTGAAACAAAAGCTGGCCAGGCCTGTTCGAGCAGCAATGGGTAAGAGGGCAAGCGAGAGAGAAAAAAACAACAGCGAGGTCTGAGACATTGCAGATGTTGAGTTGAATCCGCTAGTGGTTGTTGACAGGTTTTTGAGAAGAGACAGCTTGAGAAGTTTTTTGTGTAGCGACTAAAATATGCGCACGCATGTGTCCATTCGCGTGTATTTACATGCATGCGTGAATTCAACCTTTGCACGATTTGCAACATGTTCTTTTAAATCAGTGTTTCTTCATTTTCACGTCATATTAACACCTTCATACCTCGAGAGCGAATCGGAGGTAACATTCCTTTCCAATCCTTTAATCCCATTTCCTGATCAAAACAGCAGTGTTGATAGTTTCACTAAAACCAAATACAACTGCAATTACCCCTGCCTTTACACTATGGTAACTGATAGGTGACAATTTTAGAAATGTAGAAAACAAGTCCAACGAGGGCATCATGGATATGGCTAAATTTTTGGTTTAGAATTATAAAGCCTGACTCTGATTAGTCTTAAAGACTAATCCACTTTCATTAAAATATTCTGATAATTTACTCACCCACATGTCATCCAAGATGTTTATGTCTTTCTTTGTTCAGTCGAGAAGAAATTAAGTTTTTTGAGTATTTTTCTTTATATGGTGAACTTTATTGGACCTCAACAGTTTACAGTTTCAATGCAGCTACGAAGGACTCTAAACAATCCCAACCGAGGCATAAGGGTCTTATAGCAAAACGATCATCATTTTCAACAAAAAAAGTACTTTTAAACACAACTTTTTATCTTGCACTAGCCGTGTGACGCCACAGCGTGACCTTACGTATTACGTAATCATGTCGAAAAGTCATGCATGACGTATGCGAAACTACCGCTCCAGTGTTTACAAGTGTGGAGAAAAAAAAACAGTTTATGAATATGCAAATTAGTCTCCGCCTCAACTCGATCACATCAGCTTGGACGATAGATTTGAATAAGCAAATTAGTCCCTGCCTCCACTCAGTCGCACCAGATAGACCATAGACATAGATATATACACTAGATGTTGCCTTAGAGTTCTTAGCATGCATCGAAACCGCCGCCACCTTGAAACAGGGGTCTTGCCATAGGAAGTAGCTAGGTAACGCTGCTATCTCTGCCTGTACTTCGAATTAATGGACGACACCGGACTTTTGTGCTGCGTATGGATGTTAGGCCTACTAGCACTATGCATTATAGTTAGTTATATTTTCATAATATCAAAACTTAAATTTTTTTCTGGACTCAATGCTAAAACAGACTGTTGGAACAAAAAAAGAAAAGAAAATCGCATTCATGACGATTTATGGTGATTTTATTTCCGTTACACCATTGCCTACAATGACCCTGCTGCAGGGCTCCCCTGTTTCAAGATGGCGGGTCTATTTGACGCATTCGTTCCAATGAACTGCCGTAGCCAAGGCGACATCTAGTGTACATATCTATGAGACCATAGATATATATGTACATAGATGCCGCAACCGGCAGTTCCAGACATGTACTGATGGTTTCACAATGCGTACTTGAATTTTCAGCACATATATTTTCGGCGCTGATGTTAACAGGTTTACAGCATTCACACTGCACGTGTGAGCATCATGTGCTTGCGTCACAGAAGCAGCAGTGCTGCAATCATTTCAGTGCCGAGTCTATGCGGAATCCATACATACTGTATCTATGGCTCTGCTGATCCACTCGCTTATTTGTGATAATGTGATTGGTTACATGTTTGTAATGTAGAAAACCGAGACTTTTTCCAACCGCCATTTTTAGACTGTCTTTAGAAAACTTTAATTTGATGGAGAAAATACTCAGCAACAGCATTGGATAATGAAATACACACATGGTTTGTCTTAAAGCATATTAAAGAGCACCTATTTCATTGCTAAAAACAACGCTACTTTGTCTATTTGGTATAATACAACGTGTTTAATGGTTTATTGTTAAAAAACACATTTTTACACAAACCAAACATTTTTGTAGCTCCAGATTTCAATCTCTCCCTGGAACGCATAGATTTGAAAAACGCTGTGTCCGTGATTGGCCAGCTAATCTGCACTTTGTGATTGGCCTGAATGCCTAGCAATTATGATAATGTCGGTCTTGTCTACATCACCAATCCCAGGAAGTAAACTGTTGCCTACAATCTGTATGTTTGTTGTAGTGCAAGAAAAGAGATTTATGTTGGAGACAATAGCTTACGTCATTGTTTACTCTGGGGTTTGTACCAATTTGCATATCATTAACATGTACTTATACACACTTACACACCAAAGGAAATGTAAAATTGTGACTCGGATAATAGGTGCTCTTTAAAACACCACATGGACCTATAAACAACAATAAATGTATACATATCTTTGCCTTAATGGTAGTTTTGTAGTTCTCGAGACCGAGACCGGTCTCAAGACCACTTTTTAAAGGTCTTGGTCTTATTTGGAAATCAACCACATTTTTACTTGGTCTCGTCACGGTCTCAGACAAATGAGGACTCGGAATTTTATTTCAAGACCGGTCAAGACTGGTCAAACTGATGGCACATCACAAATTTATTTTTTATCATTAATTTTATGCAGTTTATTCAGGTTTGGCATATGATGTTGGCATTGTTTAAGCATTGTTTAAGTTTCTCCAAATTGTATTTCTTAAAACACCTGCATTGTGTTATGTGGATGGCAAGCCATGGAAAGACAGTTCAGAATAAATGGTTAAGTTGATTTCATCTCTTTAGTGTTTGTTCACTTTTATTTGCTTATAGACAAAGATAAATTCTCACATATCTGCAATGCCTTTGATTATTTTATCAACTTCTCTGATGGCATACACACACACACGCACATGTAAGCACACACAACACAGACAAGAAGTGCCTAATCATATGCATATTCCACATTTTATCATAAGTGTTTTAATGCAGTGACTTGCACTGGTCTTGACTTGGTCTCGACCCTTTAAAGTCATGGTCTTGTCTCTGTCTCGGCCTGTCTTGGTCTTGGTCATGACTTGGTCTCGGTTTAGGTGGTCTTGACTACAACACTACTTAATGGTACATATTGGGACCGTTTTAAAGGGTACTTCCCCAATGGCAGCTAGGGACCATTTTTGGACAGTGGTTTTATTACACTTGAATTGTACGTGAGACACGGCACGTCTTCAAACCTATGTATCAGTGGCAAAGTTTAAACTCTGACTATAACTATTTGCAAGTAAAATTCACAGAATTTCTGGCAGTAATACACAAATGACATCGGAATACACGCTCTTACATGACCAAGGATCAGCTTACAAGCTACAGTGCCTATATTGGGAACAGACAGACACGTAGGTTATTTTCATGTCCGCTACGACTTCACACACCTTTATGCGACAGGATAGTTAATCCTCAAGCGTTTGACGCTGGCGGGACAGAATGTTAGTATGGCTGACTCAGACACTAAACCAAGAGTCACCAGCATCATAATGACAGAAAGACAACATTGAAATATTTCCATTTAGTCTGTTTTGTTCCAAACCCGGTCGTTTTGGTTATTTTACGTCTTTAGTGAGAATTAAAACTTCAAAAACGACCTGGACATGAGTTTGGTAATGGCTGCTTTCTGTAAGCCACTAAATCCTGTTTCTCTCTCATCTAGTAGTCACGGCTCTTCTCATACTTCAGGGATAGAGTCATAACTAATGAAAGTGTCGATTACCTCACTCCATTTTGCATGGTGCGGGAGGCAGCTCGTTCCAGAGAGACATTTTTTCATGTTTAGTCCTCACAAAATATTGAGCCCTCCATCAAATGGACCATTTAAAGTTGTGCCTCAGCCCACCATTACAGCACAGTGTTATATATACACACACTGCAGGTCTCTGCAATGATAAGAGATCAATTTTGAACTAGAATGACGTGTGAATGACGTGCGAATGCGCTATTAGTTATAGCATCACTAATTTTATCACTCATACTTGGTTATGGATCTGAACAAATCGTTGCTGTAAACTTTGCCGCAAACTCAGACATGAACGATACTTCAAATTGTTTGGTCTAAGAAAAATTGTGCTTTTACCTGATGAGTTTGCGATCTAACTTGGTGGGCAAAATCTATATTAGTCAACATTTGAAGTGGATCAAAAATTTTGTTTATTTTGCTTGTTATATAAATACACTACGTTTAAAGTACTTTGTTGTTATTTATTCTTAGCGGAGTATACCGGAAGTTACGTGTTGACCATGAAAGCCGCTTATTTATGTTGTTACTGCTGAAACCATCTATACAGGGATTTATACATCAATATATCATAGTAGTAATCTTATTTGACTAAGAAACCACCAAGCAACCACTTAGAATAGCGTATCTACTGTCTGAGCAGATGGTGTAGTGCAGTGGTTCTCAAACTGGGGGCCGTGGCCCCTTGGGAGACCCTGAGATGGTGCCATAGGGACCCCAGATTAATGACATTTTATAAAATACATTAATTTATTATAAATTCTGTGTAATTAAACCTCAGAAAAATAAGGCTACTAACCAACAGCACTAGATTGTTTTATTGAATATGCTTTGTTTAATTAAAATTTTAAGTTTTGGAAAGTTTTATGTCAAAAAAACTCTTTTGGGGGACATGAAGGGATGCAAAAGATGGACGTGGTGTCCGTGAAGTCACCCATAGGTTTTTAAAGATCGTTTTTGAAGCTTAAAGTAGGCGTTGGCTGTTCAACCATCACTTAAGTGGTCACGCCCTTAATTATGCAGAACTTTAAGGCTTAATATCATTTAAACAGATGAGTTACAAAAAAAATTCACTCCCCTCACAGTTGTCATGAAGGGCAAAATTAGCTATATAGACCAAAAACACCTTTTAAACATCATATTTTCTACTGTAAAGTTGGCCATTTTAACATGGACGTCTATGGGGATTGACTCCCTTTTGGAGCATGCCTCTAGTGGCCAGTCAATGAATTGCAGTTTAAATCACTTCCGTATTGGCTTTATCAGAGAGATGAGAAGGTTGCGCCCTTGGATGCACCATACACATAGGTGGGCCGCACACAGAAAAAGTTGAAAAACAACTGGTGTAGTGGACAGTGCTCCTATATATGGTGCAGACGCACTTCCGACAACCCTAGTTCGAATCCCGACTCGAGGTCCTGTGCCGATCCCATACTCCTCTTTCCAACCTGTACTTTCCTGTTGTCTCTTAATTTCTCAAATAAAGGCAAAATGCCCCCCCCCCTCCAAAAAAAGAAAAGAGTTTCTACTGTTCCACCTTACAACACCCTAGCAACCACACAGTAACACCCTGACAAACATTCACATTGCATTTAGATTAGAATTTTAGTTTTTTTTTTTAAACAAAGCATTACATTGGCATTACTATTTGTGACCCTGGCCTGGACCATAAAACCACAAAATTTTGTGAAATTGAGATTTATACAGCACTATAGCTGAGAAAATACGCTTTTTATAGACGTATGGTTTGTTAGGATTGGAAAATATTTGGCTGAGATACAATTATGTAAAAATCTGGAATATGAGGGTGCAAAAAAAAATCAAAGAAAATTGAGAAAATTGCCTTTAAAGTTGTCCAGATAAAGTCCTTAGCAACACAAATTATAAATGTTTGATATATTTACAGTGGGAAATTTACAGTATATCTTCATGGAACATGATCTTTACTTAATATCCTAATGACTTGGGGCATAAAAGAAAAATCGATAATTTTGACCCATACAATGTATTTTTGGCTTTTGCTACAAATATACCCATGCAAATTATTACTGGTTTGTGGTCCAGAGTCTCATTACTTGTCGCCTTTAAAATATAACTAACAGGGACGAGTCCAGCGGGCTGGGCTTGTCCTTTTTGACCCAATGCTGGAAAAACCCAGCACTTTTTAGAGTGTACAGTAATTGGACTTTAAAATTAATTTATTCCTACTAGTATTTTCACAACTTTGCATTGAGAAAGTGGAGAGTGTCAAAATAAAACTACCTCAAATCGATTTTTTTATGCATCGGATCGTTAGAAATAAAATCGATGTATTGATCGATATATTGTTACACCCCTATACACTAGTGTTACTTTCAACCCAGCATTGGGTCAAAAATGGACAAACCCAGCCTTTGAGTTAAAGATGAACCCAGAAAATGTTTATATTTGACCCAACAATGGGTTAAAACAACCCAGCATAGGTTAAACTATAACGCAATGGGTTGGGTTCATCCATTTTTTACCCAACGTTCATCCCTTTTTAGAGTGCCAAGTAGAGGTCTTCACGGGTCCACTTAGATCCGAAAACCCGAGGTCCGACCCGAGACCCGATTGGGTTCGGGTCAAAAAGTTTCACATGTGCCACGGACACGGGTCGGGTACAATAATAGCGGCATCGGGTCTCGGGTAATCTAAAAATGAATGTGTTTTTTCTGAACGGACCCGAGAAGACCCAAACTCTCTCGCCTGTGTGCGTCAATGTCCTTTTCAAACATCTCATCTGTTTGCCAAGAGCGCTTGCGATATTGTGTGGTTGTCGGAAGGTTCATTTTCGTTGAGACAAACTAAAGTCAATTATAAATGTACATTTTAGCGGTTACGTTGGTGTGGTGGTCAGATAACAAAGTAAAACGAATGGAGCAGCTCGCCAAATTGGTTGCAAGGCCACCGGAGTTTCTTTCTGTCTGACTGCTGCGAGTGGGTCTGCAGAATGCACACACGTCAGTGCCGTTTACATTCCGTTCCAGTCGGGTTAAAAAAAAATTTTCACTAGTTCGGGTCGGACTCGGGTCTAATTTTCTCGGGTTTGTCTCGGGTCGGGTCTTTCTTTAAAAAGTCGGGTACATTTCTTTGGACCCGAGAAGACCTCTAGTGCCAAGATGATTTGCAAAATCCTGGTATTTTTTTTAAAACAAAGCGACAATTTGGTCGGTCATGCATGTCGTACAGAGTCTGTGACATTATAATTGTGAGTAATGTATCCAGTGATGGATAAAAATGCACCTGATGGTCTTCGACTCTTATTACAATGCTAATACATGTTATTACCTATTAACTACTGTATATCATAATTCAGCCGCCTGAGAAAAACAAAGAAATGAGCTGAACGAGTGAGGACAGAGGAAAGAGGTCAAAAGCGGAGACTGTAGCACATAATTGCTGTGGTGGGCTCACGCGAAGAACTGTCTGTTTAGACGAGCGATTATTTATGAAAGCCATCCGGCCCCTGGGCCACAGTTGCCACTGGGGGGATAAAAAGTTGGTCATCAGGTCAAGGGCCAAGGGGAGCATGCAGAGAACAGGTGGGCCTACAGGGGTTTCTGGAGCTGAGTCAGGACAACCCACACCTGCCCGGACTGTCAATCAACAGTAAGAGAGAGAAAAAGATTTGCTGTACGAGAGGCGCTCTCCAAAGCTGTACTCATACTGTACCACTCATAGATGATGTTCTTCATAACTTTTCTGGATTTTCCCTTTTTGCTGGTAAGTGTGACTGGAAAATTGAGTCATCGATGAGTTCGTTTTACGGTCAGCATGGCCTTGTCTTTGGCGAATGACTTATTTGCATATTACGAGTGTAATTTTGAAGATTGAAGTGAAACTACTGTAACATTATTAGAAATGTTTGGACCAAAATAAAATCTCTGCTAAAACTGTAAATACATTTCAAATGTTTAACAACTGGGTCTTTTGTTACATTTATTTCAGACACTGATACAACAACACTCCTGTGTATTTAACAACATGACAAGGGTGATCAAAACTAGCTATAGAAATAGCTTTGGACGTCACACCCGAAGCAGAAGAATCAAAATTCCAGCGATAAAATCTTACATATCTCTTATGCAAAATAGTGATGTTATTGATCCACTTTTATATAAGACTTAATAAAGCACATTTTAGTTCAAAATAAATCTCTATAGCCAGGTCCCTGGTGGTCAAACAATGGTTCCTTGGGATACAAGGAGCTTCATGTCACAAGTCGAGTTTCCTCATTTCTATTCCATATGTATCCTATGAATCACTCATACATCCAAGTATCATCCATCTATCTACGCAAGACATCCAGTCCAGGCCACAATAGCGGTTCCCCATGGTTTCGTACAGCCAGTGCCCCCTTTGAAACGCATCAGCTCTTATAGGGTCTCCGAAGCGGCCGGCCGGGTGGGCAGCAGGTGTGAGCGTGAAGGACAGATCAACTGTTGCACCGTAAGACACACACGCAGTACTGTACATACACAAACTGACTCTTAAAAGTGAAACCAAACTATGCTTTTGGTATTTAGGGCCCGAGCACACCGGGGTGCGAGGACCCTATTGTTTTTGCTCGGTTTATTATTATTATTATTATTATTATTATTATTAGGGCCCGAGCACACCGGGGTGTGAGGACCCTATTGTTTTTGCTCCGTTTATTATTATTAGGGCCCGAGCACACAAGTGTGAGGACCCTATTGTTTTTGCTCCGTTTATTATTATTAGGGCCCGAGCACCGAGGAGCAGGCCAGAATGGCCTGCACCGTGGGTGCAAAGCCCTATTGTTTTTGCTCCGTTTATTATTATTTTTCTTCTTCTTCTTCTTCTTCTTCTTCTTCTTCTCCGAAATGGATCGCATTTTTGAGGGCCTAAACATACCCGAAAACTCATGAAAATTTACACACGCGTCAGAAGTGGCGAAAATTTACATGTAGTATAGGTGTCAGAAGTGGGTGTATAAAAATGGCTTGATAGCGCCACCTGCAAAATTTCAAGAGAACAGCCCCCCCACTACGAAAAACGTACAGATACGAAATTTGGTAGGGTTATCTATGACCCCAAGACCTTCAAAAAAGTCTCTTGGAGCTAAGCTCTAAACCCCACAGGAAGTCAGCCATTTTGAATTTTCTCTGTCATTTTTTGACATTTCCAAGCGTCCTACTTTAACGAACTCCTCCTAGAGATTTTATTAGATCATCATCATATTTGGTCAATCTCATCTAAAGGCCTTTGCGATGTTAAATTGCGGAGCTTTTGACTTTTCGTTGGAGGGTGTGTCCGTGGGGGCCTGACAAAGTTCAGCGTTTTCGCCATGAAACAGGAAGTTGTTATAACTACGGCATACAATGTCCAATCTGCCCCACGCTTCACATGTTTGATAAGGGTCTTGACCTGAACACATTTTAATGCCAATATTCAGCTTCAGTCATAGCGCCACCTAGAGGTAGCAGGAAATGCCATGTTTTACGCTGTGATTTACTGCTCTTAGAGATTTAATCAAATCATCATCATATTTGGTCAGACTGATGTTAAGCCCTTTGCCGTGATAAACTGTGAAGATCTTGACTTTTCGTTGAAGGGCGTGTCCGTGGCAGCCTGGCAAAGTGTGATATTTCGCCATGAAACAGGAAGCTGTTGTAATTCAGGCATACATTATCCGATCTGCCCCCGACTTCACAAGTTTGATAAGGGTCCCGGCCTGAACACGTCAATATAAAAATAATCAGGTACAGTCATAGCGCCACCTGCTGCACACAGCCGTTGTGGCACATCAGTTTCCCTTTGAATGTCCACCCATATTTACCCACTTTAATTCTTATCCCCCTGGTTCACTGCTTTACTAATGCCATAGGGTAGCGGTGCACATGCGTGCGAGGGCCCTTCCATCGCTGCTTGCAGCTTTAATTAGGGCCCGAGCACACCGGGGTGCGAGGACCCTATTGTTTTTGCTCGGTTTATTATTATTATTATTATTATTATTATTATTATTAGGGCCCGAGCACCGAGGAGCAGGCCAGAATGGCCTGCACCGTGGGTGCAAAGCCCTATTGTTTTTGCTTCGTTTATTATTATTATTATTATTATTATTATTATTATTTTCCGAAATGAATCGCATTTTTGAAGGCCTAAACATACTCGAAAACTCATGAAAATTTGCACATGCATCAGAAGTGGCGAAAATTTACATGTAGTATAGGCGTCAGAAGTGGGTGTGTAGAAATGGCTCGATAGCGCCACCTGCAAAATTTCAAGATAACAGCCCCCCCACTACGAAAAACGTACAGATACGAAATTTGGTAGGATCATCAAGCACCCCAAGACCTACAAAAAAGTCTCTTGGAGCTAAGATCTAAACCCCACAGGAAGTCGGCCATTTTTAATTTTCTCTGTTATTTTTTGACATTTCTAAGCATCGTACTTTAACGAACTCCTCCTAGCGATTTAATCCGATCATTATCATATTTGGTCAGTCTCATCTAAAGGCCTTTGCGATGCTAAATTGCAGAGATCTTGACTTTTCATTGGAGGGTGTGTCCGTGACGGCCTGACAAAGTTCAGCATTTTCGCCATGAAACAGGAAGTTGTTCTATCTCAGGCATACAATGTCCAATCTGCCCCACGCTTCACATGTTTGATAAGGGTCTTGACCTGAACACATTTTGATGCCACTATTCAGCTTCAGTCATAGCGCCACCTAGAGGTAGCAGGAAATGCCATGTTTTACGCTGTGATTTACTGCTCTTAGAGATTTAATCAAATAATCATCATATTTGGTCAGACTGATGTTAAGCCCTTTGCCGTGATAAATTGCGAAGATCTTGACTTTTCGTTAAAGGGCGTGTCCGTGGCAGCCTGGCAAAGTGTGATATTTCGCCATGAAACAGGAAGCTGTTGTAATTCAGACATACATTTTCCGATCCGCCCCCGACTTCACAAGTTTGATAAGGATCCCGGCCTGAACACGTCAATATAACAATAATCAGGTACAGTCGTAGCGCCACCTGCTGCACACAAGCGGTGTGGCACATCAGTTTCCCTTTGAATATCCACCTGTATTTACCCACTTTAATTCATATCCCCCTGGTTCACTGCTTTACTAATGCCATAGGGTGGCGGTGCACATGCGTGCGAGGGCCCTTCCATCGCTGCTTGCAGCTTTAATTATTATTTATTCTTCTTCTTCTCCAAAGTGAATCGCATTTTTGAGGGGCGAAACATGCTCGAAAACTCATGAAATTTTGCACACATGTCAGAAGTGGCGAAAATTTACATGTGGTATAGGCGCCAGAAGTGGGCGTGTAGAAATGGCTCGATAGCGCCACCTGCAAAATTTCAAGAGAACAGCCCCCCCGCTACGAAAAACGTACAGATACGAAATTTGGTAGGATCATCTATCACCCCCAGACCTACAAAAAAGTCTCTTGGAGCGAAGCTCTAAACCCAACAGGAAGTCCGCCATTTTGAATTTTTGCCTTGATTTTTGTGCAAATTTGGTCATTTCCAGGCTTCATACTTTAACGAACTCCTCCTACAGATTTAATCCGATCATCATCATATTTGGTCAATCTCTTCTAAAGGCCTTTGCGATGTTAAATTGCGGAGATCTTGACTTTTCGTGAGAGGGTGTGTCCGTGGCGGCCTGACAAATTTCTGCATTTTCGCCATGAAACAGGAAGTGGCTCTAACTCAGGCATACAATGTCCAATCTGCCCCACGCTTCATACGTTTGATAAGGGTCTTGGCCTGAACACATTTCAATGCCAATATTCAACTTCACTCATAGCGCCACCTAGAGGTAGGAGAAAATACCATGTTTTACGCTGTGATTTACTGCTCTTAGAGATTTAATCAAATCATCATCATATTTGGTCTGACTGATGTTAAGCCTGTTGCGGTGATAAATTGCAAAGATCTTGACTTTTCGTTGAAGGGCGTGTCCGTGGCGGCCTGGCAAAGTGTGATGTTTCACCATGAAACAGGAAGCTGTTGTAATTCAGACATACATAGTCCGATCTGCCCCCAACTTCACACATTTCATAAGGGTCCCGGCCTGAACACATCAACATGGCATAATTCAGTATCAGTCATAGCGCCACCTAGAGGCAGCAGGAAATACCACCTTTTATGCTGTGACTTCCTGCTCTTAGAGATTTAACCATATCAACATCATATTTCATCAGTCTAATCTCAAGACCTTGTGTGATGATAAATAGCAACGACCTTGACTTTTCGTTAAAGGGCGTGTCCGTTGCGGCCTCGCAAAGTATCGCAAGATGAATCCCATTTTTGACAGCCTAAACGAGCTCAAAAAGTCATGAAACGTTGCACACGTGTCAAAAGTGGCGAATATTTTCATGTGATAAAGGCTTTAGAACTTGGGGTGTTAAAATGGCTCTATAGCGCCACCTACAAAAATTCAATAGAGCAGCCCCCGCGCTACGTTAATCGCACAGATACGAAATGCGGTAGGATCATGTATCACCCCAAGACCTACAAAAAAGTCTCTTGGAGCAAAGCTCTAAACCCCACAGGAAGTCAGCCATTTTGAATTTTCTCTGTAAATTGAGTGCAAATTTTTCCATTTCTGGCCTTCCTATTTTAACAAACTACTACGATAAATTTAATCAGATAATAATCATAATTGGGGAGTGTCATCTAAAGGGCTTTGCAATGCTAAATTGCGGAGATCTTGACATTTCAATGGAGGGTGTGTATGTGGCGGCTTGCCAAATTTCTGTGTTTCTCAATGAAACAGGAAGTTGTTCTAACTCAGGTTTAAAATGTCCAATCTGACCCACGCTTCACAAGTTTGATAATTGTCCTGTCCTGAACACATCAACATGGCAATATTCAGTAAAAGTTATAGCGCCACCTGCTGGAAGCAGGAAATGACATGTTTTACACTGTGATTTACTGCTCATTGAAATGTATTCAGATCATCATCATATTTGGTCAGTCTGAACTTAGGGACTTCACAATGATAAATTGTGAAGATCTTGACATTTCGTTAAAGGGGCGTGTCCCTTGTGGCCTGTCAAAGTTTGATTTTTCGTCATGAGAAAGCTGTTGTAACTCAGACATGCAATGTCCGACCTGTCACAGACATCATACGTTTGACAAGGGTCCTGGCCTCAACACATCAATGTTACAACAATCAATTACAATCATAGCGCCACCTGCTGCATAAAGGAGTAGTGGCACTTCAAAGTTCCTTTGAATATCCACCTATATTTATCCACGGAAATTTCAATCCCCCTGGTTTATTGCTTTACTAAGGCCATAGAGTGGCGGTGCACATGAGTGCGAGGGCCCTTCCATCACTGCTTGCAGTTTTAATTAGGGCCCGAGCACACCGGGGTGTGAGGACCCTATTGTTTTTGCTCCGTTTATTATTATTATTATTATTATTTATTCTTCTTCTTCTCCAAAGTGAATCGCATTTTTGAGGGGCGAAACATGCTCGAAAACTCATGAAATTTTGCACACATGTCAGGAGTGGCGAAAATTTACATGTGGCATAGGCGCCAGAAGTGGGCGTGTAGAAATGGCCCGATAGCGCCACCTGCAAAATTTCAAGAGAACAGCCCCCCCGCTACGAAAAACGTACAGATACGAAATTTGGTAGGATCATCTATCACCCCAAGACCTACAAAAAAGTCTCTTGGAGCGAAGCTCTAAACCCAACAGGAAGTCCGCCATTTTGAATTTTTGCCTTGATTTTTGTGCAAATTTGGTCATTTACAGCCTTCATACTTTAACGAACTCCTCCTACAGATTTAATCCGATCATCGTCATATTTGGTCAATCTCATCTAAAGGCCTTTGCGATGTTAAATTGCGGAGATCTTGACTTTTCGTCAGAGGGTGTGTCCGTGGCGGCCTGACAAATTTCGGCATTTTCGCCATGAAACAGGAAGTGGCTCTAACTCAGGCATACAATGTCCAATCTGCCCCACGCTTCATACGTTTGATAAGGGTCTTGGCCTGAACACATTTCAATGCCAATATTCAACTTCACTCATAGCGCCACCTAGAGGTAGGAGGAAATACCATGTTTTATGCTCTGATTTACTGCTCTTAGAGATTTAATCAAATCATCATCATATTTGGTCTGACTGATGTTAAGCCCTTTTCCTTGATAAATTGCGAAGATCTTGACTTTTCGTTGAAGGGCGTGTCCGTGGCGGCCTGGCAAAGTGTGATGTTTCGCCATGAAACAGGAAGTTGTTATAACTCAGGCATACAATGTCCGATCTGCCCCTGACTTCACACGTTTGATAAGGGTCCAGGCCTGAACACATCAACATGGCATAATTCAGTAACACTCATAGCGCCACCTAGAGGCAGCAGGAAATACCATGTTTTACGCTGTGATTTTCTGCTCTTAGATATTTAACCATATCAACATCATATTTCACCAGTGTAATCTCAAGACCTTGTGTGATGATAAAAAGCAATGACCTTGACTTTTCATTAAAGGGCGTGTCCGTGGCGGCCTTGCAAAGTATCGGTAAATGAATCGCATTTTTGACAGGCTAAACAAGCCCAAAAAGTCATAAAACGTTGCACACATGTCAGAAGTGGCGAAAATTTACATGTGGCATATGCGCCAGAAGTGGGCGTGTAGAAATGGCTCGATAGCGCCACCTGCAAAATTTCAAGCGAACAGCCCCCCCGCTACGAAAAATGTACAGATACGAAATTTGGTAGGATCATCTATCACCCCAAGACCTACAAAAAAGTCTCTTGGAGCGAAGCTCTAAACCCCACAGGAAGTCAGCCATTTTGAATTTTTGCCTTGATTTTTGTGCAAATTTGTTCATTTTCAGGCTTCATACTGCAAAAAACTCCTCCTACAGATTTAATCCGATCATCGTCATATTTGGTCGGTCTTATCTAAAGGCCTTTGCGATGCTAAATTGCAGAGATCTTGACTTTTCGTTGGAGGGTGTGTCCGTGGCGGGCTGCCAAATTTCTGCGTTTTCGCCATGAAACAGGAAGTGGCTCTAACTCAGGTATACAATGTCCAATCTGCCCCACGCTTCACATGTTTGATTAGGGTCTTGGCCTGAACACATTTCAATGCCAATATTCAGCTTCAGTCATAGCGCCATCTAGAGGTAGCAGGAAATACCATGTTTTACACTATGATTTACTGCTCTTAGAGATTTAATCAAATCATCATCATATTTGGTTAGATTGATGTAAAGCCCTCTGCGGTGATAAATTGTGAATATCTTGACTTTTCGTTGAAGGGCGTGTCCGTGGCGGCCTGGCAAAGTGTGATGTTTCGCCATGAAACAGGAAGCTGTTGTCATTCAGACATACATTGTTCGATCTGCCCCAGACTTCACATGTTTGATAAGGTTCTTGGCCTGAACACATTTCAATGCCAATATTCAGCTTCAGTCATAGCACCACCTGCTGCACACAGGCGGTGTGGCACATCAGTTTCCCTTTGAATATCCACCTGTATTTACCCACTTTAATTCATATCCCCCTGGTTCACTGCTTTACTAATGCCATAGGATAGCGGTGCACATGCGTGCGAGGGCCCTTCCATCGCTGCTTGCAGCTTTAATTATTATTTATTCTTCTTCTTCTCCAAAGTGAATCGCATTTTTGAGGGGCACAACATTCTCGAAAACTCATGAAATTTTGCACACATGTCAGGAGTGGCGAAAATTTACATGTGGCATAGGCGCCAGAAGTGGGCGTGTAGAAATGGCTCGATAGCGCCACCTGCAAAATTTCAAGAGAACAGCCCCCCCACTACGAAAAACGTACAGATACGAAATTTGGTAGGATCATCTATCACCCCAAGACCTACAAAAAAGTCTCTTGGAGCGAAGCTCTAAACCCAACAGGAAGTCGGCCATTTTGAATTTTTGCCTTGATTTTTGTGCAAATTTGGTCATTTCCAGCCTTCATACTTTAACGAACTCCTCCTACAGATTTAATCCGATCATCGTCATATTTGGTCAATCTCATCTAAAGGCCTTTGCGATGTTAAATTGCGGAGATCTTGACTTTTCGTCAGAGGGTGTGTCCGTGGCGGCCTGACAAATTTCGGCATTTTCGCCATGAAACAGGAAGTGGCTCTAACTCAGGCATACAATGTCCAATCTGGCCCACGCTTCATTCGTTTGATAAGGGTCTTGGCCTGAACACATTTCAATGCCAATATTCAACTTCACTCATAGCGCCACCTAGAGGTAGGAGGAAATACCATGTTTTATGCTCTGATTTACTGCTCTTAGAGATTTAATCAAATCATCATCATATTTGGTCTGACTGATGTTAAGTCCTTTTCCTTGATAAATTGTGAAGATCTTGACTTTTCGTTGAAGGGCGTGTCCGTGGCGGTCTGGTAAAGTGTGATGTTTCGCCATGAAACAGGAAGTTGTTATAACTCAGGCATACAATGTCCGATCTGCCCCTGACTTCACACGTTTGATAAGGGTCCCGGCCTGAACACATCAACATGGCATAATTCAGTAACACTCATAGCGCCACCTAGAGGCAGCAGGAAATACCATGTTTTACGCTGTGATTTACTGCTCTTAGATATTTAACCATATCAACATCATATTTCACCAGTGTAATCTCAAGACCTTGTGTGATGATAAAAAACAACGACCTTGACTTTTCATTAAAGGGCGTGTCCATGGTGGCCTCGCCAAGTATCGCTAAATGAATCGCATTTTTGACAGGCTAAACAAGCCCAAAAAGTCATAAAACGTTGCACACATGTCAGAAGTGGCGAAAATTTACATGTGGCATAGGCGCCAGAAGTGGGCGTGTAGAAATGGCTCGATAGCGCCACCTGCAAAATTTCAAAAGAACAGCCCCCCCACTACAAAAAACATACAGATATGAAATTTGGTAGGATCATCTATCACCCCAAGACCTACAAAAAAGTCTCTTGAAGCTAAGCTCTAAACCCCACAGGAAGTTGGCCATTTTGAATTTTTGCTGTGATTTCTGTGCAAATTTGGTCATTTCCAGGCTTCATACTTTAACGAACTCCTCCTACAGATTTAATCCAATCATCGCAATATTTGGTCAATGTCATCTAAAGGCCTTTGCGATGTTAAATTGCGGAAATCTTGACTTTTCGTTAGAGGGTGTGTCCGTGGCAGCCTGACAAATTTCGGCATTTTCGCCATGAACAGGAAGTGGCTCTAACTCAGGCATACAATGTCCAATCTGCCCCATACTTCACAAGTTTGATAAGGGTCTTGGCCTGAACACATTTCAATGCCAATATTCAGCTTTAATCATAGCGCCACCTAGAGGTTGCAGCAAATTACATGTTTTACGCTGTGATTTACTGCTCTTAGATATTTAATCAAATCATCATCATTTTTGGTAATACTGATCTTAAGGACTTAAATATGATATATTCAGAAGATCTTGACTTTTCGTTGAAGGGCGTGTCCGTGGCGGCCTGGCAAAGTGTGATGTTTCGCCATGAAACAGAAAGCTGTTGTAATTCAGACATACATTGTTCGATCTGCTCGAGACTTCACACGTGTGTTAAGGGTCCCGGCTTGAACACGTCAATATAATAATAATCATGTACAGTCATAGCGCCACCTGCTGCACATTTTCCTTTGAATATCTACCTATATTTACCCACTTTAATTCATATCCCCCTGGTTCACTGCTTTACTAATGCCATAGGGTAGCGGTGCAAATGCGTGCGAGGGCCCTTCCATCGCTGCTTGCAGCTTTAATTATTATTTATTCTTCTTCTTCTCCAAAGTGAATCGCATTTTTGAGGGGCGAAACATGCTCGAAAACTCATGAAATTTTGCACACATGTCAGGAGTGGCGAAAATTTACATGTGGCATAGGCGCCAGAAGTGGGCGTGTAGAAATGGCTCGATAGCGCCACCTGCAAAATTTCAAGAGAACAGCCCCCCCACTACGAAAAACGTACAGATACGAAATTTGGTAGGATCATCTATCACCCCAAGACCTACAAAAAAGTCTCTTGGAGCGAAGCTCTAAACCCAACAGGTAGTCGGCCATTTTGAATTTTTGCCTTGATTTTTGTGCAAATTTGGTCATTTCCAGCCTTCATACTTTAACGAACTCCTCCTACAGATTTAATCCGATCATCGTCATATTTGGTCAATCTCATCTAAAGGCCTTTGCGATGTTAAATTGCGGAGATCTTGACTTTTCGTCAGAGGGTGTGTCCGTGGCGGCCTGACAAATTTCGGCATTTTCGCCATGAAACAGGAAGTGGCTCTAACTCAGGCATACAATGTCCAATCTGGCCCACGCTTCATACGTTTGATAAGGGTCTTGGCCTGAACACATTTCAATGCCAATATTCAACTTCACTCATAGCGCCACCTAGAGGTAGGAGGAAATACCATGTTTTATGCTCTGATTTACTGCTCTTAGAGATTTAATCAAATCATCATCATATTTGGTCTGACTGATGTTAAGCCCTTTTCCTTGATAAATTGCGAAGATCTTGACTTTTCGTTGAAGGGCGTGTCCGTGGCGGCCTGGCAAAGTGTGATGTTTCGCCATGAAACAGGAAGTTGTTATAACTCAGGCATACAATGTCCGATCTGCCCCTGACTTCACACGTTTGATAAGGGTCCAGGCCTGAACACATCAACATGGCATAATTCAGTAACACTCATAGCGCCACCTAGAGGCAGCAGGAAATACCATGTTTTACGCTGTGATTTACTGCTCTTAGATATTTAACCATATCAACATCATATTTCACCAGTGTAATCTCAAGACCTTGTGTGATGATAAAAAACACCGACCTTGACTTTTCATTAAAGGGCGTGTCCATGGTGGCCTCGCCAAGTATCGCTAAATGAATCGCATTTTTGACAGGCTAAACAAGCCCAAAAAGTCATAAAACGTTGCACACACGTCAGAAGTGGCGAAAATTTACATGTGGTATAGGCGCCAGAAGTGGGCGTGTAGAAATGGCTCGATAGCGCCACCTGCAAAATTTCAAAAGAACAGCCCCCCCACTACGAAAAACATACAAATATGAAATTTGGTAGGATCATCTATCACCCCAAGACTTACAAAAAAGTCTCTTGAAGCTAAGCTCTAAACCCCACAGGAAGTCAGCCATTTTGAATTTTCGCTGTGATTTCTGTGCAAATTTGGTCATTTCCAGGCTTCATACTTTAACGAACTCCTCCTACAGATTTAATCCAATCATCGTAATATTTGGTCAATGTCATCTAAAGGCCTTTGCGATGTTAAATTGCGGAGATCTTGACTTTTCGTTTGAGGGTGTGTCCGTGGCAGCCTGACAAATTTCGGCATTTTCGCCATGAAACAGGAAGTGGCTCTAACTCAGGCATACAATGTCCAATCTGCCCCATGCTTCACAAGTTTGATAAGGGTCTTGGCCTGAACACATTTCAATGCCAATATTCAGCTTTAATCATAGCGCCACCTAGAGGTTGCAGGAAATTACATGTTTTACGCTGTGATTTACTGCTCTTAGATATTTAATCAAATCATCATCATTTTTGGTAATACTGATCTTAAGGACTTTAATATGATATATTCAGAAGATCTTGACTTTTCGTTGAAGGGCGTGTCCGTGGCGGCCTGGCAAAGTGTGATGTTTCGCCATGAAACAGAAAGCTGTTGTAATTCAGACATACATTGTTCGATCTGCTCGAGACTTCACACGTGTGTTAAGGGTCCCGGCCTGAACACGTCAATATAACAATAATCATGTACAGTCATAGCGCCACCTGCTGCACATTTTCCTTTGAATATCTACCTATATTTACCCACTTTAATTCATATCCCCCTGGTTCAATGCTTTACTAATGCCATAGGGTAGCGGTGCACATGCGTGCGAGGGCCCTTCCATCGCTGCTTGCAGCTTTAATTAGGGCCCGAGCACACAAGTGTGAGGACCCTATTGTTTTTGCTCGGTTTATTATTATTATTATTATTATTATTATTATTATTATTATTATTATTATTATTTATTCTTCTTCTTCTCCAAAGTGAATCGCAGTTTTGAGGGGCGAAACATGCTCGAAAACTCATGAAATTTTGCACACATGTCAGAAGTGGCGAAAATTTACATGTGGTATAGGCGCCAGAAGTGGGCGTGTAGAAATGGCTCGATAGCGCCACCTGCAAAATTTCAAGAGAACAGCCCCCCCGCTACGAAAAACGTACAGATACGAAATTTGGTAGGATCATCTATCACCCCAAGACCTACAAAAAAGTCTCTTGGAGCGAAGCTCTAAACCCAACAGGAAGTCCGCCATTTTGAATTTTTGCCTTGATTTTTGTGCAAATTTGGTCATTTCCAGGCTTCATACTTTAACGAACTCCTCCTACAGATTTAATCCGATCATCGTCATATTTGGTCAATCTCATCTAAAGGCCTTTGCGATGTTAAATTGCGGAGATCTTGACTTTTCGTCAGAGGGTGTGTCCGTGGCGGCCTGACAAATTTCTGCATTTTCGCCATGAAACAGGAAGTGGCTCTAACTCAGGCATACAATGTCCAATCTGCCCCACGCTTCATACGTTTGATAAGTGTCTTGGCCTGAACACATTTCAATGCCAATATTCAACTTCACTCATAGCGCCACCTAGAGGTAGGAGGAAATGCCATGTTTTACGCTGTGATTTACTGCTCTTAGAGATTTAATCAAATCATCATCATATTTGGTCAGACTGATGTTAAGCCCTTTGCCGTGATAAATTGCGAAGATCTTGACTTTTCGTTGAAGGGCGTGTCCGTGGCAGCCTGGCAAAGTGTGATATTTCGCCATGAAACAGGAAGCTGTTGTAATTCAGACATACATAGTCCGATCTGCCCCCAACTTCACACGTTTCATAAGGGTCCCGGCCTGAACACATCAACATGGCATAATTCAGTATCAGTCATAGCGCCACCTAGAGGCAGCAGGAAATACCACCTTTTATGCTGTGACTTAGTGCTCTTAGAGATTTAACCATATCAACATCATATTTCATCAGTCTAATCTCAAGACCTTGTGTGATGATAAATAGCATCGACCTTGATTTTTCGTTAAAGGGCGTGTCCGTTGCGGCCTCGCAAAGTATCGCTAAATGAATCCCCTTTTTGACAGCCTAAACAAGCTCAAAAAGTCATGAAACATTGCACATGTGTCAAAAGTGGCGAATATTTTCATGTGATATAGGCTTCAGAACTTGGGGTGTTAAAATGGCTCTATAGCGCCACCTACAAAAATTCAATAGAGCAGCCCCCCCGCTACGTTAATCGCATAGATACGAAATGTGGTAGGATCATGTATCACCCCAAGACCTACAAAAAAGTCTCTTGGAGCAAAGCTCTAAACCCCACAGGAAGTCAGCCATTTTTAATTTTCTCTGTAATTTGAGTGCAAATTTTGCCATTTCTGGCCTTCGTATTTTAACAAACTCCTCCTATAAATTTAATCAGATAATCATCATATTTGGTGAGTGTCATCTAAAGGGCTTTGCAATGCTAAATTGCGGAGATCTTGACGTTTCAATGGAGGGTGTGTATGTGGCGGCTTGCCAAATTTCTGTGTTTCTCAATGAAACAGGAAGTTGTTCTAACTCAGGTTTAAAATGTCCAATCTGACCCACGCTTCACAAGTTTGATAATTGTCCTGTCCTGAACACATCAACATGGCAATATTCAGTAAAAGTTATAGCGCCACCTGCTGGAAGCAGGAAATGACATGTTTTACACTGGGATTAACTGCTCATTGAAATGTATTCAGATCATCATCATATTTGGTCAGTCTGAACTTAGGGACTTCACAATGATAAATTGTGAAGATCTTGACATTTCGTTAAAGGGGCGTGTCCGTTGTGGTCTGTCAAAGTTTGATTTTTCGCCATGAGAAAGCTGTTGTTACTCAGACATGCAATGTCCGACCTGTCACAGACATCATACGTTTGACAAGGGTCCTGGCCTCAACACATCAATGTTACAACAATCAATTACAATCATAGCGCCACCTGCTGCATAAAGGAGTAGTGGCACTTCAAAGTTCTTTTGAATATCCACCTATATTTATCCACGGAAATTTCAATCCCCCTGTTTTATTGCTTTACTAAGGCCATAGAGTGGCGGTGCACATGAGTGCGAGGGCCCTTCCATCACTGCTTGCAGTTTTAATTAGGGCCCGAGCACACAAGTGTGAGGACCCTATTGTTTTTGCTCCGTTTATTATTATTAGGGCCCGAGCACCGAGGAGCAGGCCAGAATGGCCTGCACCGTGGGTGCAAAGCCCTATTGTTTTTGCTTGGTTTATTATTATTATTATTATTATTATTATTATTATTCCGTTTCTTCTCCAAAGTGAATCGCATTTTTGAGGGGTGAAACATGCTCGAAAACTCATGAAATTCTGCACACACGTCAGAAGTGGCGAAAATTTACATGTGGTATAGGCGCCAGAAGCGGGCGTGTAGAAATGGCTCGATAGCGCCACCTGCAAAATTTCAAAAGAACAGCCCCCCCACTACGAAAAACGTACAGATACGAAATTTGGTAGGATCATCTATCACCCCAAGACCTACAAAAAAGTCTCTTGGAGCTAAGCTCTAAACCCCTCAGGAAGTCGGCCATTTTGATTTTTCGCTGTGATTTCTGTGCAAATTTTGTCATTTCCAGCCTTCGTACTTTAACGAACTCCTCCTAGAGAATTTATCAGATCGTCATCATATTTGGTCAATCTCATCTAAAGGCCTTTGCGATGTTAAATTGCGGAGCTTTTGACTTTTCGTTGGAGGGTGTGTCCGTGGCGGCCTGACAAAGTTGAGCGTTTTCGCCATGAAACAGGAAGTTGTTATAAATAAGGCATACAATGTCCAATATGCCCCACGCTTCACATGTTTGATAAGGGTCTTGGCCTGAACACATTTCAATGCCAATATTCAGCTTCAGTCATAGCGCCACCTAGAGGTAGCAGGAAATGCCATGTTTTACGCTGTGATTTAGTGCTCTTAGAGATTTAATAAAATCATCATCATATTTGGTCAGACCGATTTTACGCCCTTTGCGATGATAAATTGCGAAGATCTTGACTTTTCGTTGAAGGGCGTGTCCGTGGCAGCCTGGCAAAATGTGATGTTTCGGCATGAAACAGGAAGCTGTTGTAATTCAGGCATACATTGTTTGATCTGCTCCAGACTTCACACGTTTGATAAGGGTCCCGGCCTGAACACGTCAATATAACAATAATCAGGTACCATCATAGCGCCACCTGCTGCACACAGGCGGTGTGGCACATATTTTTTCCTTTGAATATCCACCTATATTTACCCACTTTAATTCATATCCCCCTGGTTCACTGCTTTACTAATGCCATAGGGTGGCGGTGCACATGCGTGCGAGGGCCCTTCCATCGCTGCTTGCAGCTTTAATTATTATTTATTCTTCTTCTTCTCCAAAGTGAATCGCATTTTTGAGGGGCGAAACATGCTCGAAAACTCATGAAATTTTGCACACATGTCAGAAGTGGCGAAAATTTACATGTGGCATAGGCGCCAGAAGTGGGCGTGTAGAAATGGCTCGATAGCGCCACCTGCAAAATTTCAAGAGAACAGCCCCCCCACTACGAAAAATGTACAGATACGAAATTTGGTAGGATCATCTATCACCCCAAGACCTACAAAAAAGTCTCTTGGAGCGAAGCTCTAAACCCAACAGGAAGTCCGCCATTTTGAATTTTTGCCTTGATTTTTGTGCAAATTTGGTCATTTCCAGCCTTCATACTTTAACGAACTCCTCCTACAGATTTAATCCGATCATCGTCATATTTGGTCAATCTCATCTAAAGGCCTTTGCGATGTTAAATTGCGGAGATCTTGACTTTTCGTCAGAGGGTGTGTCCGTGGCGGCCTGACAAATTTCGGCATTTTCGCCATGAAACAGGAAGTGGCTCTAACTCAGGCATACAATGTCCAATCTGCCCCACGCTTCATACGTTTGATAAGGGTCTTGGCCTGAACACATTTCAATGCCAATATTCAACTTCACTCATAGCGCCACCTAGAGGTAGGAGGAAATACCATGTTTTATGCTCTGATTTACTGCTCTTAGAGATTTAATCAAATCATCATCATATTTGGTCTGACTGATGTTAAGCCCTTTTCCTTGATAAATTGCGAAGATCTTGACTTTTCGTTGAAGGGCGTGTCCGTGGCGGCCTGGCAAAGTGTGATGTTTCGCCATGAAACAGGAAGTTGTTATAACTCAGGCATACAATGTCCAATCTGCCCCTGACTTCACACGTTTGATAAGGGTCCAGGCCTGAACACATCAACATGGCATAATTCAGTAACACTCATAGCGCCACCTAGAGGCAGCAGGAAATACCATGTTTTACGCTGTGATTTACTGCTCTTAGATATTTAACCATATCAACATCATATTTCACCAGTGTAATCTCAAGACCTTGTGTGATGATAAAAAGCAACGACCTTGACTTTTCATTAAAGGGCGTGTCCGTGGCGGCCTCGCAAAGTATCGGTAAATGAATCGCATTTTTGACAGGCTAAACAAGCCCAAAAAGTCATAAAACGTTGCACACATGTCAGAAGTGGCGAAAATTTACATGTGGCATAGGCGCCAGAAGTGGGCGTGTAGAAATGGCTCGATAGCGCCACCTGCAAAATTTCAAGCGAACAGCCCCCCCGCTACGAAAAATGTACAGATACGAAATTTGGTAGGATCATCTATCACCCCAAGACCTACAAAAAAGTCTCTTGGAGCGAAGCTCTAAACCCCACAGGAAGTCGGCCATTTTGAATTTTTGCCTTGATTTTTGTGCAAATTTGGTCATTTCCAGGCTTCATACTGCAACAAACTCCTCCTACAGATTTAATCCGATCATCGTCATATTTGGTCGGTCTTATCTAAAGGCCTTTGCGATGCTAAATTGCAGAGATCTTGACTTTTCGTTGGAGGGTGTGTCCGTGGCGGGCTGCCAAATTTCGGCGTTTTCGCCATGAAACAGGAAGTGGCTCTAACTCAGGTATACAATGTCCAATCTGCCCCACGCTTCACATGTTTGATTAGGGTCTTGGCCTGAACACATTTCAATGCCAATATTCAGCTTCAGTCATAGCGCCACCTAGAGGTAGCAGGAAATACCATGTTTTACGCTATGATTTACTGCTCTTAGAGATTTAATCAAATCATCATCATATTTGGTTAGATTGATGTAAAGCCCTCTGCGGTGATAAATTGTGAATATCTTGACTTTTCGTTGAAGGGCGTGTCCGTGGCGGCCTGGCAAAGTGTGATGTTTCGCCATGAAACAGGAAGCTGTTGTAATTCAGACATACATTGTTCGATCTGCCCCAGACTTCAAATGTTTGATAAGGTTCTTGGCCTGAACACATTTCAATGCCAATATTCAGCTTCAGTCATAGCACCACCTGCTGCACACAGGCGGTGTGGCACATCAGTTTCCCTTTGAATATCCACCTGTATTTACCCACTTTAATTCATATCCCCCTGGTTCACTGCTTTACTAATGCCATAGGGTAGCGGTGCACATGCGTGCGAGGGCCCTTCCATCGCTGCTTGCAGCTTTAATTATTATTTATTCTTCTTCTTCTCCAAAGTGAATCGCATTTTTGAGGGGCGAAACATGCTCGAAAACTCATGAAATTTTGCACACATGTCAGGAGTGGCGAAAATTTACATGTGGCATAGGCGCCAGAAGTGGGCGTGTAGAAATGGCTCGATAGCGCCACCTGCAAAATTTCAAGAGAACAGCCCCCCCCGCTACGAAAAACGTACAGATACAAAATTTGGTAGGATCATTTATCACCCCAAGACCTACAAAAAAGTCTCTTGGAGCGAAGCTGTAAACCCCACAGGAAGTCGGCCATTTTGAATTTTCACTCTGATTTCTGACCAAATTTTGGCATTTCCAGGCTTTGTACTTTAACGAACTCCTCCTACAGATTTAATACGATCATCGTCATATTTGGTCAGTCTCATCTAAAGGCCTTTGCAATGTTAAATTGCGGAGATCTTGACTTTTCGTTGGAGGGTGTGTCCGTGGCGGCCTGACAAACTTCGGCATTTTCGCCATGAAGCAGGAAGTGGCTGTAACTCAGGCATACAATGTCCAATCTGCCCCACGCTTCACACGTTTGATAAGGGTCTTGGCCTGAACACATTTCAATGCCAATATTCAGCTTCACTCATAGCGCCACCTAGAGGTAGGAGGAAATATCATGTTTTACGCTGTGATTTACTACTCTTAGAGATTTAATCAAATCATCATCATATTTGTTCGGACTGATGTTAAGCCCTTTGCGGTTATAAATTGCAAAGATCTTGACTTTTCGTTGGAGGGCGTGTCCGTAGCGTCCTGCCAAAATGTGATGTTTCACCATGAAACAGGAAGCTGTTGTAATTCAGACATACATGGTCCGATCTGCCCCCAACTTCACACGTTTGAAAAAGTTCCCGGCCTGAACACATCAACATGGAATAATTCAGTAACAGTCATAGCGCCACCTAGAGGCAGCAGGAAATACAACCTTTTATGCTGTGACATACTGCTCTTGGAGATTTGATTATATCAACATCATATTTCATCAGTCTAATCTCAAGACCTTGTGTGATGATAAATAGCGAAGGCCTTGACTTTTCGTTAAAGGGCGTGTCCATGGCGGCCTCGCAAAACATTGTTAAATTCATCGCATTTTTGACAGCCCAAACGAGCTCAAAAAGTCATGAAACGTTGCACACATGTCAAAGGTGGTGAAAATGTTCATGTGATATAGGGTTCAGAACTGGGGGTGTAAAAATGGCTCTATAGCGCCACCTACAAAAACTCAAGAGAGCAGCCCTCCCGCTACATTAAACGTACAGATACGACATGTGGTAGGATCATGTATCACCCCAAGACATACAAAAAAGTCTCTTGGAGCCAAGCTCTTTACCCCACAGGAAGTCAGCCATTTTAAATTTCCTCTTTAATTTGAGTGCAAATTTTGCTATTTCTGGGCTTCGGACTTTAATTAACTCTTCCTACAGATTTCATTAGATTAAAACCATATTTCGTTCGTGTCATCTAAAGGCCTTTGCGATGCTAAATTGCGGAGATCTTGAGTTTTCATTGGAAGGTGTGTCCGTGGCAGCCTGCCAAATGTTGGTTTTTCGCCATAAAACAGAAAGTTGTTGTAACTCAGGCTTACAATGTCTAATCTGACTAACGTTTCACATGTTTGATAAGTGTCCTGGCCTGAACAAATCAACATGGCAATATTCAATAAAAGTTGTAGCGCCACCTGCTGGCAGCAGGAAATGTCAGGTTTTACACGGTGTTACAAATCAAAGTTCTTTTGAATATCCACCTATATTTACCCACTTAAATGCATATCCCCCTGGTTCACAGCTTTACTAAGGCCATAGGGTGGCGGTGCACATGGGTGCGAGGGCCCTTCCATCGCTGCTTGCAGCTTTAATTTTTTATTATATTTTATATAATAATGCAATATTCTTAAATATTTAATTAATAAATTCAATGAAAACTTTGTTGTGCAAATGTCAAACTCTTAACACTTTGATTATTTCCAAGTTTAAATAAAAAAAATCAAAGATTATTTGTGTAAACTGGAGCCCATTCATAACCTAACAGTGTAAATCCACAATATGCCTCTAGAGGGCGCTGCTCCATATTTGTGTTGGCTGGATTTAAGTCAGCGTGCGTTGTGGAGTCCACAAGGGACTTTGGGATTCTCCTATTGCAGGCAGGCAGACTGGCTGGCACCCCAAATGTAGCTTCTTCATCCTGGAGACAGCTGTTGTCTCTGTGACGAAACTAGCGGCCAATGAGGTTTCGGGTCTGAACGGGTCCGAGAGGGGTGGGGAGAAGGCTTATGGGTCTGATCATGATCAACTGGTGCAGAATCGGAGGGGGCAGTTGGCAGTAAACACCATTCCAAGGCCTGCTGCACACTGGACTGGATCTCTGTGGGACGCAAATATACATCTCGACACTTCCTCGTATTAAAATGCATTCTATATTTTGTCTGTTCTCATCTTGTCGACGGATGGTCCAGGAAATTCCTATCAGTTCCTTTAATTGGAAGGGAATATCACGCTATGTTTGTCATATGTATGAAATGTTTTATTACAGAACTGAACTATTTACAAATATAAATATGGGCAGAGACAAAGCTACTTCGTTTACATACAGTAAGGTGAACAGCCATATCATGTTAGGATCACATGACCAGCTTTCTTTTCACCTACATTTAAAAAAAATAAGAGTGGTTTTGTAGGTGGTCGCCAGGGTTTTGCTAGACAATTGCTAAGTTATTCTCCATGGTTGCAAGGGTGTTGGAAGGTGCATCAGTATAAGTCTAAAGCTGCGTGCACACCACCAGCAATTTCGACACCCTCTTTCAATAAAGTCTTACAGGGCATTCCTAATTCTGGTTGTTGTAGTAACAATTACAACCACTGTGATAACCGATGAAGGAACTGCTTCACTCTCATTGGTCAACCCTGTATCACAAAATTATGTACCTATAGTCATGTAATTTTGTGAGTGTTTTCCGAGACACTGACACGTTTTTACGCCTTTTTTACATGAACATGTCACGTATTTTTGTTTATGTGTCACTGTGACGTATTTGTTACTCGACTGTTTTGTCTTATTTTCAAACCATTGATGGTTCGGTTTAGGGTTAGATTTGGTGTGTGTTTTAGGATGTCACTTTAAGTATTCATTTAAACCTTTTTTTCATGATTTATTTTTTATATTTTATGATTTTTAAACCATTGTCGCCTTGCATTAGGGTTAGAGTTGGGTTTTGGTATTTTATGTAAATCTAACCCTAAATCGAAAAGACTCACAAAATTACGTGACTATAGGTACGTAATTTCGTGATACTGGGTTGCATTGGTAGTCACTACCAAAAGTCGCTCATCATTTGGCTCAACTTTGTCGAATCGCTTAACAGAAACACTTTCTGTCGCCAGTGGTCACTGTCACTCGTGTCAGTCATGTCGCTCTGCCATTGCTAATCGCTAGCGGTGTGCATGTAGCTTAAGAATTTTAATTGTTACAGTAAATACTGTATATTCCTAAAAGGTGAAAATTCTAAGTTGGATCAATTGGAAAAGTAAAAGCACACAAAGTTCTGACAAAATTTATTTTTTTCTTATTATTAGGGGTGCTCCGATAAATGCCGATATACACTAATAATACGTGACCGATAACTATTCTGAATTGCACAGCCGATATTATTCACAGCTATTTCATGTTCTACGGCATTTAATCAGTAAGTCCTTATCGATCTGAAATCACTGTTAGTTTGAGTCGTTTATAACATGCATTTGAAAATGCAACACTCGTCAAACATAATTATTATACATATTCTTTATTATCACGAAAATACCTGAAAAGGTTTGAAGGGCAGCAATATAAATATATCCTTAAGACATTTTCTGGAGCTGCTTGTCAAATTGAGTTTCTGCACGAGAGCGCCCTCTGGCTTTTGGATGTAGCGGCATTTCACCGTAATTCATTGAGAAGCGCAAGCATCATCGGCCGACCGGAGCATCCCTATACTTATTTAACAAGTTCGTTTAAATATTGTTTATTCAAAAGAAATATAAAAATTATATATAGGCATTATATGTCCACATTATAATTGATATCGGAAAAATAATACTCTTAATAATTGTAGTCAAGCTATTCACAATCACCTTGGCCTGCCAGATGTGATAAACTATATATTTGATTATGACAAGGGTATTTGTTTTATAGTCCCAGAACTCTCCCAGTACCAGACAGACACAGGTGAGATTTATTGAAGGAATATTCATACATTCCAGTTTATGCACACTTTTGAAGACTGGCCTCAGCATCTACTATCAGTGTGTAAGGTAAAGTCATGTTCAATGCCAACCCCCAAAGTGTGAAAACACTTGAGATATTTCTTATAATTTTAAATACTTTTGGATCTAATAAAATACTTAAATGCTTCAATGCTTCCACATGTAAATACTATTTACAAAATGTTATATTAATTAACATTAAACTTGGTTGAACTGTATTGTGAACAAAAACAAATCAATCTGTCCAGCATATGGGATCTCCTAAAGGGGACATATTATGAAAATCTGACTTTTTCCATGTTTAAGTGCTATAATTGGGTCCCCAGTGCTTCTATCAACTTAGAAAATGTGAAAAGATTAGCCCAATAACTTACTTTTGGAAAACCATTCTCTGCAAGCATGTAAAAAAATAGATAATTGAAATTTGGCTCCCCTTGTGATGTCAAAAGGGGATAATACAGCCCCTTAATCATTTGCATGTATAGGACACACCAAAAAATGGCACATTTTTGCTCACACCTACAAGGTGTCATTTTAATAAATAAATTAATGCTATAATAAATCATCTGTATGGTATTTTGGACTAGAACTTCACATACATACTCTGGGGACACCAAAGATTTATTTGACATCTTAAAGTCTTATAAAATATCCCATTTAATACAGTTGAATGGATTTAATTTATTCTAAGGGGGTTGTACATTTTTTAAATTATTATTTTTTTCTTTAGCCAGCAACTTCTATTTTTTCCATTTGTATTATTTAATCACTTTGATGGTCCAAAAAATTTGGAAAATAGTAATAACAAAACATATTGCTGATACATACATATGGGTCGATTTCAATCCAGCGGTGTGTTTTGTCAAATATTTACCCAATTTGGTTTAAAACCAACCCAGCCATTTTTAGAGTAAACTTAAATTCTCACTTTTAGTGAAAAATTTAAGGTGAGAAAGCATAAAAAATTACTTCAACTAGGAACACACTGTAAAAAAATCATTGTTGCTTTAATTTTTTTTTAGCTGAATCAACTCAGATTTACAAATCATGTCAACTTACTATTGTTTATCTTGACAAGAGATGAGATACTAGAACTTATAAAATGAAGATTATAACAACTCATCTCTAGTCAAGATAAATAATAGTAAGTTGAAATAACTTGTAAATCTGAGTTGATTTCGCTAAAAAAATTTAAGGTGGCAATTTTTTTTTACCGTGCACCAGCTTTATCATCTTACATTTTCCCCCTAAACTAAGTTAACTTTTTTATGTTGAAAAAAAATCAATTTCTAACTTTCACTTTTTATGGTGTATTATATTTGATATATTATAACATACACAAAAGAAACGTTGTTGGTTATCAAGCGTTACAAATGCAAAAAATTGTAGACAAGTTTACAGACTTGGATATATTTGTTAAATTGTCAAATAAACATTTAGCTATCCAACAACAGCTTTTTAAGCTATATTAAAGCAACAAGTTCATGCCATTCTGTAATTGTATTCAAGGGAAGGGATACAGTATGTGGTCAACCAATCAACATACGTTCAACCTGCACCTGCCTGAAAGATAACAGCAGGATTCTCCCGCACTTCAGTACACTGATGCAGTCCACAGACGCCACACAACACGCCTGCTCTTTCTCTTTCTCTTACTCTCTCTCTCTCTCTCTCTCTCTCTCTCTCTCTCGCTGGCTTTCACTGCACTCTTTGTTTCATGGTAAGGCACATACAGCGCTCCCTCTGATTCCCGTGACTATAACAGCAGCTGGTCGGAGCTTACTGGCCTCTGAAACTTCATAAATCTCATCACTGTAGAGTTTACAGCCTGTAGCTCTTAAAAAAGAACAATTTTTGCAATGATCATTCTCTGAAAGTGTGTCATGACAAGCACAACAGTTGTGTATAGTGGATTTTGCAAAGCTTTTATTGCAGATATATATATTCGGTCCAGTGTTTGTTGATTTCCAATAAAAACAAACCTCAGGAGTGACAAAGTAACCCAACAGCAATGTAAAAGACATATAAACGATGTGATTAAAATTGGGGTTACTCCATTAAATATAATTTTTTAAACTATTCCTATACACATGTAAAACATTAGTATTGTGCTGTTTAAAAATGAATATAAACTTGTTTTTTTAAGCATTCAAGATCAGAAAACATTGCACCTCTTTGTTAGTTTGTCTGTTTTCAGTTTTTTACAAATCAGAACATTATTTTTATTAGGAATTTGGCAGAAATGTTGCTGGTAGATGACAGAATGAAACAAAAATGATAAAATGATTTTTTTCCAGAGCTGTATCTATATCTATCTATATATAGCTATATATCTATATAGCCTAGTACAGTAATTCAATTTTTTTTCATCTATTAACCACCACTAATATGGATGGATGGATGGATGGATGGATGGATGGATGGATGGATGGATGGATGGATGGATGGATGGATGGATGGATGGATGGATGGATGGATGGATGGATGGATGGATGGATGGATGGATAGATAGATAGATAGATAGATAGATAGATAGATAGATAGATAGATAGATAGATAGATAGATAGATAGATAGATAGATAGATAGATAGATAGATAGATAGATCAACTGTGGTTAATAGTTGAAAAATCTAATTATTTTTATAATAAAACATATATTTTTAGTAGAAGTAGACCGATTAATCGGCACGATAATTAATTGGTGGAACAATTGGCTATCGGCAAAAATCCATGCCGTTCCGAGTGTCCATTGTTCATATTATTATAAAGTAATTAATTTGCTAACTAGATGCTGCATTAGCAGAGAAACAACGGCAATAACGTAAGATTGTCGTCAAGGCTGACAGGACAATAATAACAGTAGTACCTCAAACAGTTGCATACAGATAAATCCAACCCAAATGTCATGATTATTACTATTTACTTGCATTAGTTTATATCCAGCTGTTATCCTTGATTTAGTCGGCTAAGCTGCATATTTTAAGTTAAGAAAGCGAACTATATCAGGGTTTCCACACCTTAGTTAACTTCAAATTCCCTTACAAGGACTTTCCAGGTCCAATACCCTCAAATTCAAGGACTAATGTGGGGACACGTTTCAAGTAAGAGCAAGGTTACATTATGTTACCTTTTAAGATACATTGTTACAGTTCCCTTTCGAGGGAACTCGGGCTGCGTCACTGCGGTGACACATTGGGGACGCCTCCAGGGGTATGTGCGTCTGAATGTGTATATCAAATTCAATCAATGGTGAGGCTTAACGACAAAGACAGGGTGACGCGGGAGCCAGGAAGTATATCGCTATCTGAAATATTGCCAAAGATGGCGTTACAGGGATGCAGGAAGTATGGCAAGGAAAACGCAGCGTCTCGTTCCCTTCTCAGGGAACAACAGTTACATACGTAACCCGAGACGTTTTCTTGTGTCAAACACAACTATGCAAAAAAGCATTTTGGTATGAATCAACATTCGCATACAGAAGATATAAACATTTAAAGTGAACAGTTTAACACGTGTGCTTAAAAAGTCTAAAATTTTTATGATATTATCCTACACTACACAGGGAATAATACAGATTTTTTTCCAGAAAACTTCTTGCATAAAATAGATTCAAGCACTCTCAATGACATGTATCTATGTATGTATATTGTCAAAAACTTCCAAGGGCCTTGAATATTGTATATGCATGCAGCTACATTAACATATCCAACAAATCTGATTTCAGTTCTTTTTTTATCATCACTGCAATACATATTTTGTTATTTTGATTAGATAATCATTTAGTATTAAAACAGAAGCAAATAAAGTACAAGACTACACATATAATATGCATTTATGTAATTTTAAAGGTAACCAGTGTGAAGCATTTACTTTAATACTTATTAATATAATTAATATATTTCTATTTATATATTTATATAAGTTAGCACATTTTTATGGTTCAGTACTGTTGTTTTATTACTTTTGGAAAAATGTTTTAGCACTACTTTACTGTGAGTGTTATGTTTTTTTTTTCCCAGTATCCATTTTAAAAACTATCGGTCAATTAATCGATATCGGCAAGTACGGACCAACATAGTTATCGGTAAAATCCACTATCGGTCAACCTCTAATTTTTAGGTTTTCAGGTAGACTATTCAGTTTAAATCATAGCATCCACTCAGTTTCAGATTAGCTGAGCCACATTACGCTCATTTATCAAATACTAACACTTTTAAAAAATGTCAGTTGTCAAGTTTTACAAATGTAATAATATTTGTCAAGTTGTCAGCTGACAGGTTTACAAACTTAAAAGTATTTGTAAAACTGTCAAATATCATCCAAAAACATCTCGTTTAGTAATGTAATAGCCACAGATTCATTCGATCGTGGGACTGACATGCTGAAACAATATTAGGCAGGTTAATAATAAAAAATCAAAGTAATATACTTTTATGCTTTAAGTTTTAAGTTAGACACAAAGTCAAGTTGTTAAGTTTATAAACTTAAAAAGTATTAGTAAAGTTGCCAAATTATTAATATACCTATATAAATGACATTTTTTCATAAGAAATACATATTTTTATTAGATTTAAGTTATTAATAACGAATGCAATTTAAAAGTCTTCCAACAAGAACTGAATCTAAATTTAAGTGAATTTTTACTGTATGTGAACTGTCTGTTAGCCTTTAAACAACTGTATTATATGACCAGTTACTTGTAATTCACAATTTGCAATTATTCAATGCCTTTAATGTTTACTACTTTTAATTAATATTTATTTAAAAGCTCAGTCAATATTTCAACTCTGTTAAACAAAAAAACTAAATGTTATTACATACCATAATTTCTTTGAATAATAATAGCAATAAAACAAACTTTAATTAATAAACACTAACATGCATATAACATCCAGTATATACTGTAACACATGTAAATGCCATTTCATGGCCAATCAAATCAAAATGATCCATAATGAATAACAGTTAAAACAGATCAAACAGCTAAATAAATACCCCGACACATGCATAAATGTTTATCAAGTTTAGTTGGTTTTCCTTGCAAAGTGGAAAATCCCCTGAATGACAAGTCAATAATCAGAGCTCACTTTCACAGACCCTAAAAGTGCCTGATTGGGGTCATTTGCAAACAGGCAGAGGAGGGGTCAAGCGTGGGAACACATCCTAATGTTAGAATCAGGTGTAGGCTGGGCTCTTTAATGACCCGAGCACTGACAGTACTGAGAGGATCGGCCCTGCTGTTGTCAGGGGGAAAAGAAAAGTGACTGGCCATGTGACAGGAAACAGGGTGCATGACATCTGTCACCTGTACACCTTCTGAGGAAGTGACCTGCCACCTCTTACGCACCCACAGGACAAGTTCCTTTTTGTGGAGGTCGGCTTTAATGCACCATTTTGACAGCAGGATGGGCAATGATGATCTGTGAGCAGTTAGATGGGCTTTTGATCTCAACAACCTTTGTTTAAAAGCTGGAAGGCTAGTAAAAATCTCAAGGCTGATGATCTGCTACAGTAGTAACTCTATTAGAGTTTATTACTGTATATAAAAAGTATCATTATTATATAAAAATAGATTATTAAAGAAATAGATAAATCAAAAGTACATATCAAGCGTTGCCAGGGTATAGAAAACAGCTTTTTTTCGGATTTAAATGTTTTGGATATTTAAAAATAACTACCTAACTTAGATTAATATCTATTTTTTCAGTTAAAAGTAAATAATTTATACGTCGATTTCTGTGGCACTATTAAAACATTACAATGTTTGTGTAAGCAGGATACAGAGTGCTGGAAAACATTTTTAAAAAATCAGTGGTGCATTAATGATAAACTTTATATTTTTTTTAGCAAATATCTAATTGAAATTGCCCTTTACTACAGTTAATACAGTATCAGGCTCACCACTTCACATTGTATCGTAAAATGACTGTAAAATGACCGTAAAGCCGCCTTCCCACTGTACACGACAAAAACGACGGCCGATAAACAGGAAGCCATTCAATCCCTATAGAGAGTCGCAAAGGGGCGGCAAAAAAGGTGCCGACCATCTGCGGATACGTAATTTTCTAATCCGTTTTGAGCGTTGGATCCGTAAAAAATGGGAACTTGTGCGACTACACTGTATGCAATATGCAGATTGAATTTATTTCAGCCTATGTTTACACAGAAACGACCTGAAGGGAAAACTTAAAAGTGGCGTTGCATTATCACTTTTTATTCCACGTGTATACGAGCCTTTTTGGGGGGGAATCTGCGTGCATATAGTGACGCAAAAGTGTGTGATATTTGATGTAGTATGCACTCCAGGCGGCTAGGTGGCAATGTGAAGCACTGACACACAACAACACCAAGTTCATGCGCCTGTGTACCACCTTCTTCCCTGTTCTCCCAGGTCTCGTCCAAAGCCGTCTGTTTGGCTCCGACAAATTGGAGCATCAACAATTTTATAAATGTAATGAATGCACATTCTCTGATCAGTAATACTAGCTGTTAATATTTCGTACAACTGCTGGACAGACTCTTGTATATTTATTAGAGCTGCTATGGCAACTTGAAGGTCCGACCTATGGAAATTATCCGAAATGTTTGTTGTTATCTTCCTGAACTGGCGCATGCCTGTGACGTAAACGCGTACGCGACGAGAGCCACCGTGAGCAGACTTTTGCGTTTTTACCCTTTAGACAAGAACGCGAGGGTTTTTAAGATTTCCACTCTGGAGGGTGGTTTCACTTTTTTGCTTTTTTAAGCCCTAAAAACGCAGTCGGCGCGTAAACGAAAGGCATATCCGATAAAATATTTTTACGTTTTCACCTTCGAGCGTTCTCGTGTAAACAGGGCCTTAGTGTATTCCAATCAAAACACTGTGCAAGGTGAAAATTATTAATCATTTTTTGTTTAACTTTATCATTAACACTTAAATCCTTTAAAAAAAAACGATTGATTACTGATAAGTAATGCATTATTAATTTAATATGTATACGTTATTATTTTAATATTGTCTTCATATGTTCTTCTCCAAAAATAATGACAGTCCTTGTGATATGCACAACAGTTTATGGTTTCATTTATTTGCATTCATTTATTTATTCCACTATAGTAAATACTCATAGATTGAAGGCTTTTGCGCTGGAATAAGATTATGTCCCATGTTTGCACGGATTTACGTTAAAACCAAGCGTGCCGCACAAGCCCTGAAAAGTGAACCCAAAACGTCTCGATCGCCCCCCAGTGACTGGTTCCAGTATAGGAACCCAAGATGTCAGCGCCGTATTGGGACACTGCCGGCTTCACTTTTCACCAATGGAAGAGAGCGAACAGGCGTCGTCCATCTTTTTTTACAGTCTATGGTTTAAACTTAAACTTTATTAAGGCTACCACTAGGGGGCGAACTCTGACAGTCGTGTCCAAATGTTGTCAACAGTGGAAAGGCAGCTTAACACACGTGGCCTTTCCAACAAGATTTCCGAAATAACTACCCAGTCTTACGAAATTATGTATCTATAGTCACGTCATTTTTTTATCCTTTTTTTGATACTGCATGAATTTACGCTTTTTTTCGTGATCGTATCATAAATCGTATCACGAATTGTCACGTTTTGGTTACTCAACTGCTTTTTCCTATTTTCAAACCATTGTCGCTTCGATTTACGGTTAGATTTGGTGTTTGTGTTAGGATGTCACTCTAAGTATTGGTTTATACTACTTTTTCTGATTTATTTTTTTACATTTTCTGATTTTTAACCATTCTCGCCTGGCGTTAGAGTTGGGTTTGGGTAAGGATGTGTTTTTATATAAATCTAACCCAAAACTGAATCTACAATGGTAAGAAAATAGGACAAAACAGTTACGTAATCAATACGTGAAAATAACACATAAACAGAAGTTCGTGATATGATCACGAAAAAGCGTGGAAATTCTTGACAGTACGAAAAATGAGATGAGATTGTATTAATTCATGTTGCCATAAGATTGTGTTGGGTTCTCATGGTGTAATGGTTTAGCTCCCAACAACAGGCATGCATAAACTCTTCTTTTGCGCTAATCTTTGTACTTTTCCTATTTAAAAAAAAAAGAATTGCATTTAAACAACGTTGAGTCGCTTCAGGCCTGAAAACGCTACAGTTGTACCTCTTATCTCATAATAGCATTGTTGATATTTCTGGGGTCAAAACCCCGTTCCATTTGCAAGAGGTCACGGTGACTATTTTCTCTCTTGCTGCATGTGTTTCTGATGATTTGTGCAATTAGCACACTGTCAGTGTTGACAGGCCTATGACAAACTCTGTCACTATACGGTCAATACAGAGGTTTCAAAGAACAGTGCAGTACAGGATCACTTTAACTGCCCCATCTGGTCTGTTTCCAACATCACACAAATTGTTCATCCATTAAGGAAACCGGTGAAATTTAAAACTGTTGCAGGATAAGTGGACTTATTAAAGACCGGAGGACAATTTGCAAACTCTTCCACAGTAATACAGTCTTGACATAATTAGCTATTTATGTGCTTTCAGTTGTTTAAATTTGCATCTTCCTATGACATCATTTCATATCTATGTGTTCACCGGTGAATCATTCTGTCACAGTTTTGGACATACAATATGCATTTTACACTTAGATCAAGCCAAAACCCTTGTTCAACAGCAAAACTGATCTCAGGTCAGTGTGAAGAGTAATTCACACACGTATTAAGTGGTTTATGAACATTTCAGCATGTAATGCACGTACAAGGCAGAGGTGCTGAAAAGGCAGTAGTTTTGGTTTTGCACAACTAACGTGCATAGCAAGATCTGAAAGCCCAACTTTTAAACCAGAAAATCTTTTAAAGCTGCAGTTTTAATGTGCTTTATTGCAATTCTTTATACTTAATTCACAATGCTATTCTTGAACATCAAATAACTATTGGAGGGTATACAAGAGTATAAAATGAATGTTTTTTGAACCTTGATCGGATACTTGATATTTAACTGTACTGGTTTCAGATACATTATAAATTGGAGTTTTTTAATTAAAGAAAAAAATGTTTTTGAGAGGAGACCTATGATGGCGACTAAGTTAGGATATAAATCTAACATTGTCAGGCCTGCAGGACTCGAACTAAATTCTTAAAAACAGAATTTAAAAATTGTAAAAAAAATTAAATACTCTGAAATTAAATGGTCATAAAAAGAAATTACCTAAATGTTTAATTGACCTAGTGCCAAACTTCTTAAAAGAATATGTAGATAAAAACGAATTGAGGGGAGGTTTGGGTGGTCCCGGGCCCTAAATAAGCATTGAGGTTTGCTTTGTGGCAGTGCAGCATGAGAATTTTAAATACATGTAGTATTTTAATTTTAAGAAAAACCGGGGACCCCCCTAATTTATTAAAATTAAAATACTACATGCATTTAAAATTCTCATGCTGCACTGCCACAAAGCGATACTGTCCATTATTTATCCCAATTTCGCATATAAACTACTCCAAAAAATTGTCTGTCTGAAATAAATGTAAACTCTTAAGTGCACCTCATACTGTTTTCTGGAGGAATTGACAGATTGTAAGATTTAGGATTGGGTGAGGGTTTTTAAAAAAATTCTTCTCAAATTATTATTTCACACTAATCGAGGGGTTAAAAATTGTTAGAATTTGAGTTAAGGGTATTTTGAGGTTACTTTGATTAATACGTTGATTCAGGACCAACAAAAAATTTCATTCAGGAGCATATCTTACTTTGTGAAATCACAGCGACCCTATAAGGACGGGGGCTTGGCCGGGGAGAGGAGGGTGGGGATTAGCTGCACTTTAAAAAATAAAGGCACAAAGCTGTCACTGGGGCAGTACTAGGGCTGTGTATCGCCAACAATTTCCCGATACGATACATATCCCGATACGATGCACATCACGATACAAGACTATTTTGAATTACATTTTTTGTTCAGAATTTAGTAACATTATTATTATTATTGTTATTAATATCTGTTTATTGTACATTGAATAAGCAGTGTTGTAACAGTTCATTTATTAGGTTTTGGGTAACATAGAAATGCTTAAAATCCCAGAGTTAGTACTTATGTTTTTTTAACAAAGCAGTTTTACAAAGATAGTGCCTTACTCTAGGCATTATATTTGTCTCTCATTATTCTATATCTATGAATATATCTATAAGCATGCAGTCAGCGTTAATACTATTTAGTAGAAATCAGATTATTAATGTGAATGCTATAGTTTGAAGTAGCTCTGTATCTCTTCTCTAGACGTACACTTTTAACATGCAAATCTTCGTCGTGTTTCTTCTCAAATGCGTTAGTACTGTTTTATAAGAGAGTGGCTAATAAAGCCCTTTGCAGTGGTATAGGCTAAGATATCTGCGCTTTCATACGGAACTCATTGATTTAAATATGCGCGCACACGAGAGAGAGAGAGCGCGCGGGTACGCAGCTCGCTATGCAGACACGCAAACTGAAAGTATACTCCGCTACCTTTAACTCTACGTACTCCACGGGACAAATGCGTCCTTTCCATATGGATCACGGATCAACAGTGATTTGTCACGTTACTTTCAAAAGTGCATCCGAATCGATACAGAAGGTGCTGTATCGATGCGCGCATCGTCAGGCGTCCATGACGATGTATCGTCGTATCGATATTTTGAACACAGCACTAGGCAGTACCCTTTAAAATAATTCCTAATATGTACCATGTATGTACAAATGAAGAGTTTCGTTGCGAAACGAGATAACCACCGTTTTTTAAATTGTTCAGAAATCTCGTTTTTTGGTTGTGGATTCCAATTAATTTCAATGCAACTGCAGTTTGTTTGTATTGATTTAAACCTTCATAACTTAAAAAATACAGCTAAGTAGCACCATAAAACAAAATAATAACATGATAACATAATAATAAACATGTTTTGACAAAAATGTTAAAAAATGGATTTATCTCGTTTTGCAACGAAACTCTTCAAATATGTATCTTTAAACTGCTACTATGTACCTTTGAAGTACTAATATGCACTCTTTGGGTACAAAGGTGTACCTTTTTGAAAGGGTACTGTCCCAGTGACAACCTTTGTACCTTTATTTCTGAGAGTGTAGGGGACCCCCATAATCTTTGACATAATTCAAACATTGGTTAAAAACCATTTAGTTATTTCATTACAAATTTGACCATCTTTCACTTCAAAACCCTCTAAGTGCATGCAACCTTTTTTGGCACTGTAAAAAAATGCAGCAAGAAGTCAAAACAACTTGGTTTCACAAGTCAATTTAAGTTTTGGCTTAAAAAAGTTGGCATAATTTATAAATTAAAGTGGAAATTGTTTAACCTAATTGTTTTACAGTGTACACCCCGTTGTTCATCCAATGCATCTGCTGTGCACTTAGAGGACTTTGCTGAAAAATATGATTACATTTAGCGGATTCTGACAACAAACTGGTATTACTAATTGGCCTGAGGCCGAGATTATATGTATAGTTCACCCAAAAATTAAAAGTCTCTCATAGTGTTACAAACCTACAGGTTTGTTTGATAATTTTTGGGAGAACTATACCTTTAAGCGGATGAAAATATAATACGTGCCGAGAGCATTCGGTTAATATCATCATCTCATTTTTGATGGAGGTGGGTTTAGCATTTTGCATCTAAAGCTCCTCAAATACTCTCCCCCAGTTCAGCATTTCTCTAACTTCCTGGTCAGAGGGTCATTTGTCAGTATTAACACGGATCATGTCAGGAATCAGCCACAGACATCAGGGATAGCACACAGCAGTTGAGTAAATATTGTCTGGAATTGTCTCGGCATATCCATTTCCACACTTAAATCATGCAATGACTGCACTTACTTAAAGGTAAACAAAACGGTGTAAGAGAAGGTAGCGTCTGGTTTTAATTTTAATAACCACAATCACAATTTTAATAAACTTACTTGTATGTTTCTATTATGGTTTCTAACATTTCCTACTTGATGTTAATCCTTTGCATTTGCTTTGTGAATTATAAACCACATTCATTTTTCTGCATTGTAAATATTTTAATGTACCTCTGGTCCCTATTGTCATTCAGCACATTCTAAATCAATACAAAAATATTATTATTGCTTTGCTAAACCTAATTTTTTTTCTTTATGAAGTCATTGGTTGTCTGAACTTGGACTTGAAGCCTTATGATTTAAATGTATTTACAAGCAGATTACAAAGATTGTAGGGCCTCAGTTCCTGTCTGGTTCCTGTCCGAGATCGTGACCCCTCTCTGACATCCTGATCCCGGTTCTCAGCGGCTTTCTCAGCCTGCTGATATCTGCGTTATGTGAGGATGCCTCAAATGTGGTCTTATTTTGGTACATCACTATCAATCAAACTTCTGGATGAGAAGGCCAACTTGACCCTGATGCCCCGGGCTAAGTGAACAAGAATCTCCTATTTTTTCATGCCAGCTGGACTAAAGAGTGTCTTGAAATCGATTCTAAGCTGGAAGCAGGTTGGGAAGTTTCTGTTTTTATAAGCGCCATGTAATGTAGTTAAGTCCTGGCTGTGTACTCTTTAAGATGCATGTGCATGCCAAAATATTATAAAGAAATTAATAAAAGGAAACTTCATGCATTTTGTTTTTGTGTTTAAAACAGGTCTCTAGTCTAGAAGACCTCTTGTGTCTTCCATTATGTGGACAAACAGATAGCTCCGCCTACAAAACATGCTAATGAAATCAACCTTCGATTAGCTCCTATTTTTTTCTGGATATTGAATTAGAATATAAAAATGAATTATAACATAAGACAAGAACAAATATATATTTTAACACAGTTCAAATGTGATATATGTGGTTGAATGGGTTTCTGTGTCATTCTAAACAAAACCTGAATCTAGTTGTTCTCACATTGGCCCAGCAATTATTAACATACCAGAATCTCAACCACAAGCAATAAGGGTTTGGACTTCGTCACACAATAACAGACTCCTGGGACTTATTTATAATGTGTCTTATGCCGCAGAAGGTAAAAAAATGTTCACACTTTCCCAGCAAGTGTTGAAAGTGTCCTGCTTTAAATGGAGTAGCCAGACGGAGCGTTTAAATGGGGTTTTCAACAGGCTTCACTGCGTCTTCACCTCTTGAGTCCTCGCCGTTGATAGCTAAGATGATCTTTAGCATTTTTGTTTTGAACTGGACCGACTCAGATTGATGTCTTGGAGAAAGTCACTAGTTAATTAGAGAGAAGGCTGCGTAATGTCACAGTTCATAGGGGCCCGAGGGGCCGCACTGACTGAGGGGTTTAAAGTTGAAGGAGCGATGAAGGGTGGCAGAAAAGAAATTACACGAACATGGTTGTGTCTTTTACTTGCACTCTATATAATATTTTTACGTCCTTGAATATGATACATTTTGCTTTCTTTAATGGATTGACCATCCCAATTCAGTTTTAAACATTAAACAATCAATCAACCACAATATCATAATTTTAACATAATTTTTGTTTTGAAGGGGTATTTAATGAATTGTATTAAAACAATATTTTTAACTGAGGCAATTTTTTTGTTTCACTAAATATATAGCGCGAATGAGGTGTTTAGCGCGGTAGACGCGGTTCCGCCTCATTCGCACGTCTAGTTCGCGTGAATGTCGCGAATTGAGCATTGCCGAGTTGAAAAATTTGAACTTTGGCAGAAAAACTCGCCACGTTAATCAATCAGGAGCTTGCTCTTGTAGTGACGTGATTACAGAAAGCGAGCGGAGTCACAGAAGGCGACTCCCATGACGTGAATTTCCGCGTGAATGTCTCAATGACTAGAATTTCATGCGCGAATGAAGCGAGTAAACTCAAACTGTTCAAGCGGCAAACTAGGCGCAGTAGATGCGATGCCTCAAACGCCGCTGGTGTGAACCCACGGTTATAAATAAAAATGTAAAAAGCTACAAATATAATATTTAGCCTGATAACCTGTATTAAACCTGCTTTCACGGCTCTGTCTTTTGCCTGCTGTATTTAACTAGTTAATGGATCTAGCCGGAATCATCTGAGTCCTCTATTGGCGTTTTTCCAATTCATAGTATGCTTCACTTTTGGGGGGTTTCCCCTGTTTCTAGTACGTAGCACCTGATACTTTTTAGTACTGTACCCACTTGGTTAAGGTTCCAAGTGAGCTGTACCGATACCAAAACATGATGTGTAAACACTGCAGAGGAAAAGCAAGCCAAGGCCAAGTAAAGCATTGTAAAGAGTCCTACCACGCAGAGGAATAACACCATATGATATATTCTGAAGGCTTTTCTAATCATTAAGCTTTTTTAAAAATATACATATTTTAACCTCTTACGGGAGTTAAGTTAATATTCTTATAAAAGTCAGCTGTATTAAACTATTACATTGGACTATGAAAGGTCTCACTGGTTGTGTCATCTGGTCAAACTGTGTCTATCGCCAGTGGTGTAGTGATGCCTGGAGAAGTGGGTATACTCTTAGTTTTTTTGCCCCCATTTTTTTAAAGCCTCCCAGCAATAGAAAACGCCCTTTGTTATAAACAGCATGTAAATAGTCTTGCAAGTAGATCACCACAACAAAATGGGCTTCCACATTGTCACTTAATTTCTGATGCGTGACTTCTTAGATTAAGGATCATTATGAAATTAAAGCCACAAAGAGGTGCAGATTTTTCAGAAAATATGCCTACTGGCTTCACAGACTATAGCAATAGGAAATTTGGGAACACTGATTTGCAACAGATAGTGTAGGCCAGAGTATGCCAACATTTTTAAACAGATTCCTTGTCAGTGCAGTTTTGACATACACTGTTAGACATTTTCAAGGATTTTTACAGTAACCTACTGGCAACACTGTTGCCAGTAGGCTACTGTAAATAAGATTTAAAGTACTAAACTGTATTTCCATTTTACAGTATCTAAATGCTACTGTAAATGTGTAATACAGTGTGCTACCGTAAAAAACCCAGGTTTACAGTATACTACTGTATACTATACTACTATTCTTTTTATTTTTTTATACATTCATTTTATTATATTTATATTAGCTATAATTTTTAGATAAAATTAATTTTTAAATTTTAACCTTCAGATACTGCTAACATTTAATTCAAAGAGACAATTTCAAATATTGAAGCCTTTATTTAAAACAATACAAATACTTTGAGAAGTTGTGTGAAATTACATTTAAAACATACACATTTCAAATCATTTGCAGTAATACATTTAAAATAACACAAATTATAAACATACATACGTACAACACTGATTGCAGGTTTAGTTAATCCAAAAATTATAATTTTATAAATTTAAACAATGATTTTCTTTGGTTTTCCAGTTACAATGGGAGTAGACTGTGACCGCATTATAAAATGGCTCCAAATTATACGTGCTATATATTTCAAGTGTCCTAAAGACATACAAAAAGACGTAATGAAAATATAATCCATATAATCAATTTTGACCCGTCATTTCTCTAAATGAGTAATGCAAGTAAACAGCTGTACCTGATGGATAGGATGCTCACAGTCAAGTTTACTGTCAAGTCTGCAACAACCAGGATATGCCAACAAAATATACACATCAGGAAGAAAGTGTAAATGCAGTATTTGGAGAGTCTTTGGCATAGATAGGACTTCACACGCAATCATGTATGCTTTTAGACGACTTTAAATATATGTCAAGTTACATGGAGTGATGCTATAATGATTTGGTGTTATACAATTTGCATTCTACTTTTGAAGCTAGAGAGGTGATCATGATCCACTACCACCGTAGTCAGAAAACCCAAAACACCACACCATCAGCATCATATTAGCAAAATAAAAAATTTTGTGACCCTTTTATTTAGTCTAGTTAGGTTCTCTTAAAATAGAACTGGTTTAAAATGAAACAATGACTGTCTGTCTTTACATTTATCTTCACATTTACAGAAAAAGGCAAATAACATACAGTGCAATGCAAAGTATATAATTTTTATCAGCATGTGCATTCCCTGGTTCGAACCCATGACGTTTTATTATGCTAACAATGCTCAACCACAGAGAAAGGTTCTAAGAACGTTCCTTCAAAGTTCCCAATAACGTTATGAATGTTTTTGCTTGTAATGATAAAAAACATAACATTCTATTATTTAAAAGCTGTTGTAAAACATTATTTCTTAATGTTCTGTAAAAATATTGCATATAAACATTCATAAAATATACTAAACAGGTGTTTTAAACATTGTGAGAACATTTAAACATGACATTGTCTGAAAATAAAATGTAACATTCCTCTAACATTCGCACAATCAAGAAACATTCCTAAACAATTTAAAAAACTGGACACTTTTATGTTGGCTTAACATTATTGGGACCTTTGGGAACGTTTTAGAACTTAGAACTAGAACTTAGAACTAGAGGAGATATACTCTTTAGCCTTTACTTACAGTAAATACAGTAAATGTACTTACCAACTTACAGTTCTGAATGCACATCAAAATGAATTGTCATAAGAAAAAATACAGTAGCTTCAAAAAAATACCATACTTCTGGTATAAAATAACCAGTCTTGTTATAAAATAATCCTCTGAGTCCTGTAAGCAAAAGAAAGATGGTCTTAATTATTTTGAACCACAGTTTATTACAGTACTGTATGTTAGGTTTGTTACTTAGTTAATTAGGGAGAACTAACTAACCCATATATGCAGCACATACTGTATCATATTGAGAAGTGTCTCACCTAATACAAGTTGTTTCACTCAAACTCAGTGAGGTGGTGAAGAAAGGATGGAGATACTCTGTTGTCCTCTTCATCCTCACTTGTCTCTCATTCCAGTTCTTGCAGTGTATTTTGTTACATCCTCCTTAATTTATCCTCCCAAATAATTTTAGACGGCAGAATAAATGCAGGGGGAAAAGGACATATTTAACACATTTAATAGATGATGCTAAACACTCATATTTTCCAGTAAATATTGTTTTTAAATGATAACTAGACTAGATGTACTGTACTCAAATCACTGCACCATTGCCACAGGTCTGTGTGTTATAACACTGGGACTTGCTATTCTGATTGAGGCTGAATATTTACTGTACAGCTACCTTGGCCTCAAAAGCAATTTAATACAAAACAAAAACACATTTAAAAACCTTATTTTATGCAAACGAGGTTTCAGCCTTTATGTTTAAACATATTCACATTTAAAATATAATGTTTTTCCGATTGGCCACCCCACACACATAACATACGCTCATACGTTGAAGTCGTTTGTAAAACTAAATGTAAAGCAAACTCTTATTATGTTCAGACGGGACTTTCTAAATGCTTAACGTAGTTTAACAAATTTGAAAGATAAAATTCATTTATACGCCTTATTAATAACGCATAATTTATGTAACAGGTAAATGGATGAGCGGATGAGAATATAAACACAACGTGGTAACTTACACATTAAGAGTTTTCCTCCCAGCAACATGTAATTTAGGGTACTTTCTTAAATATGCTTTTTTATTAATAAATTATTCTCTCAGGTAACGTTATACACGAAATCTAATCTTTACATATCATTGACTTATACATTAGGCTACGTTAAGCATTTCTTCATAATAGTTTTATAAAAGGAAAACACTAGCGTGTAGATTAACGCACCGCGCGTGCTCGTAGGCGTGCATACACATAGCATGCCTCCGGTTAACGGTTTTAAAATGTCCCGTTCTGGTAAACAACCTGACAACCGCGGGTCTGATAATAAATAACTTACAGAGATTATTTTACCTTGCTGGTCTTTTTTCATTCTCTCCTCTCGGATATCTCCAACTGAAAAGCGCCGTTGTCTCAGGGAAAGGCTTGTTTGAAAACTCCGTCAGTGTATGTGCACACCTGAAATCCTTCCTCTGAACACCTGTGCTGCTACATGGTTCCTTAGCTAAAATATGTCAACGCCTGTGTGTATGCAATTATCAAAAATTATGATTTCGAGAAAAATAAAATAAGGATTTGTGTGAATAAGGAAAATACCGCCAAAAGATTGTTAGAAAATATACAGTAGCATACAGCAATTTTCAAAAATACAGTTAATTACTGTATATGATGTATGATGTCACAGAAAATTCCCAAAATGCAACGCGAATTACAGGTATGTACTGTATAAATAGTTTACAGTATTATACTGGGTGATATACAGTAAATAACTGTAAAAATTACAGAAATGTCTAACAGTGTACAGTGATGGTTGAAGTCTTCGTTGGACACTGTAGCGAGGCAGGCTGCATCTCTGTCGGCATCGTCTCTGACTTGGGGTGTGGGAGACGGATGGAGCAGACGAGGGCGCTTGGCCATTGTTAGCTGAGCTGTTGGCTAACAACACTGATGTTGATTACTATCGTTAGCTTGAACTGCTAGCTAAAAATGGGTAGCATTGCGAGGTTGTTTGTAAATCTGGAAAAAGTTTCAGTAGTTCCCTTATTGATGATGGCAGGCACTGAACTAGGTAGTGATTGACCATTCTCTAATTCAATTGCATTGGGCATTGTCAGATTGACGGCAACCTAGCCCAATGGCGTTTAGGCGAATCATATTTCAAAGGAATCCGGAGCCTCGCTCCTCCTATCTTATCGCATAAGTAACTTAATAAGTATTACTTAATGTTTTTATTCACGTGGGTTTATTCACATCATGTGATTGTATTAGTTACAAGAGAAGTGGAAATATGCCGTATACCTGCGTATACCCAGCACTAAATCACTGTTTAGAAGTGGGTATACGCCAATCCGACTGAAAAAGAAAAGGGTATACGCCGTATACCTGCGTATATCCTGGACTACAGCACTGTCTATCGCAAACTGTCAGGAATTAATGCCAACTATCCAAGAGCACACATTAATCCACTGTATGAGCGTAATAGATCTATTTTGAGAAAGGCTGAATGAACTGCCACACATATAGTCCAAATGTTGTTATGTAATGTTATTTGAAGGTCAACTAAATGCTTGGCCAGTTTGCTCATAGTTCATATTCAGGTTTGTTAAAATTGATTTTAATTCTGGTTGTTTAGGGTCTCACATACGGTACACCTCTGATCTAAATGTAGGCCTAATAATAATTAAGTGATTGAAAAAAGGAACATACAATTGAGTGTTGACAACAAAGTTTGCGTGATTGACACCTCAAATGCTGTGAATTGTTAATGAGAGTTATCTGTTTTTGAGTGATTAGACTCAAAAACATGGAGGCGTCATTGTTAGCCTGGTAATACCATCCTCTGCTATTTTGCTTCGCTTCATAGACAGAGTCTGGCTGGGCATAATTGACAATCGTTTTCCTTCTCGTGGGAGGGGCTTGACTGAAGTTTAAAATCATTGGTCTAAATGTAAGCCAATCACACATAACATTTGGATATGATGTGCGTTATGCGCCGGCTCAGCCGCATCGAATCTCTGCTGTAAAATACACGTATGATGTGAAAACAAACCCATCGAGCGAAATACCAGAGTTAACATGGCTATAAACGACTTTTGCAGATTATGTAAAGTAAATCGGGCCAGAGCTAGTTGAACACTATCCTTACGGTGTCTTTCCACTCACGTCTAACGGGAGGAACGCCCCTCTCTCCTCTCAAACTCTTCCACCAGACCACCATAACCACATGTAAATGAAATCTTCCTACCTTATTTTCTGGTTAATCAGTAATGTCACCAAAGAATGCTTGCCCATGCATCCTCCACCATTAACTGTGAACAATATAATTCCCTTCCATGATTTCTTGATCGTTGTGCACGTCAAGCTGTGCTGCACACAGTTTCTCGCTGACGATCGGTAAAGTTGATAAATTAAACTTTTCCAAAAACTTGTCGGGAGTAAGGCAACAACATAATCTCCATTCAAAATGTTTAACAAACACTTTTCTTGTTCGGGTTTAAGTTGGCAAGTGCCGGTTCTCCACAACAGAGCAAATAGCTTTCTGTGTCTCCATGTCCACTACAAACTACAACCGTGATTCGGCGCTTAGCGTCTACGTCACGGCTCTCAGCCCGCCCTCTGTTCGTGATTTGTCGGCCGTCTCGATGCCGGAGGAAAAAGGTTTGAATGGGAGGTATTTCAGACTGAGTACAGAAGCGTAATGAAATTTAGCGGAAGTACGAAGTCTGACGTAGTCAGGCTACGTCATTGTGACATGCCCCACAGATTTTTGAGCTAAGTGGATTTTGCATGCAACCTTAAAAGAAAACAATATTTTACTATGTCCTTACCTCAACTTAGATGAATGAATACATACCTATCTTTATTCCATGCATGCACTTAATCTTTGCACAGCGCGTTGTTAATGTGATAGCATTTAGTCTAGCCCCATTCATTTCTTAGGATCCAAACAGGGATGAATTTAGAAGCAACCAAACACTTCCATGTTTTCCCTATTTAAAGACTGTTACATGAGTAGTTACACGAGTAAGTATGGTGCCACAAAATAAAATGTGGCGAATGGTGGTGTTTTCCTTTAAAATCAATGAAGCATCTATCATCTGCTACTTTTATATCCAGAATATTTTCATTTCTTCACTTCTCTGAGATTTTAGCCATTTTAATCGTGCTCTTCATTCTACAGTACTGGTGCCATAATTTATGCATGGTCACGGGCACATTTCTGCTTGCAAAACGCTGTTATCTGATACAATTTAAAACATCATCAGAAGCGCTTACAACATGCACTGTACAAAAATTACTGTTTAATTTTAATAAATAATTTTCTTGTTTTTATATGTAGTTTTCTTGATCAAAAATGTGTTCCTCTAATAATTTGATATAAATAAATGTTTATAGTTCGTAAAATTGTATTATTGCAGTGCAATTCAAATTAAATGTGAAACTAAACATTACGCAGTTATGTTATAAAATGGCACAATTAAGTGGCATTAAACAGTCATGCCATACATAAAAGCAAGTTTCATATATCCATATTTTGATTTTTTTAACTGTCTTTGCACACTTAAAACCTTTGGTGCATGAAACCACTGATTAAACTTATAGGCCTGTATTTATAGAACTGAATAAACAAAACAAATAAAACGAAAAAGTTTTTTATCAAATTTCAGAGACCATGTTTTCAGTGCTGTGCTATCCACATAAATGTTACTGCTCATTTGTGTCTCATTTGTATGAAGGAATTTTAGAAAGTCAATCTGAGATGCAGTCCAAACTTAAATCTAACATAGCAAAGACTTTATTCTTCTGAGATATGAAAGACCAACCTCTAAGGGGGTAACATTTTTCTGTCTTAAACGTCTCATCCTAAATCAGGGGCCACGATTGAGGCCCTTCTCCTGTCTGCAGGCTCCTGGTAACTGAAACTACAGCACAGTTGGACAACACAGCATGATAATTGGAGAATTACAGCTGTTAGTCACACAAAATACACTGCAGTTGTAGGTCGGGGACCTGAAGGTCGGGGCACAGGAAGCCGAAGTGTAATTTAGAGGCAGCTAGTGCCAATTTCATACCCACAACCCCCTCCACAAACTCCACCTGTTAACTAGACCCTTGTCAGGCAAAGACAAAACACTATCAATGAATAATTAATAACAATTCGTTTTCACTATCCTGGCATGTCTCTCGTCATTTCTATTGAGATTAATGAGACCAGGGCTCGTCTGATATATGCTATGAAAGAAGCGTTTAATATGTCACAAAAGCTGTAGCCCGAGTACTTTAGTTTCAAATGCAAAAAAAAAAATTCTTAGCTGATGTCTATACAGAAATTGTGTTCTTAGTAGTGATGTGGCACTCACTGAATAGAAATAACTATTGATTATCATTGTAAAACGATATGGGCCAATAGATTAGCAATGGAAGAGCCCAGATCCAAAACTCTCTGACATGTTTTGTTGTAAATAAAACTCAATTTCTGTCTACAGTATTTCTGAATGGCCTGAGGCCGAGATTAAGTGGATTTGAAGCAAAAATATTTGATAAACGTATAATACTGACAGTTAATATCATTATCCAAAGCTATCTCATGAGAATTCGTACATATTTTACAAGTTGGCTAATTTTTATTAATTTATACGATCACATTTGTAAGTTTTTGTACGATTTGCCTTGACCCCTGTGAGGTATGGGTGCAGGGTAGGGGTTTGGTTTCGTTATTGTTTTTATGTTATTGTTTATTTGTTCTTATGTTTTTGCACGAATAACTTTGTATGAATATATACGAATAGCCAACTCGTAAAATATGTACAAATTCTCGTGAGATCAGGCTGAATTATCCCATTTTTGATGGAAGTGACGATTAGCGGCTTTTGCATCTAAGCTCAATTTTTGTCAAAGAAATCTGGACAACAGGCAAAAATTGACAATTTTTCCAAGGACATCTTTTATATTTAGATTCATGCATCTGCCAGACACTTTTATCCAAAGTTATCCATTGCAAGCCATACATTTTATTAACATGTTTCCTGGGTATCAAACTCATGACCTTTTGCACTGCTTACCCAATGCTCTACCAACCAAGAAGACGTTTCACATGTTGTCACATTCTGTCTGCACTATTTTTATTTGTTGGTTTACGCACACATGCAGATTGACGTTGCTGCAGCGTTGGATGACACTATTGTGCCTTGCTGTTTTTGTGGCACCACATTTTTAAAACTCAGTGTCAAATTAAAACTAGTTCAACTTTAAATTAATTGAAAAATTATATGAATGCATGAGGTGGTGTCCCTATTGTTCAACTGGTTGAGCATTGCGTTAGCAGTGCACACGTTGTGGGTTTGATCTCAGAAAACACACATACTGAAACATAGCTTGCATGTACTATAAGCAGTGTTGCCAAGTCCATGTTTTTTCAGCAAAACTGGGATAATTTTAAATTTCTAATTGTCTGCGTGTTGAAGGTGAAAGGATTTTGTTAATTTGCTGTCCATCATAAAGCATGATGCTCTTATTTATGAAATCAGACAGTGTTTATAACTACTTACATAGACAGTTTCATCGGACACTCGTGCGGTGACGCAATACGCGTCTAGTCCGAACTTTACCTCTACGTTTCATTTTTATTTTGCTAAACTGAAAATAACAAATGTTTTGGTTTCCTAAAAATGTTATGTAAATGTTATATAAATAAACTACTTTAAAGTACTTTGTTGTTATTTTTTCTTAGCGGAGTTTATCGGAAGTTACGTGTTGACCACGTAAGCCGCTTGTTTATGTTGTTGCTGCTTAAACCGTCTATACAGGGATTTTTAAGAAGAAAAAGTAATGCATAAAAGTGAATGTTAATGTATTTTAATTATGGAAATTGCATATTGCAAGTCTTTGCATTTGGCCTAAGGTCATTGGGCTATTTTTGATTTTCTGTAACATAGACCTGGAAACCCCGACTGTAAGTCACTTAGAATAAAATTCTCTACCAAATGCATGAAACATAAATGTAAATTATTAAATACCTAATTTTGCATCTTATTTATTTAAAAATAAAAGGTAAAAAATTGCACTAAATAAACACAATTAGTGTTGCATTATTTCTTTTCTACAGTATATATCACGGTGTATATTTAGCAAGTTTGTGCATGTTTTATTAGCCTCTTATTTATTTAAAAGACAGGTAAAATATTTGCATTAAATAAACACAATTAAGGGGGTCGCACACCGGCCGCGCAGCTCAGCGTCGCGCCACGCAGCACTGAGTCGCGTCTAGGACAACTCGGAAGTATCGTAAACCGGAAGTGCACATTAAATAGCACGAGCTTTGTCAGATAGTGTCTACTTCAAAATGCAAAATATATACGTTAGCAGCCAATGTTAATCGTTAATGATTTGGGACAAATATGATGTTATTTAATGTTAAAATATATGCACTAAATAAACACAATTAGTGTTTCATTATTTCTTTTCTATATTTCATGGTGTGTATTTAGTTAGTTTGGGCATGTTTTACAGATGGACGATCAGTTTTAAGGCCACCTGTTGGGTTTTCCTGTTTTGGAGTAACCTGTCTACTAAGGTCGTGGTGAACAACAAAGCACAATAGTCCACAGGTTAGATGGGGGGTCTTTAAACTTTTACTTTACCAAGAACATCAAATAATCATCAATTTAAAAAAAAACTATTGATACTTTAATCATAAATGCTGAAGTCAACACTATGACTACAGTAGTGACTCCTTTGCAAAAAAACCTCCCAAAAACACTTAAAGTAATGTAAACAGCGTGGTGCTTGGGGAAACCCCCATGGCTCATATGGAAAGTTAATCTAATGCCACCCTTCTAAAGACCCCCTCCCATTCTCTCCCTCTGAAGACCCCCACTTGTACCCCCTACAGGGGCAGAGCACGGTGGGGACAGTCCAGCATGATTAACACCCAGGCGGGAACAGCATGTTGGAACATGTTTCTTCCTGGGCTTATTGTACTGACTACAGACACTGTTCTGGAATCAGTTTCTCGTGACAGTTTGCTAACATATGAGACTCAGCAGAACTGATCTAAGATCAGACAGAAAGGGACGATTCTGAAGGCTGCTTTCTCAGGTCTGTGCTGATGTGATTGGGAAGAGGCTACAACTGTAAGTCCCACAGAACAAGACCTGTCGAAGACCTAATTAGGGTCAAAGATTTGTTTGCAAAGCAACGCAATGTGGTGGACTAATTCAGAATGAGTTCATGAGAAAGTAGGAAGTTTGGAGTTACAACACATTTTGCAATTAAAATACACCTTATCCAAGCAAATTACAGTAATATGCTGTAGTAGAGTTTGCCTTAAGTCCCTATTTACGGCGTGACAGATACTTAAAGCTGCAATTTGTAACTTTTTTTGATAAAAAATTAAACAGGTTGTGACAGCAACCTTACCAATCTTCTTACCACTATTCAAAACCATATAGCTTAAAATAATTAATAATAAGTTTTGCTGGATTTCACAGCAATTTCACACGCAAGTATGTAAAGTAACACGCAATTTTATGTTTTAAACGGAGATGGCGATAGAGAGGCAAAAGATGTGGATTGCAGCCTTACTGGGTGTTCACACCAGACGCGGTATAGGCGGCAAGCGCGGGTGATTTACATGTTAAGTCAATGCAAAGACACGAATAGGCATCCTGCGGCGCATTCCGCGCGAATTCAGCGTTGCCCCAGGAAACATGCGAGTTGAAAGATCTGAACTTTGCCGGATTTCCGAGCCGCATTAACCAATCAGGACCTTGCTGTAGTAGTGACGTGATTACAGGAAGCGAGAGGAGTCTCAGCGGAGTCGCAGAAGCCCCTCCCATGACGCGAATCTTGAATGACTAGAATTTCACTTGCGGCTTCGCGAATGAAGCAAGTAAAATCAAAAGTTCAAGAGTCCAACTATGCGCGAATAGCGCGTTTTTGACGCCTCTACCGCAGCTGGTGTGAACGCACCATGAAAGGGCACCTATGGTCCGATTCACGATTTTACATTTCCTTTGGTGTGTAAGTGTGTGTTAATACATGTTAACAATATGCAAAAGGTACAAACCTCAAAGTAAACGATGAAGCGAGTTATCGTTTCAAACATAAATTTATTTTCTTGGACTACAACAAACACACGGACTGTAGGCAAAAGTTTACTTCCTGGGATCGGTGATGTAGACAAGACCGACATTATCATAATTCCTCCCGCTTCGGACTCAGCATGTAAGTTAACTCCTGTTAGCATTGCATTGTGAGCAAATCTTTCAAACATGGTAAGGAGTGTCAAATTTCCGGCTGACGTCAGAGGTATTCAGGCCAACCACAACATACAGATTAGCTGGCCAATCAGGGACACAACACTATTCAAATCGTACAAAAATTGTACAAAATCAGTGCGTTTCAGGAAGACAGGGATATTTGGAGCTACAAAAATTTCCGGTATGTGAAAAAATGATGTGTTTTTTGAACCATAAACTACGCAAACACATTGTATTATACCAAATACACAAAATAACCTTGTTTTTTAGCAATTACATTTTTCCGAGAATCATTCATTATGATCTGCTCCTCGCAAAGATATTGGTTTTAGAAAATGTTTATAATGTAGGGCATGAAATCTACTTTAATGCCTATTTTTGTAATTTTTTATCATTATTATGACTGGACATTTATCATTAACTGTCTTTGGCATGTTTTTGTTGGTAGGGTAAAGAACTGGGGACTCAAAAGTGTCTATTTACTAAAAAAACGTAATACTTTTGTAATACATAATAAAGCTAGCATTTATGTTTTATTTACCAAACAAACAGCTGTGTCCTGTTTTTTACACTACAATACAACTACATTTTAATGTTCAGGACAAGCACTTAGTCTTCAAGTGTAAATACACCTAGATGTGATGCAATTATTCACTCGCTCACGTGCCACCGTACATGGGACACAAACGCACATAGATATACAGGTTGATATTAAATCTGATACCCAGTGGTGTTTATCCTGCCAGACAGGGCAATGCAAAGCTGTAAAACACATTTAGGTTTAACTACACTTCATTGTTATCCTGTACGAGCCTGTGAGGAAAGCAGCATTAAGCGTGTTTAGTCTTGAGCTGGAGAACGGGTTACGTTTCAAGTTAATTAACTTTGTGGAATGATGATGATTATAGTCAAATATATTTATTATATTCTGTAAAAGTAATAAAATAATAAAAATTTACGAAGCCGATAATATTATTAATTAAGCTTTAAAAATGAGAGAAAATGTAGGAATTTTACATTTGTTAATTAATAATATTTGTGTATAACTGTATTATATATAATGATTTATATATTTATAATTTAATATATTATTATTTGAAAGAACAAGAACTCTCGATCTGATAAGCATTATATTCACATTATATTGAATTATTGCATATATTAAAATTGTAATATATTTTATCCATGACTTCATTCAAAGTTATTTAGTGTTTTAAGATTTTTTTTAAATAAATTATTGTTTTCTAATATTCAGTTCAAGAAAAATATATTTCAAAATTCACTATAATAACTGACATGCTCTGCAGTGGGACATGCTGTATATCTTAAATAATTGAAGTAACCAGTTATATATTCCACATAAATTTCATATTCAAGTTTGAACAATAATAAAATAAATATGAATACAATTGTATGCACCAACTATATATGAGAAAAAACAGGCATTTTCCTAAAAGACTAAAATATATTCAGATTGCATAGTTCTCAAGCTGTCCCTTTCTAAGATCTATTGTGATCCTCACAATAGGAGCAAGCGTGCGGGAGATGATCGCATGTTAATAGTGTGAATGCAGCGTGGACGATAGGATTGGGCATGGCAAGGGCCCCTGCAGGACGTCCACTGTCAACACCTCACAGAGCTTTTCCATGCCACCCCACAACAATGGTTTAACTCTTCAAGCCATTCAAAAGTAGTGTGCCCAGATCTAAGGTCTCCAGCTGTTTTTTGTGTTGTTGTTGTTTTTTCTTTTAATTAAATAAATTCAAAATACCAAATAACTGGATATACAATTATAAATTTACATAACTTTGCAATATCCAAAAATTAAGAAAAAAGGTACTGGTTTGCAAAAAGTTAAATATTTGAATACTTCAAAAAACATCACATGCATATGGGAAAACATAAATTTATTTATAAAAATAACTTTAATTTTGTGCAAACTATGAATTTAATAGCTTTTCTAGTTTTTAATATTGTGTCTAAAGACTGAACACAGCCATAATGTTTCTCTCAGTTTCAAGTCTGAACTGTTTTCTGGTTCATGACCAGCTCTGTTGGGACAGGGGGTTTATTGAAGGTCCACGACCACAGCCCCTCGACATCTCTCATCATTCGGACTCGATCGTCTCTCTCCTCACATTGTTCCCTCTCAAGCAAGAACACGCTCCCATTTTCCAAGCCCGGTGCCAGCGCCCAGACCCCCCACCCTGAGGTTGGCATCGTGCCCGCATTAAGCACAGAACAGGCTGGATGGCGCCACATTTAATGTTTCACAAGCCTGTAGGAGTCAGGATTATTCTCCACAAGTTCTTTAAAGCCTGTGAAGTGGGAACCAATCAGCAATGTTTTTTGCACGAGGGCACAACTTGTTACAAAACCCAGCACTGAAGAACGAATTGAGATCTAGTGAGATACACCTGCACCTGGCGTGGGCACGAAGTGCCCAATAAAAACAGGAACTTAAATATGTTCCCAGACATTCGATATAACCGAAGGCCCGGTGCGTTTACATTTTTAAACTGCTTCGGAAATGATAATAAAATCTCGTTTGAGGGGCTTTGAAAGCAGGGATTGGGTCGGGCAGCCCCTCAGATGAGAAGCTCAACATGTCGTTATATGAGAAATGACGAGAGTGTGATACAATCCAAATGGTGCTGTCACAGTAAGCACAGTAGTTCTGCCAAAACTCTTGAAATGTTCAGAAGCATATCGCCCCCCCTCCCGTCCCGGGTCACTTACACTGCCCAACCATTCTACCATTGTATGTTCATCATAAGACATAATTGCATCACATCCTTTTAACTTTATCTCCTCTATCCATGCCATTTTGTTTTGAAAAACAGACCACTCCTATTTCAACCTCAGTGTTGCCTCTAGGGTCCAGGACTTTGCTTAAATGTTCAACAGGGTCTCCAGATCTCTGTTGCTGTGTTTGACCAAGGCCAGTTGGAAAGATTTGGCAGACGGTGCAGGTGCTGATAGGACAAGGTCCATGATGCTGCACACGCACGCCAAAGTTTTAAGTAATGGCAACAGCGAGAGGTTGCCAAAGGCAAAGGGGAATTGACATTGTGTATGACAAGGAGATTGTATTTCACTTTACAGACTGAATTGAAGATACACATATGAAAAATACTGTAGTATTTACTATAGTAAACTGTAGTGTATTATATTAAGTACTGCACTTGCAAATGTATAGCCTACTATTGTATTAACTTTAGTGAACTGATAAAACTTTAACTATACTTGTCACGGTAGGAAAATCCATTGTTTTCCTCCGTGTCATGTTTGTGTGTGTGTGTTGTTCACTTACCCTTGCCATGTGCTCGTTAGAGCAATCCCTGTCACCTGTGTGTTGATTGTCTCGCTCCAGCTGTTCATCATTACATCATCTCCATATATACTCACCTGACTTTCTGTTCCCTGCCAGATTCTATTGTTTGCTCAGTCTCCGTGTTGCTTGGTTGTTTCGTGTACTCTGGATTACGTGTTACAGTTGGATGTGTATTGTCGTCGTCGTCTTCGTGTGGATGTTCCGTGTCAGCCTGGATTTCACCACTGCTCACCACTCCACCAACGTCGCACTCAAAGCACCAACTTCCACCGTAGTCATCGTCACCATTGCCTTCAACAACACCGGACTGGATTACTTCCGCATTAACTCTGAATACTCTCTCTTTGTTTACATTTAATAAACATTGTTATATTTTTCACCTGCGTTTGCTTCCGTCTCTTACAAGTCATTACAATACTTTGTTAATTTTACCAAAGTATAACAAATAAACATTTTAAAAGAAAACGGTAGTAAATTTGTTGGCTGTTGTACAAAATAATGATGCTGTAATTGAGAGACAGTCATAATTGGTGTAATATTACAATAAAAATACAGTAATGAGATTAAAAGCATAAATTAATTTAATCTTTGATATGACCATACTAAGTCAATATTTAAGATATCAAGGATATATTTTCACAAACAGTTTTTTTACATCATGTAGGATGATTTTGTGTAGAACATTAAACCAAAAAATAAAAAGACTTTGGCTGGGTTTTTATATATTGACTTTAACTACTCACCATATTTAAGACATTTCTATAGTATCATGCCATATTTGAATTTCAAATCAGGTTTTATGTAAAAAATAACCAAATGGTTGATAATGATTTAGGTTTTCTTTTACGATTTAGACACAGAAATCCGCACTCGCTATTGTAAGGTTCACCCTGCATGCTCGTGTAACCTAAGATAGCCGTATTGCAGGGGTCTCTACACCTCACGTTAGGAGGGGAACTGCATATATATCTGGCTATAAACACTAAGGTGGACTCTTGTCTACACCAAGCACATTCCGGAGCTTTCGTCACAGCCACGCTTTAGATTAGCATTAAATTATTTGGGTAGTAAATGAGTCACGTGACACAAAGGCGATAGCAGGAACTCTGGGAATTAAGATGTTAAAAATGATCATGAATGGAAAGAAAATTAGTTTTGCAAGGTGTATGTACAGTAAAGTTTTACACTGTTGCCTTTGCAATGGTAGAAAGATTGAACTTTATTCAATAAAGTGAATATTATAAGGGTTTATTTATAATTATTTTTTCATTTAAATACATTTTTCAGATCACATCAGCGTTTTTGGTGATTGACCCAATACCGTTGCACTGCTAACACACTGGCTATGTTTACATGCACAAAATCGTGAAAGCGCACAGTCAGGGTTGCCAGATTCGCGTTTCAAAACCATCCCAATGGACATTCAAAACAAGCCCAAAAGCATCCTAATGATTGCTCACAGGCCAAATACCAATAACTAATAAACAAAATCCTTTCATCTTTAACCCCACAGAAAAAAAACAACTGGTGAAAACAGTTTAAACAGTAGCCCAATTCTAAACTAAATAAAAGCAGATGACTTGGCAACGCCACGCTGCGCACAGCATCTCTCGTCGAGTTCACACTTTATCTCTGGAAAAAAGTTGAAACGAGTTGAAGAAAGTTGCACTTCAGATATAGATAATGAAAACAATTTTCGAAAGGCACAACACTGTTTTATTGCTTTATATAGCCTAATGTTATAAAAGTACATTGACACTGCAGACTGTACAACGCGTGGTCCCATTACCTTACAGGATTAGTCCATTTTCTTAAAAAAAATCCAGACAATTTCCTCACCACCATGTCATCCAAAATGTTGATGTCTTTCTTTGTTCAGTCGACAAGAAATTGTGTTTTTTGAGGAAAACATTCCAGGATTTTTCTCACTTTAACGGACTTTAATGGACCCCAACACTTAGCAGTTTTGATGCGGTTTGAAATTGCAGTTTCAAAGGACTCAAACGAGGCATAAGGGTCTTATCTAGCGAAACGATTGTCATTTTTGCCATGAAAAATAAAAATATGCACTTTTAAACCACAATTTCTCGTCTTCCTCCGGTCATGTGAAGCGCCAGCGCGACCTCCCCTAACTCGTCATCATGTCGTGTTGGGGTCCATCAAAGTCCATCAAAACGAGAAAAATCCCGGAATGTTTTCATCAAAAAACTAAATTTCCTCTCGACTGAACAAAAAAAGACACCAACATCCTGGATGACATGGTGGCGGGCAAACCATCTGGATCTTTCTAAGAAAATGGACCAATCCTTTAATAATGCGTGTTGCCATTGCGTGTTTCTTTGACGATCATGTGACACGAAAATAAGAGATAAATATAATCATAATTGTTCTGCGCATGTGCAGAAGGTATTTTTGCATCTGATTGAGAAAATATTACGATTCACGTGTTTACATGCATACTTTTCTTCTGATGGTCGGATCACAGATCGGACTACCACCCCTTTTAATACGATCGAAATTTGCATCCGATCGACCTCAATCGTATTGATTGATTATTTGGTTGCATGTAAACGTACCTAATGTTGAGCTACAGGGAAACTGTGAACCATTTGATGTATAATTATATTTTTTTCAAGTGTCAAATTACCTTCCAAACATTACATTACATGCAATTTATTTTAAATGCATTTTATACTGAATATTAAATTTTGAGTATACACTTTTTATATTGGTACAGGATTAATTTATAATAAAAGTAAAATAAGGAAGAATTACAACAAGAAACACTATTTTAAAAATGACTGTCAACACCCAATGTCAACAGGTACCAAATGCTATCAAAGACCCTCAGCTTTCTCAACATGCAGATAACAGGATCAAGATCATCTCCATCCATGTGATTAGTGACAGCCAGTAAACAAGACAAGGAGAGGAGAGAAATTCCCACCTCACTAATTACTGTAAATTAGTGTAATTAGTAAGAAGTGCCTTCTGTTTCACACTATCCCTTCTCAGCACGCATGTGGTGTCCATTTAGCATCATTGTGTTAATGCAGTAAATTGGCCTTTAAAGACTAAATCTGACAACGATAGCTGAAGAGTACAGCACATATTTAAAGAGCCAAACATTTCTAAGAATTTTTTGCAAGCAAAAGTTAAATTATTTCGAGATACAGTAAATAACTGTTTCGACACCATTCATCACATTCCAATCCAGTGCCAAAAGATTGAGACACTTTAAGGTGTGAATCCTGGGGAGTGAAATTGCCACTGGTAGCAGTACACATTCCTTCCTACCAAAAGACTACACACGGGCCACCCTGCATCTCAAACCCTTCCACCATTTGCATGTGACAAAAAATGTTGCAAAACGGACCACCAAGACAAAAGCAACAAAACCGCGGAGGTGACGGCAGCTAACTGCAACAAAGGCACCACCCTGACCCATCTACACCTTATTGTTGGCCTCCAGTAGCTAAATTTGGCAGAAGTCGGTGTGTCTTCAGACTGGTTTTCACACCTGCCATCTTGTCACCATCCAGGTCCCAAATCATGAGCTTATGTTTTAATGTCCTGTTGTGGCATGGCAGCGTCTCTGTGTGTGTTCCCCAGGACGTTCACCATGGGACGCATGCTAACACAGAGAGATCAAAGAAGGGACGCTATGAAAATATTGAGGTGCTGTGATCTTAGTTAGACTGTTAAAGGGTGGACATCAGCCCCGATAGAGGGCCACTACTGTTAAAGTGACCTAATAGTATACAATACAGTCATCCCAGCCAGGCAAGTATTATAAAAGCAGTTAATATGACTTGTGTGCTATATTTTATATATTTTCAAGCCATACATTATAATAAATATAAAAATTATCTTTTCTGTAGTAGCATCCAAATCTCATTTGCACTTTATCATATTCAAACATAACACACAAAATTAGTGACATTCAATGTCCGATTTTGATAAGCACAAAAGTGTTTGTATGTCCGAATTGTTAATTTTGGTCTGCTACTGTGGCATCATATGATTTCGGAAAACATAGTGGGGCGGTTTCCCAGACAGGGCTTAGATTAATCTAGGATATAGGCCTTAATTCGAGTTTTTACAAACACGCCTCACAATAAAACAATACTGGTGCATCTTGAGACAAAACAATGGCACTAATACAGTATATGATAAGAAATGTTATGAAATTAAGGCAATTCAAACATACCTACCCAGTCATACGAAATTTTGTGATATAGTCACGTAACTTTTTAATTCTTTTTTCTTTTTTCTTTTCTTTTTGTCACGAATTTCCGTGTTTTTTCGTGATTGTATCACAAATTTCTGTTTACGTGTCATTGGCACGTATTGGTTACTCAACTGCTTTTTCCTATTTTCAAACCATTGTGGCTTCGGTTTAGGGTTAGATTTAGTGTTTGCGTTAGGATGTCACTTTAAGTATTGGTTTATACTATTTTTTTCTTCTGATTTTTAAATCATGAGCGCCTGGCGTTAGAGTTAGAGTTGGGTTTGGGTAAGGATGTCATTTTATGTAAATCTAATCCTAAACCGAAGCAACAATGGTAAGAAAATAGGACAATGCAGTTGAGTAACCAATACGTGACAATGACGCGTAAACAGAAATTCGTGATACGATCACGAAAAAACACGGAAATTCGTGACAATGTCACGAAAAAAGAATCAAAAAGTTACGTGACTATCACGAAATTTCGTGAAACTGGGCTGAACATACATTTTAGACTGTGACTAGGATAAACCCTGTCTGGGAGTAAAAGTCGCATATACCATGTTTATAGTGCGTCTACGTACTTTTTTCACTTAACAGCTTTTTTCCACCTTTGAAGTTAGCAGACGCATATGACTCCTAGTCACGAGACATGTGAAAACCAATGATCGTCTAACTAACCGGCATGGAGCTTGCGTGCAGCCATTTTAGAGTGTACACAATCTTACAGTAAAATATTAATCGATCTCTAAATAAGTTACAAATATAATTTTTTTCTCTACCAACCGCATCGTTTTGCTTCACAAGACATACTATGATGGATGGATGCTACAAAAACTTAGTCACTTTTTAATGCATTACAAAGTTAGGATGAGCCAAGATATTATTTAATATAACTCAGACTTGTTTGGCTGAAGCAGGAAAGACATACAGAACTATGCAAAAGTCTTAGGCCACCATGCCACCATTAGATTTGTTGTTTTTGCAATTTTATAGTGATAATATATAATTGTTTCTCAGTCTCTTTAATAGAATACATCCAGAAAATACAGGAAATGTATTCAAACTGATGGGGCAAGTTTTTGGGGTTAACTGCCCTTCCACTTGAGTAGTAGTAGGAAACTGCAGGATATCTTAAACCTAAATAAAATTAAATCCTAATTTCTAATTTTAAAGAAATTAGTCTTTTTACTTCATTCTGCTCAAAATCGCTAAAGACGTGTTTAGTGCCAAGAGAGGTCACACTAAACACCGACAATGCCTAAAGAAGACATTTAGTCCTGAAAATATTTTTTTAATTTTATTTTCGCTCTAGATTACTCGCGGTATTTAACTTCGTGTCATGCAAATTTTTCGCTTGAGTTGAATATTTTCAACTTGGGCAAAGACGCGTTTGAGGCGAATATAGCGTGTGTTTTCGAGGCAAACGCACCGCCCATTTTGCGTCATTCTCATCGCCCCAAGTAAAGACGCGTCTGATCGCTCGAACTGATTTTGCCAAGTGGTTGATGTCCTCAGGGCAACATATTGTGTTGACCCAAGGACAACATTTTTCTAAATAAAACCTAAACCTACCCCAAATCCAAACCCTAACCATAACCAAAACCTAAAATCAGAGGGACATGATAAGTGAAAAACAACGGTCTAGAAACAGCTAATCCTTATCGTAAGCTTAAACTTGTAACAAACTGTAACCTTATTTCTGAAATCTGATTGGTTGATTGAAATGTTGTCCCAGGGTCAACATAATGTTGCCCTGATGACATCAACCACTTGGCAAAATCAGGAGAGCCCGTCTGATCGCGTCTTTGCATTGACTTTGTATGTAATCTACTCGCACAAATCGTTGAACTCGCATCTGGTGTGAACCCACATTAAGACTTTTGCACAGTACTGTATACACACAGGATGGCATGGGGTGAGTAAATTATCGGCTTATTTTTATTTGGGGGAGAAATATTCTTTTAAATAATTGCAGATAAGGATGCAAAATAAAAATATAAAATCAAAACCAGTAAGTGCAAATGGTTATGGTTTCTTATTTGTGGTTATATAGCAAAAACTGATAAATTTGTGTACACTGTCCGTTATAGTGTTGGTATATCTGAGTTAATGTAATAATAGTCCTCCATAGGTTATTGTGTCTGAGCTGACGTGAAGAGTTGTGGAGGTGTTATGACTTTGGGATTGTTAAGAGGAGAAAGACCACACAGATAGCCCCCCCCCTCTCTCTCTCTCTCTTTCTCACACACACACACACACCATCATATCTGAATGACCTTGTGCCTAATCTGTAATGTAACATGACTCTTATTAAAATCCTCTGAAATACTTGGAAGATGATCATCGGGATGTATATGGAACAAAAACCTACTCCGGTCTTCACCAATGACGATCGGCATGAACATCACACCTAATTAAAGGGATACTTCACCGATTTAGCATTCAGCTTTGTATCTGTAGAAACCCGGCAGTATTACTGAATGACCATGTTTCCCTCCATCATTTCCCCCTGAGAGGAGAGATATCTGCATTTTGGTTCTGCAAAAAAGTCCTCCGATGATGCAAAAATCGTCATATTACATCATCGGAGGACTTTTTTGCAGAACCAAAATGCAGATATCTCTCCTCTCATGGGGAAATGAGGGAGGGAAACATGGTCATTCAGTAATACTGCCGGGTTTCTACAGATACAAAGCTGAATGCTAAATCGGTGAAGTATCCCTTTAAAGAGGCCATCGTAAATTGACTCTCTCTGGCAAGTGAAACTGGCTCTGATGTGAAGCATTTGATGCACAATGACAAACAGTAATGCACATGATGGTCATGTTGCTGTGATGACACAATTTTGCTGGATTGGATGAAGAGGAGCATGCCAAAACTTTTGGCGACAAGATAGCATGTGACAGAATTTGTGTCTGGGTGGCCAAACTGAAGGTGTACGTTGACGACCGTTAGGGTCGTTTTTATAAGGCTTCTCTTCAAAGCTTATGTTTACTGAGGTGCCAAAGATTGGGCACAGAACACCAGGGATTCACACTTTTAGGGACACACACACAGAGACCCAATTCCCAAATCACATTTACCCATCCACAACTTTAAAGTATTACGTTTCTTGTATCTCATAGGGTTTCATTTCTATTTAAAGTCTCACTGAATTCCCCCAAATGAAAATCCCACACCATCTGAAAAACATACATCCACACATTGACACTTTATACACCTTTAACTTCTCCTTAGTCATTTATCGTCCCTACTGCCAAAGAGTTTTAAGTGTAATAGCTAGAAGAAATCTTGAGTATGTTCTTGTTACCCGAGAGAATATTTCACCTTTCAGTGACGCATGTTTTACACAACTGAATATTGATTACAAATCTAGTGTTATAAAACATTAACCAACAGCATGGCAACTATGACAATTTAGATAGGATTATAAGGGGTTTTAGACACATTTTAACCCAGTGACTACATGGTTACTAATAGGCAAGGCATAATGATATTCATATATGAAGGGGGCAGAAATAACTTAAAGCTTTACAATACATGTTGTTGGAGAAGCTTTGAAACCGAGATGACTTTCATATGGTACAAGCGTCATCATCACTATTCACAAAATCTGAGCTGAAACATGAGCCTGTGATCTGGGCGGTAGTGCCGAGGTTCTACCTTCCGAAATATTTACCACAGCCTGGGCCAGTACTCCTATCCACAACATTCAACGTGACTCACATTCTACACCGCCTGCCGACTGGCGTACATGTTTGCATTTACCTTTGAACAAACAAATGAGGTTTCTGGGTTTTGAACCACCAACTTTATGTTTGAAATGTGCTACAGACAAAAATTAAATCAAATTGTGTGGCAAGTTAAAGAAAGAGGTGTTATTACATTCTAAGCAACTGGATTAAAGCGCATTTGGCAGATGCTTGTAACCAATGCTTGTATCCAAACATTTTATTGATGTAAGCTGGTATTTGTAATGCGTCACCAAGTAAGCTACAGGAAAGCACGGTGTATACGGAACGCTACAGGAACAAAATAGTCAAAGACTAACTTAGCATGACCGTACTTTGAAAGACAGACTCAAGCCATAGCTATACAGTTGCATTTAAGGGTTTGACTTGAGCCTTGTAAGCAACCACCTAGCCTCGCCCTGAAAACTAATAAATATGTAGATTGCAGTCAATTATGAAATTCCAGTCCATGGTGCTGACTGGTCAATAGTCATAGTTTATTCACGAAAAAAAAAATGATGACCTCATCACCAAACTACTTTTAGGGGGTGTGCACACCAAAGAGTTTACTGCGGCGGCTAGCGTATGTTTTTTCAGATGGAAGCGCTGCGCTTTTCAAAAAACGGGTTTTGTTCGTGCTGAGCGGCGGCACTCTTTTTCAATGTCAATGTTCCATGTCACTTCTCACTCTGCCGTCCAATCACAGTGGAGGGGGGCGGGACAAATATCACAACAACCAGCTGGCGCATTGTCCTCCGTAGGGGTGAGCGATAAATCGCCTGCGATTCTCATGCGAATCTCACCAGTAAAGCCAGTTTCCTGATTAGTAGTAAATCGCCATCATCTGCTTTCAGATGGAGCGGCATTTACTACAAAGCCGTATTACCGAGAAGCTCGGCAAAATCACATACATTATCGGATGCGATTTGTCCACAATTATGAACGCAAGTTTGCCTAGCTTCTTGGTAAAATACGGCTCTGTGTAGTAAATGCCCCTACATTTGAAAGCAGGTTGTGGTGATTTACTACCAGTGTTGGGTGTAACTAGTTACTAAGTAATTAGTTACTGTAATTTAATTACGTTTCCCTTGAAAAAGTGGGGATAACTCTTATTTTTCTTGTAATCTAATTACAGTTACATCTGATGTAACTAAATACTGTGTATGGACTCTAAAACAATTATCCTATAATAGTGGATTTAACATGGTTTAAGTTTACAATTCTCACTATTAACTGGTTGATTATTAGCATTAATATTAATGAGATGGTGGCTGTTTATTAATACTTAATAGCACACATTAATGCCTGATTCTGCAAAACCTTATTCTACATCCTTAACCCTCCTCCTCATTTCTACCAATACTTAAAATTAACAACTTCTTTAGTATTAATAAGAAGTAGTTGGAGTATATTGAGGCAAAAATAGTTAATAGTTAGTTAATAGAGAGAATTGGACCCTAAAGTGGGACCAGAATAATTTATGTACTTTTATATATTATAAAAAGTTATTATTATTTATATTATTTCAAGCCTATATCCTTGAATCATGTACTAATAGGATTTAGAAAGTAATTAGTAATAAGTAATAAGTAAATAATTTGGAGAGAGTAATTTGTAAAGTAATCTAATTACATGATTGAAGAATTAATTAGTAACTAGTAATTAATTACTTTTTTGAGTAACTTACCCAACACTGTTTACTACTAACCGGCTTTACTGATGAGATACGCATGAGAATCGCAGGGAATTTTTGCCCACCCCTAGTTCTCAGACTAATAAACAAAGCAGAAGTATCATATCAACCAAATTGTTTTTATGTCTTTCCACAAGTTTCCCCAAAAGCTAACAAATTAATGGCAAAACCAAAAGTATTGCAATGCTTTGGTATCGGGATACGTATCATAATTAGGAAGCTACAGCCATAACGAATAAAGTGCCTAACAATGCCCTATAGCCCATGACTACATTCATATTATTCACAGTCTTACCTTATTACCCAAGTATAAAATATTAGGTTTGGTGTAACTGATAATGTCAAAAACAACCAGGCATCCAAACACCTCAGCTCTCCAAACCATTCCACATTATCATCACCATTAATTTATCTGCCCTTAATTCATGCCAAACAGCAAAGAGGATTTCATAACACACGTAATAAAATGCCCTACTCTATATTTGACTCTTTAAAAAGGGCTCAGTGTGCCAGAAAGGTTTTCCCCTAATCATTGTCTAATACAGCCTTGCTCGGACACCCCCATACAGCATCACACAATCCCTAATGGACTCCGGTCATCAACGGTTAGGCACGCAGAACTTTTAACTACACCTTTACCAGCACTACAAACGGCAGCCAAGACCCACACTCCAAAACCCCGTTACACAACAGTAAAGTCTCCCATAACAAAGTCTTTCCATCAGGGATGATTTCAGGGACGGTGTCAAATGCCGGCTATAAAAGACAACGCCGACCCAATGATTACCATTCGTGTGTTATGATCCACCATTGTATTTTTCTTTACCCTTCGTTCCACCCTGTTTAGGTGGCAATTAGTGAGCTGCCAGGTCGGGCTGAGTTGTGTTGGTGACGTTACCCAGTGTTGTTTATAGACAGCTGCTGGCCCTGGTAAAAGCTAGGGCTCATTGATGTATTCACCAGCTGTGCTTGTAAGCTACAGGCTGCCTCTGCTTCTCTTAAGAGCTGTTGGACATGAAGAGTGACCCCTCATATAGCTCATCATAAGACTGACCGCCCAATCACTTTGAAATATACAGTTACCCAGCAGCAGGCATTTTTCAGCGTATTTGATTCCACCTCTGTACCCAAATATATTTTAAAAGTAATATTTAGATCGATTTTTATATTCTCAGGGTGTCTCCAAAGATAATGATATAACAAGACTGGGCACTGCTATTATTATGAATGGGGGAAAATGCAACGCTTAATATGGGTGCTCTGGTGACGGAAGCCCCGCCTTCTAGTTAAAAGAACCAATCACCAATCAATAAAGCTCAGTAGCAGGAGCTACTTCGAAAAAGTGCTTTTTAATGATTTGAGCTTAAGTAACAAAACTTTAGCACACAATTTTAAAGATATCTGCCTTTCCCCATTCAAGTAGATAGGACCACCTAGTGGTGCGACTTCCCGAAAGGGACTTTGGTGCCGCGATGTGGTTGCTAGGGTGTTCTGAGTGATTTTAGGACACTTAGGGTATGCTAGGTAGTTGGCTAGATGGTTGCTTAATTATCAATGTCAAAAGAGCATGTCTCCAGATCTTATGATATTCTGGTCAGTAGGTATAGCTCTAGTCCTTACTTCAATTTAAGTAAATGAGATTTTTTTCATCCAGTTACATCACCTGCCACACAAAAATCTGATTCAGAGTGTTTATTGTATAACCTGCTTACTTTTACAGCATTATATTAGCAATACAAGGATCATGCAGGGTTCCCACACCTTAGGGCGTTTTCACATCTGTAATTCGCTTCATATGGTCCGGACCAAAAGCAAAAAATGATACATTGTAACTTTTTTAGCAGATTTGGTTCCATTTCACACCACACTGATTGCTCTGATCTGCACCAATTGAAACGAACCAAAATTCTGTCATGTGATAAGATCAACATCACTCATTGGCCACATGTATTTGAACGTATTTCCTAAACGGCTTCACGATTGGTCAGAATCAATGTGCAAATTCCAACGGAACCCCCGGAAGTAAACAAAAGAAGGATAATACAGCAGACACCATGGACAGACGGCTGCGCGCTGTGAATATGTCTCCGTGGTTGTTATACATAGTTTGTATACAGCACTCTAGACAACCCGTTCATTTTCAGAATGAATCGCGGATGCGGCTTGAAAACAACGGTTTAATGCACTACAAACGGCGAAGACAAAAAATGTTCGAGGCTCCGCCCGCACCTCCTCGCAACTCCAGGTATGTCCGCGATTTGTCATTTTGCTAATATTGCTAATAGAGACGGTCAACAAACACTTCCTCGTCCGATAATGCACTGCGCAGTTGACTACGGCAGCTGGTTTAGACCAAAATGCGCAGTACTTTTGCAGTTAGGTCAGTTCGATCTCGGATCTTGTTCTCACCACAAACAAACCGCTCTAGAGTTCGTTTGAAAGCGTATCGAGACCACCTCTGCAAGCTGGTCTCGGTCCGCTTGTTTGGTCCGCTTTTGGTGCGCACCAGAGTTCGATTGCTGCATTCTCACCTGACCAAACGAACTGCACCAACTGAGCAATCGAACTCTGGTACGATTCAATCGAACTAAACAAGGCAGGTGTGAAAACCCCCTTAGTTAACTTCAAACTCAAGGACCTTTCAAGGACTTTCCAGGTCCAACACCCTTAAATTCAAAGACTAAATGTGGGGACACATTTTAAGTCAGCCCAAGGTTACATCATGTTACCTTTTAAGATACATTGTTACAGTTCCCTTTCGATGGAACTTGCGCTGCATCACTGCAGTGACACTTTGTGGATGCCTCCAGGGGTAAGTGTGTCTGAATGTGTATATCAAATTCAACCAATGGTGAGGCTTAACGACAAAGACAGGGTGATGCAAGAGCCAGGAAGTATCGATATCTGAAATATTGCCAAAGACGGCGTTACAGGGACGCAGGGAGTATGGCAAGGGAGACGTAGGGTCTTGTTCCCTTCTCAGGGAACAACAGTTACATACGTAACCCGAGACGTTTTGATGTGTCAAACACAACTATGCAAAAAAGCATTTTGTATGAATCAACATTCGCATACAGAAGATATAAGCATTTAAAGCGAACAGTTTAGCACGTGTTTTTATGATATTATCCTACACTACACAGGGAATAATTATGGATGTTTTTTTCAGATACCTTCTTGCATAAAATAGTTTCAAGCACTTTCAATGAACTGTACCCATGTATGTATATTTTCAAAAACTTCCCCCAGATTCACAAACTTTCAAGGATTTCAGCGACACGTGGGAACCTTGATCATGAGTTTGATCCCAGAGATGACACATACTGATAAAATGTATAGACTGATGTACTGCATGTCGCTTTGGATAAAAATGTCTGCCAAATGCATAAATGTAAATGTTATGAAAGTATTAACAGACTAACAAGTTTTGCTCCACTAATAAATGTAAAGTCACTGAGTGCAAGTGCAAAAGTTGGCAATAGTTGGGTGTATATTTGGACATACTCTGCTTATTGGGATGCAGCTAATAAAAAATACATCTATAAATATTAGTCACATCCGATGTGTTAATGCCTCTTCTGTTACAAACAAGTGCCAAGAAACTGTGCTAGATTCCCACGCATGAGTGTGTTCTTATATTTTGGGTTCTGTGATGAGAGACAGGCATTAAAAGTAAAAGGCCACATTCCAATGCTGATGTGGTACGAATTTACACAGAAGAACTCCCAGATGCCCAGGATCAACGTCCACAAAAATAGCTCCACAAATGAGACGGTTAAACTATAGAGGAACAGACACCATTAGCATCCATTAATCTAAAATTAAAGTATGAGAATGTATTAAAAATATTAGGGAATGTCCTTTAACCAGTTCGACTGTAAGTGATAAATAGGGCTGGATTAAAATAGCTGGAATAATGATCTAACCGGGACATTACACCCCTCCAGAGATCCAAAGGTTTTTAAGGAAGAACATCTCGTAATTACTGCGACCGGCATGATATGGGATAGAACAACTAAGCAGGCTACTTGGTGCTCTTAGTTTTGCTCTTAGTTTTCTATGTAAGGCTATATTCTTACATTTGTGTATGGTTAAATTATTACAAATTAGAAGAATCTAAAGGTTTCAAATCTGTGTAATTAAATGAAGAGCTCAGATGCAAAAAGTGCATCTGACGTGCATGTTTTCTTGTAAATTAAGATTTTTTTATCAGTCTCTTAATGGATTCTGTGGATAAAGCGCTATTTCTAAATTGGTTGAGTCCGGGACCCATTTGCGATGCTGCGCGCCAAACATTACATCTATACTACAAGGTTAGTATATTAAACAAAAGAAAACAATATCTGGACAGATGGTATACTCAATTCCCAGATTCTTCCATTCCCATGAGGCAGGCAAAACAGATTTTTGTATTTTAGTTTATTCACAAGTTAACAGGCTAAATTATGTCTGAGAAAAGGCTAGTCGCAGTTTTTTCAAGGTCATTTATTGTATCTTATTAACATCATATCGAAATCTATTACTTTGGAAATCGGAAACGTCTGTGGAAACTGTAGACAGAAAGTTTGCATATATTTTCCATCAAATTTGTAAAAAAAAAGGTTTAGCGCCATTGTGTTTAAATAGCAAATGCATTTGCGCCCAATTTTGCGCCCATGGGTGTTCTGGTCTGAAAACGAGGTGTGTTCAGGTGCAATGTTGGTGTGTTGCTATTTTGAGGCAACTAAAATAGACTACGCCATTGACCAACAAAAACCTGCTCTAAAATCTAAAGTCAATGGCGCAATATTGTTTTTGTTATTTAATGAGCGCGTTAGGAATATGCGCCTATAAACGAGACGACAACGCACGTTTGCTTATCACACACATGGATGCGCAGCAGCACATAAACGTTTTAAAATATAAACAGTGAAAGGATTAAAATGTAAAAGATTATTATTGAGTCTCCTGGACATAAATGAGGACGGATTATGAGACGTTAGAAGGCGTAAAAAGCAGCTTCATGTAGCCTGGTAAGTAAATAAATGTTTTTCTTTAAACAAATGCAAATATTGCATATATTTTTAAATGTTTTTTTTTAAGTTTCCCCACGGATTTATTGTATATGATGACTTTGTCCCTGTGGATATGATGAGATAAGAACCGTTTTAGTAATGCTTTGTAGTAGTTTTTAGTGCTGAAGGCTCTCCACACATTTGTAAATTCTTTATCTCTTGTTTGTTACAAATGAAGTATTTTTAAAGTACAAACCTTTTCTTGCATATTTGCTAATTATTTAAGGAGATTACAATGATTATGGATATCAATACATTTACAGCAATTAAAAGCCTGCCTCTTTTGCTTCCATGACTGAAAGAAAACAACTTTTAAAGGTTTTAATACAAATGAAAACAACGCAATTTTTTAATATCAATCATAAACTGGTGGTCTTCTTCCTCCACTTAGTTTTTCAGTTTACCAATTCCGCTTCCTAAATAGGGATTAGGCATGGCACCAGGCGCAACTTGCTTTTAAAGGGAATGAGAGCTGAGACTGTCATTGGTTTATTGCATGTTACGTCCAAACACAACCATTACTCATTAGGAGAATAGGAACAACCCATTTAGGCCGTGCGCTTGGCGCATTAACTATTTTTCCCGTCGTTGAATTAGCAAAAGTGGAATCGGACATGCCCATTTAGACCGTGTGCCGTGCGCTTTAGACAATGCGCTTAGATCGTTGAAATAGGGACCTATATGTCTATACTGGTCTATTGTTCTGGTATAATTATGTAAAATAACAAACTGTAATCAAAACGTCACAACTAAAAACGTAGTTAACACCACAAGCACACTAAATCTAAGCTTTAAGATCATTTTGCTTGGGCGGGAAATGATATCGCTTTGGGTTAAACAGTTAAGCCCTGCTGACTAACTCTGCCGTGTTTGGGTAACATGATGGGGCAGACGTCTGGCTATTATGATCCACCCTAGACTATTAATAAGTAAAGACAATACTGCCAGTCCTTTACAAAGAGGGACACAGAAGCTAGGGGCTTCTTCCCTATAACCCCAAAGACTAGAAGTTAGGCAAGACAAACAGCGACATTGACCGGCTCCTGCATGACATATTCATAAATCTGTTTTGGGGTCTATAATCCCTGTAATGCTGCGACACGGTCAGGCACTGGGGTCCGAGAGAACTCCCTGCCTCTCACTGTCCACTCATTGTCCATTGTGTAATCCATTGGTAATGTAATCTAGAGCAGGGCCTGTCCAAACACAGAGCCAGGGTTGTTGTAAAAATGTCTTGTCAAGGCAGTTCACCATTTTTACAGCTAAAAGCAGGTGTGGGATGCGAGTTTTGCCCCATCGCCAACAAGCATCAGAACAGATTTATGTAGGGGTATGCATGTTTAAACATAGATACTTTATGTTAATGTGCCGAAATGAGTGGTCTAAAGTAAATTTTCTGTTTTGACTGATACAAAATGGTGGGTAATTGATTGATGTCACTGAAAAAAATGTGGCTCATGAGCACAGTATAGAGCAAAGATTGCCACAAAACTGTCAAGATGTCTGTGTCAATGCAACATTAATAAAATAAATTTTTAAATGTGAAGTGATGCTATTAATTTGCATTTTGATAATTTTGTAAGAATTTTCTCAAATTCTTATTGTTAAAAATCTCATTACTGCAAGGCAAAATATAATGCTGCATAATGTGAAAGCTATAATACATAATAGTTAATTTTTATAAGTTTAGTTTGTAATAATAAAAATAACAAAAAATTACAAAGAAAATGACAAAGGACAAAATAAAATGTTGTAAAAAATTAAATGTGAATGATAAAGAAAAATATTAATGAATTGCATATAAAAATTTGCCTGGGTGACATTCTCCTAAAAGTATGAATAAGCGAAATGCATAAATAAGGCCGATACCCAGAATACTATACACTGTCAGAAAAAAAAGGTACAAAACTATACCTTTTTTGTCGCTGGGGTGGTACCCCAAGGAACTGTTTTGTACCTTTACAGCTGTATAAACATAATACAATGTTGTACCTTTCGAGGTACATTACTGTTTCTTAAGGATCTATTTTGTACCTTTAAAATGTACAGTTAACTGTTTTGTACCCCTAAAATTTAACTGGTACAAAATTGTTCCTTAAGGTACACAAAAGGTCCTTAGAGTATAATATTGTACCCCATAAGGTACAACATTTCAATGTGTTTTATACCCATAAAGGTACAAAAAGGTACCTTTTAGGGTACCACCCTAGCGACAGAAAAAGGAACAACTTTGTACCTTTTTTTCTGACAGTGTATAAAAAGGTCTATAAATAATTACCCATAAATATTTGTATTAAAATAGATATTATTACTGGACTTATTACACAACTGTATACTATAACTACACTAATAGTTTCACCAAAACTCTGAAAAACAGTTACTGAATGTTTTGGAGAAGATTTCAGGTGAGACGAGGAACAAGACCGGGAACAAGACTTCAAATCAAAGTCTTGAGTGTTTCTGGACAGCTGCAATAAGAAACACATAGACCAAGACAAAACATGGACAAAAGGCAGGTGGTATCCTTGATGGAGGTCTACAGCAAGCTACCCAAATGTATGACAACTCTACTGCATCGTTGTCTCACAGCAAACAACAATACAAAAACACCCACCCACCAACATTGTACAAGGGCTCAAATTGTAAACTCAAACTAGTTTAGGAAATACTGATCACATTTACGACTTTAATCCAAATTTAAACTGAACTTCATTCAGAACTGGTTTGTACCACCGGAGCGTGTCTGTAATTTGTTACACTTAAGTTCAGCTAGGGTCATTATATACGTGTCTGAGAGGTTCAGAGGTCAAGTCAAGAGTGCAGGTCCTGTTGACCCGAGACTCTATGTACGCTGAGCGTTCGCCTTTCTTCCATCCAACTACAACCGGCCCCCCGGGACCCAGTCCAGTCCCCTGTGTCAGTCATCCGCACTGAGGAGGGCGCAATCACACGGGCCATGGTGAAACAAGAGACGGGTCCACCGGGAGAGAGGTTAGGGGGTACACAACGAGAACCAGAAGAAAAAGTGGAGGGCATGTTATCTTTTCTGTAGATCATCCAGTAGAGCATCTTATGCGCCATCAACACAGAGGTCATGGGTTCAATCCCACATGATGCACACAGTGTCATAATGCATAAACTGAATGAATCTCAAAAGGGAAAACCGTCTATTCAGATTGTACTTACTAATTGGTGTCATACAAAGACAACGTCTTAGTAATTCATAAATGTTTTACGAGATGACCAGTTTCATATGCATTTGTACATTTTTGTGACTTTAGATTTAGGAATGGGGCTTTATTTTTTATAATAATCATATGCTTTTGTAAAGTTTACATCTTGTAAAACTTCATAATTTCTTAATATATAATGTATTTAATGAATTTATAGATCCTACAAATTGTGAAGAGGTTTTGAAGATGCAATATTCCTCCAACTTTCCCCTTGTTCATTGCAATGTCCTAAATATTAAAGTGGAGAATATTAAACATATAAAAATACGATAAAATATTATGTAGAAAATTTTAATATTTTTGAGGTAAATTTCAGTTATTTGATGTGTAGGCTTTATGATATTTGTAATACGAATATAGGATACCCCCAGATAGGGGTGGTGCGTCCTTGACATGGTAAAATCAATGTAAGCATAGTATTATAAAATGTGAATTTCCGTACTTTAAACACATTTGTAAACTATATTTATTATACTGTAGTTGGCACTGTATAGCACACCCACACACACCGGATGAACTTGACTGAATGCACAGGAAACGATCGCATCTCCTCCCTGCTGCTATATTTATCCAGCATTCGTACGCTTTAAATATCAGTTAATCGATATTTCAGTAGAAAATACGGAAATTCATCGTTTTAAATTATATATGAGGTAAAAAAAATTGTGAACCGATACAAACTCTAAGGGCAGTTCACTGTAAACATGTCTGAACCGAGAGTAAAGAGGATTAAAACCAGCCTGCCTCTCTGCAAAAGTCACGCGTGTGTTGTTGGGAGTCAGACGAGGCAAAACTTTCCGACTGTTGTGGAGGAGAGCTTGTGTGGGGTTTCTAACTTACTTCTGGAAGTTTCTTACAGACTGCAGGCGCTGGTAAGATGAACTTTACCGCAAACACGATGCGCAGGATGTGTTGCGTTGCTGAGGTAAAAGCTGTGTGCGGCTCTGCGCAGAGCGATCGGCTTATGTTTTCAAAGTACCGCGAGAACGCCGCTTTCGAATCGCTCTCGCGATATGTTGATGTCATTCGTCGAACGTTCTGCGCAGCGCCAAATTAGATCCAACTCGAAGCTTATCAAAACATCAATTTACTGCATTGCATGATGGTTAAGTTGCATGAATTGACTTATATGAGAAAGAGCAACGTTTTATTGTATTGTAGAAATGCACTGTTTTGCAAAGTGCACTGTTTTATCACAAAATCCGTAAATATGTATTCATATACAGTCCATAATTATTTTTTATTGGGTTGCTTAAAATAAAATGCAAAAACAAATCAGTACAACTCAACAACCAATTTTCAAACAAACATAGGCTACAGGAGGAACTGTATTACAGGAAACTGTGGTTTGCAAAACCACAAGTTAGTCTAGTTTTAAAGGTGCAGTATGTAATTTTTAGAAAGATCCTTTGACAGAAATGCAAAATAATATACAAAACTATATTATCAGGGGTGTATAAAGACCTTATATAATGAACCGTTATGTGTTTATTACCTTAGAACGAGACCTTTTTATCTACATACACTGAGGGTCCCCTTACAAGGAAGTCGCTATTTTGTGCTGTCATTTTTCTACAGAAGTCCTTAACGAACATTTTTTTTTTGCTAAGTTGTCTCCGACGATGACATGTTTGTCCGGTGGCGGCTACCGTAGCTTCTCTATGTGTTTCAAAAGCGAGGGGTGAGCGTGGACTACGCCATTGGTTTCAATTTGCAAATTCACTACTAGATGCCGCTAAAATTTACACACTGCACCTTTAAATCCGAGCTGTTTGTGTTTTAGGCAGATATGTTTGAACAAAGTGATCGTGCTTTATCCAGAGTAGCAGCATTTTTTCATCGGGAATCTGTGATGGAACAAGAGCGAGCAGAGGCGATGATGCAGTACCTCTGCCAGCGTGGAGGAAACTTGTGCTGCAAGAATATTCAGGTAACTTTCAAACCCACCTGGGAACAAAACAATATGATACAACATAACATATGCATATGCTTAAACATGGTTTCCAAAGTTACATTTGGGTAATTTCTCAAAGTTTATTTCTAAAATGGGGAAACATATTAATAGGAAGGCAAGGAAGTGACCCTAAACTTTGGAACGGTGGCTTTAGATTTTAAAAATAAAAGACATGACTTTTAATTTGGGCTTCTTGCTGCTTTCTGGCTTGGTCAGCAGCTTTAGAGGGGGGATGGAGGGCAGGGAACAGGAGGGAGAGAGATGGGGGTAAACCCACGGGGGGCTTTGCAAGGATCTCCCCTTTAATGCCTGTTAGGGTATACGTTTCCACTGAGTTCCGGAAAATTGGGGAGATTAATGTAGAGGAGGAAGGACGAGGCATTAATTGTAGTTCCAGATGGATTCCATGGCACTCGTACCGTTGTCACTTTACACTGCCTTTTATCGTCTCTTTCTGTTTTTTGCCGTCCACCCTTCCCCGATTTTATGACTCGTGTAAAATCGATCCTGACTGGGACTGGTGAGGGTCCATCAGCAGCGATTTTGAACACCTTGTTATCCTTTGTTCGCACTGGGTGATGGTTGAAACAAAGTCTTGGTATTGTTTGTCAAATAAAAAAAAGTTAGTTATTTAGGTAGTTGCACAGTATTTAAAGAAAAAAAAGAAACTGTCGATTGCCAAATTGTGATGGTGTATTTAAAAATTACACCCAATGATTCATTTACCAAATGATAATCAACCTTCCTAGTGGAGGACTATTATATTGTTGACTATTTGTTTTGTTTTGTGTGCGTCTGTGTATGAGCAGAGGCCAGGCATCGAACATGGGTGTGATGTCCTTTCGGCTCTAAAAATCCTTCTGAACCAGTGGAAGGAGGAGATGGCCATTATGACGGAGCAAAGTCAACTGGCACTTAACTATGGAGATCCACACACTGCCAGCATAATCAAAAGTCAGTTTCTTCAGCCCCTTATCCCAAAGGTCAAGCTTGTGGGTGACCTCTTGACCGAAGCTTGCAGAGCAGGATGTACCAGTGACAGTGCAGGTGGATTTGGCGAGTTCCTTTTTGACCAGCTACAGGAGAAGTTACAAGACTGTGGCTAGTGGGTGAGGGGATGGGGAACAGTTCAGGGGTCCCACGGGTCCCTAAAGGTTTTTTTCAAAAAGGGTAAGGGGCCCAAAGCAGTATGCAGATAGAGTTTGCACCCAAATTTCTTTGCAGCGGCACCACATTTCTGCAAATGATTGTCAAACATTATTAGCAGTGTTCTGTAGCTCAGTTAGAGCCTTGTGTGTGTAAATGCATAAACGTAAAAGCAAATCGACAGATAAACTTGTTTTTTGATAAACTTCATTGATGCAGAAGAGAAAATTAAGGTGCAGTGAGGCGCTCAAGCAGATGTGAGAGTTGAATGAACAAGAGGTCACTGCGTTTTTAGATAGTAGTAGTAGATTTTTTTAATAAAGGTTTTTAAACAATTATTGGAAGTTGAATGTTGCATCGCAGTTTTCATTATAGCAGTTTTGTTTTTGTTTGTATGTTTTTAATACTGATAACCATAAGCATTTTCTTATGCAAGATTCATATGCATATGTTTCATTTAGATTTTAGATTTAGGCTACTGCTTTTTGTGTAAAATATTTTATCATAGGAAATAAATATGTTTTATACCATATATTTTGAATATGAAAATTGTTGCTTTTCTTGTAAAATGTTTTACTGAAGGAAAATATTGCATATAAAAATGTGATCATTAATAAATATTTAATATATGTCTTCACCTTTTGACCTTTCAATTGCATTCTAAACTGAATGGTCTTCGTGTCATTCATGACTTGTTTAATAGTTTTAAAAGTATCTTCCAATAAAACTATGACTTTGGTGAAATATATGTCAGGCATTATTGTCATCCTACTAATAGGAAATCTGAAGAGTCCATGTTTAGTCACTTTTAGAGAGAAAGCTGTAGAAAATGTTAAGTCTCATTTGGCTTTTTAACGCCCCCTATTGTCAAACTGGTGTATGACAGCTATTGTAAGAAATTAAATGGGCGATAACGTAAAGATTATGAACCTAAAGAATTTATCAAATAAATTTGCTGCTAATAAAAATGTAAATTATGGTACACACCGAAAAAAACCATTGGTATTTGTGTTTGTCCATGTTTTGCTAGGGTGTGTGTGTTTAATATAAATGTTAAGCATATTATGTTTTGTTGTTTTAGTGTTTTTTTTTTTTTTAAACAATCGACGTAAAACCTTAAGGAACTGTATTATATTTCATTATTAAGTCTACGTTTTTCAGATAAAAAATGTGATTAACTTATAGTGACAAAACATTTCTAACAAAACTGCAACTGTCTAGTGTAGCCTATAAACCAATCTATTATACACAAAGCATGTAGCCTACATGCATTTAACTGTGTTAAAATTAAGTATTTTGAGATTTCCGAAAGCATTAGGAACCAAAATAAAAAAGTTTTTTGATAACAGAAATGATTGTTTATTTTTCTGATATTACTGCCTAATTTATCTTGTCAAATACAATTTTTTGTAACAAATATTTGCTATTATTTCAAAGGTTTCGTATTCTTACTATAATTTTCCTGCAAATATTTAGACAAAAAATTATTGATGATTAGCGCAGACATCTGTGTTTTGAATTTTATGTCAAATAGGCCTACATTTAAAACAATTGCCGTTCGTTTTATACTGACTAAAAATATTTTGTGAGTAATAATAAAGAGTGATTTCTCATTATTCTCATTATTTACAAATGAATGACTTTTAAATGAATCATTGTAACGTTTTTATGACACTGTCATTAACTGCATGGGCTTCGAAAGCGCCGCCCTCTTCCTCAAGGCACTTTTCCATTGGTTAAAGCGTCATCAACAGAACACGCCCCCGACGGGTTGAGCCGCTATATAATCGATCCGTGTTCTCTATTCAGCAACAAGTACCTGAGGGGTACAAGGAAAAAACCTTTAGAGAAACTTTCATTTGTTGTCTTGAGCACCAAGTTCTTTCAAGTTCAAAAGGATTTGTCTTAATATTCCTAAATCCTTCAAAACTTTCTCGAGGTCCATTATTATTTTGGAAACATTCAAGACTACTTCGAGTAGGCCTATTTACGCACTCAGTGTGTCCAATTTCTAAGATGGAGTTGTCGGATATTCCCTTCCCCATCCCATCAGCCGATGATTTCTACGACGACCCCTGCTTCAACACCAACGACATGCACTTTTTCGAGGACCTGGACCCCAGGCTCGTCCACGTGAGCCTGCTTAAGCCCGACGAACATCACCACATCGAGGACGAGCACGTCCGGGCGCCCAGCGGGCATCACCAGGCCGGCAGGTGCCTCCTGTGGGCGTGCAAAGCCTGCAAACGAAAAACAACTAATGCAGACCGCCGCAAAGCCGCCACCATGCGTGAGAGGAGACGACTGGGCAAAGTCAACGATGCTTTCGAGACCCTCAAGAGATGCACGTCCACCAACCCAAACCAGAGGCTGCCCAAAGTGGAGATTCTGAGAAACGCCATCAGTTACATTGAGTCCCTGCAAGCGCTGCTCAGGACTCAAGAGGACAACTATTACCCAGTCCTGGAGCATTACAGTGGGGACTCTGACGCCTCCAGCCCGAGATCTAACTGCTCTGATGGCATGGTGAGTAGTTTATAATAGCCTATAATATCTATTTTATTATAGTAGGAGCGATACGTTAGCAAAGAAAAGGTAATTGTTTCGATTTGGGCGCACACTATTAAAAATGCATTTAATGCACTGGAAGTCGCTTTGGATAAAAGCGTCTGCCAAATGCATAAATGAAAATGTAATGATATTTGCATGTGTTATTATAGCTGAAGGCATAACAATTTCAACTTTTAAAAAAAGTTATGTCAATTTTTTTAATTCAAAACTTAAAATATTAGGGTGAATTGACTTGCAAAACGAAAACTTCAATAATAACTTTATTATAATTTTTTGCGTAGATTCATCCATTCATTCAGTAGGGAAAACACTCTTAGATCATTATAAATAATAATACTGCTACTATGACAGTTATAATAATAAAAATGTGACATTTTTTGACTTCTGTCTAACTTTCTCTTTGTGCTTTGCAGATGGATTTCATGGGTCCCACATGTCAGAGAAGACGCAACAGTTATGACAGCGCTTACTTCAGCGAGACGCCAAATGGTAGGTCATTTATCCAAAAAAGTATAATCGTAAACAATTGATTTGTTTTTGTCGGGAAATTTAGTATCTCAGAGTTAAAATCCTAAATTTCCTTAAATATTAAACGAATGATTTAAATATCAACTATATTTCTTAAAATAGCCTATCTTTAAATATATATCTAGTAAATAAATATAAATTAAAAACGAAAAATTGAATTAAATTAATAAATACGAATTACGAAAACGAAATAAATTAAATTTAAAACGAAAATATAAATGATATATTAAGTAGTATAATATATCTGTAAATGTATATATTTAAAATATATATAAATATTATCCAATGAAATATTTATATTATATATGCATATAATTTTATTAACATTTATTACATTGTTTTTAACTAATCTTTACTACTGTTTTTACAGCTGACGTACGGAGTAATAAAAACGCAGTGGTGTCGAGTTTGGATTGTCTGTCCAGTATCGTGGAGAGGATTTCCACAGAGACCCCCGCCTGTCCCGCGCTGTCAGTGCCGGAGGGGTCCGAGGGGAACCCGTGCTCTCCACAGGAAGGCTCTGTCCTGAGTGACTCTGGAGCTCCTGCACCGTCCCCAATTAACTGTACCCAACAACAGGCTCAGGATCCCATCTATCAAGTGCTATAAAGAGTCATTCAACAATTGAAGAGGGACAATCTAAAACATAAAACATTCAGCAGAATAAAAATGACAAATTTGATCTTAAAGACTCAAGAAAGACCATATCGATCCACTGGAAACTAGCGAATGATCTTTCTTTCATTCTTTTTTCTTTCTTTCTTTCTTTCTTTCTTTCTTTCTTTCTTTCTTTCTTTCTTGTTTTTATTCTTTGTTATTTTCACGCTGTGGAAAGCATCAGATTCCTTTATGAAAATCGCTTGGCAGATCAGCTGAAGTGAGTTTTTTTTAACTATGCTTATTTATATAATTGTATCCAAGTTAAAAATGTGACCATATTTTTCCCTTTATCTTTTCTGTCAAACTTTGTATTTCCTAATTATTTACGAGAGAGTCGTAATTCAGATGCGAAACGTAGGACCACTTTTGTACATGTGTAAATAAGATCTGTTTTGTTAAAGCAACGAAAACGAACAAACATATTATGTATTTAATGATGCCTGTTTGAAACTTCAGTTTGTTGTGTCTTGTGTTAAACTTTATATTTATACTTCTTAAATGAGTGAATGTCGGATTAATAAAATATAACTATTTATACTCGGATAGTTTGATGCAATTGTGGTTTATTCCTTGCATTAAGTTTTCATTAATTTAGTGTTATTAAACTATTATTACAATCTTTACAAAAAATACTGTAAATACGCAACTGCATTAACTTCGCTGAACAAAATTGAACCGAGTATAATTAAGGCTAATAAACTTTTGTAAATGTAAAATGCTTTTTTTTTAAGAAAAAGATTTTTACTTGTTTTAGAAGTAAATATTACGGCAAAAATCAAACTACTAATACTCTACTTTACAAGCAAAGAAGAAGCATTCTTGACACCTACTCCATGAACTTATATGATTTGTTTATGAAAGCAACGGTTTTACGGTTTGACTTTTACAAGAAAATAATAGATTATAATAATGTTTTGAGAAAATAAAATATATTCTTAACAGATTCGTAATTAATGCAGTTCAAAATGGGCCTATAATTTGACACAAATGTATAAATTTAAATTCTTGAAGTATTTAATTGTATCATCTGTTAAAAACCTTTAAGATTATAATGTGTGAGTTACGGATGCATTTATTTTATTAAAGATGTGTCTGCATATTTATCGCTGGTTTATTCTGTGAGTTATATGCAGAAAAAAACGAAAAGGAAAAACTAACCTGTAGGGCTATATTTTTTAATGCTGTTTATTATACTTTTTAAATATCACAAAATAGATCATTAGGTGCATGTGACCAGATTATAAATACAGTTTCAGACATACAGTCAGCAGTCAAATACCTTGTGTTTTTGTAAGTGATCATCATTATTTTGCATAATATAATATTCATAATATTCAACATAATATTTAATAAATTGCATAAGGCATGCATTAAATTATTTTGTTTAAATGTTATCAAAAATGTTAACCTATATTGACAGTATCTGTGACGTAGGTAGGCTACTACAATTACACAAATTTCAAGCCTAGCATATATATATATATATATATAATAATTTCAAATATTCAAATATTTAAGCAAATTTAAAATTACATATATATATATAATTTTAAATTTGCTTAAATATTTGAATATTTGAAATTATTCTCGTAGACAATATATCATTATAAGTGTGCCATCATATTAGTTTATGCTTTAGATTTTTGAAAAAAAAAAGTTTTTGAAAGCATGACAAAATAATAAGGGTATAGAAGCCAGTTGTTGCCTTGCTGGGAACCCTTTCAATACTGCTACAAAACTTCTACAAAATGTATTAATTTTAGTTCAAGTTAATTTCAGGATTTACTTATTCATTTTCAAAATCAGAAGTTATAATTGTCAACATTAGTTAATGCAAGTGAACTAATTAGTCATTAACTAATAAACATTTATAAACTATATTGCTAGTTCATGTTAACTAATGCATGTACTAATTTTAACAAATACAACCTTATTGTATAGTTTTAATATGTTTTACTATTATTCTAAAATGTGGAAATTAATAAAGAGTAAATCATCCTAAACTTATGAATGTCAGAGTTTAAATGTTGTTGTGTTGTTATAAAATGCAAAATCTAAATCTTACCCTGTTACTTCAGGAATGATCATGCAAAGGTGAAATCATGAACAAAATAATCTTGGATGACATCATTTAAAAACATTGATTTTATTGATGTTTCACTAAGAACAGATCTACTGCGTTATAGTCAGAATTTATTTACATGACATACATAGGAACCAAATCACAGTCCAAGTCGAGGGAGTTTGCTGATCTTTGACACTACAATAATTATTGTCTGAGATGCATTTCTTCTCGGTCATCTTAGCAGTCTTGGCAGGCAGGAAGATGCACTTACTTTCTGCGACGGGCGGCGGCGCCTTTCTTGCTACTGTAATACAAAAGTGACAGTACAGGTGAGGAAATGTAGGCGTATCTATCTATCTATCTATCTATCTATCTATCTATCTATCTATCTATCTATCTATCTATCTATCTATCTATCTATCTATCTATCTATCTATCTATCTATCTATCTATCTATCCATCCATCCATCCATCCATCAGCCATACAACACTGGATTACACAACAGCATGCATGTCACAGGCGACTCAAAAAGTACAAATAAGCACAAACAAATATAAAATATTTTACATATAACATTAAAAAAATTATATAGGGAAAGGAAGTCATAATTATCTAAGATGTTCATATCTGGGTGAATTATATTCGTTTAGGTTTCCAGTGTGCTAAAGTTAACTATCAGTCTTGATAAATTGCTAAAAATTGTTCATATTGATTGTTCAAAAACTTGTTTTGAATAAGAATTTCTGTTTAAAGTTTAATCTTAAAGGTGCCATAAATGTCTCTTTGAATTTAAGATTGTGTACGTTTTGTTTATTTTTTTAAACAAAACGGTGAATATGCTGAGACCGCCACATACACAACATGCACAGCAGGGGGCGCCATGCCATTCATTTATTCTGCAACTGCACTTACAATTTGCTCAACTCCTCCACTCTTTGACGCAGTGTGAGGACCTAGAGAAGATGATAAGAGATTTATTATGATTTAAAGTGATCTTGAAAATACAGCTATGACAATAGAACAAGAATGCACATCAAATCTTATATGGTTAATATTGTTGGGTAAGACTGGGAAATGTGTAAGAATATTCTCAATATATCACTTTTAATGACTCTGATTCAACAATTTATGTGTTCAAGTATTTATATAAATATTAAACATTAAATATTATTTGTGTTTGTTTTCCTCACCTCATACTTCTGTTTCTTTAACCTCTCCATGTGTTCATACTTCTCAGACTCCAGGGTCTTTATCCAATCAGCCAGCTCCTTTGCTTTCTCTCTAATGGCCAGGACACAAGACACAAGGAAGTATAAGACCTGTCGTGACTCGGTACAGTTCAGATAACAATGCTGAATAATCCTTAATAATTAGATTTACCTGAGTTTATCCTCACTGAGATGGTCAACGTTGAGCGGTTTGCGTCTGTCAGCCAAAATCTTCTTCTTTTTCTCTCTTTCTGTCTGTTTCTTGCCACCTCTCTTGGAATCAGCCTGTGAAGCACCAACAAAAGTTTCAGTCATGTTCATATCAAATATTTGTCCTCCTTCCCAGCCGCTAAGAAACCTTGCATTTTGACCAAATACTTATTAAACTCCATTAAAATTTTAAGGGATAGTTCACTGAAAAATGAAAATTCTGGTATCATTTACTTAATCTCAAGTTGTTCCAAAATTTCTTTGTTCTGATATAAAAACAAATAAAACATAAATAAATGTATAGAAAATAAATAAATATAGACCTACAGGAAACAAACAAACAAATAAATATGCAGAATCTTATTAAATATTTTAAGTCAAACTTCAAACACACTAACACAACTTATCCAGAAAGACCCAATCATCACATTTTTATTAATGCAATTTCGATTTATTTCAATTTTTACTATAAAAAAAGCTTTACATGAAAACATAAATTTAAATCATTCAGAACTAATGAGTTCAAATGTTTAAATTAAATTGAAATTAATTTCTAGAGGAGGTCTGCACTATCAAAAAAAGAAGGTACCTTTACTTAATCATTTACTTAATCATTTACTTAATCATTTACTTAATCTCAAGTTGTTTCCAAATTTCTTTGTTCTGCTAAAAACAAATTAAAATATTCTGAAAAATTTACCAAACATATCTGGGGCACCATTCACTTCCATAGTATTTTTTTTACCACTTTGGAAGTCAATGGTGCCCCAGACCGGCTTGGTAACAAATATTCTTTAAAATTTCTTCTTTTCTATTCAGCAAAACAACGAAATGTATACAAGTTTGGAACAACTAAAGGGTGAGTAAACGATAAGAAATTTTTATTTTTCGAGAAACTATCCCTTTAAACTAATAAAAGGTAAGAAAGAAAGAGGTTTGTCTTTAGCACCATAGACTGAATGGTCCTGGGGGAAAAATGGTTCTTCTACAGTATATGGTACTGGTATGAAGAACCTTTTAGCATTGAAACTGATACAAAATTTCTCTAAAAATCTATAAAGCTGATTTTACATCCAACAAAGTATGAAACTATGAAAAAAAGAAAAAAGGCCGGCCTTCTGCAGATAGCTGCTGTAGCTTGCACCCATGTTGGACAGAGCTGATTTCTTCTTTGCCTCTTCATCTGCCCTCTTCTTAGCATCTGCCTCCTCTCTCCTCTGCCTTTCCTCCTGTAGGAACCATCAGGACACGCTGTAAACACACAGCTGGAGGACAAGCACATCCTGGACTCAAAGAAACAAACCCATACCTCACGTCTCGCCTGACGTTCCTTATCCTTCTCAGCCCTGATCCTCTGCTGCTCTGATCTCTCAGCTCTGCGTTTCTCCTGTCGGTTGAAAACCAAACACACATCCATATTTTGACACTTTGATCTATATGTTCTGAAAAGTTCTAGGTGGCACTGAGATGAGGCTAAGTTTGTGATTTTCAAGTACAATTCTGTCCTTGAGGGCTATAAGCTCCTCCTCTTCTTTCTGCCTGTGCTCAAAGTGAGCATCGATGAGGGCCTGCAGCTCGACCAGATCTTTGTTCTGACGTTTCTTCTGGATGTCCTGCATTCAGAAACACCAAGAAACGTATCTAATGTGGTCATCTGACAAATAACTGTACACTGATGGACAAGCTGTTATTTATACTTACATCAAAGTCCACTTTTTCACCGTCTGGGATTTTGGGTCCTGATGGTCTTTATAAAAGTTTTGAAATTATCAAACAAATGGTCAAATATTATACTTTATTTTTTTTACTATGAATCAGAGCAATGTGTAAATGTTGTGATGTTTTAGTATGATAATAAATACTTACTTAAACTTTGGCTTCTCCTCTGTGTATGAGAATGAAAAGATGACAAGTACATGTTACTGGGTTATTGGGAAATCAATGCCAGGCAATAAAGGAAACAAACTGATGTTACAGGTCAATAATGTTACAGGTATTTGCATAGCACTCTACTTTCACAAAAAAATTATATTTAATTGATTAATAGATTAATAATTCATTCTTAAACTATAGAATAATTATTAATCTTTAATAAATAATTAAAATGTATTGTTTACATTTTTAAACAAATAAACAGTTGCCTATTATTAGATAACAAAGAAATAAATAATACATAAATGTATAGAAAATAAATAAATAAATAAATAAATATACAGGAAACAAATAAACAAACAAATAAATATGCAGAAGATAAATAAATACAATTTAAAAAAATATATTAAAAATGTTAAGTCAAACACACTAACATATCCAGAGAGGCCCAACCATCAATTTTTTATTAATAAAATTTCGATTTATTTCAATTTTTACTATCCAAAAAAGCTTTACATGAATATATACATTTAAATCATTCAGAACTAATGAGTTCAAATGTTTAAAAAAATAAAAAATATATATTTTTTAAGTTTTATCTAAACAACTTTAATCTGTTTTTATTTCTAGAGAAGGCCTGCCCTCTCCAAATAAAAAAAATACAAGATGGTAAACGTTGTCACTCACTGAAAAAAATGATTCATTTAATTTACTAAATTTTTCAAGGCAAGTGGCAATCAATTTATTTAAGCTGCATTTAAAAAAATTAGAAAAATAAAACAACAACTTTTGTTTAAATGTAGCTTAAATAAATGGATTGCAACCACTCACCTTAAAAAATTGAGCAAATTGACTAAATCATTTTTTTCTCAGTGGCCCGGGTTTCAGAAAAAAAGTACAAATTTGTCACTGGGATGGTACCTTAAAAAAAAAAGAAATGTAATTTTGAAGTACACTGAAAAAAAAGATTAATTCGATTTACTAATATTTTTAAGGTAAGTTGTTGCAATCAATTTATTTAAGCATTTAAACAGAAGTTTTTATTTTATTTAATTTTTCTAATTTTTCTGTTTAAATGTAGCTTAAATAAATGGATTGCAACCACTTACCTTAAAAAATTTAGTAAATTTACTAAATCATTTCTCTCAGTGTACTTCAGTGTCACATATCTGTGACAATTTTTTTTAAAAGGTACCATCCCCATACTTTTTTTCTGAAAGTGTGGTGCATTGCATCCACACAATGTTTTAAAGGTTCTTTCTTCAACATGGTGCAGGTTCCTCTACTACCCCGACATCTAAACCAGCGACAGGTCTTCAAAATGAAAGGGTGAGCTTTCAGCACATGCCATGCAGAGCAATGTCAGCAAACAACAGGTCACAGTACTGTGGTTAGATGAAATGAGCACTGAATATTTGTCAGATTATCACAGCATTGTTCCCTGATCAGAGAAAGCAGTATAGATATTCTCCACTAGAGGGAGACAACAGTATAGAGGACACATCAACATTACCTCCCTCTTCAGTGCCCTCTGCATGCAGCAAGCATTGATCAAGAACAGAAACAAGAACAGAATTCATGAAAGTTAGCAATACAGCCAATACAGTACAGCCAATGATGATACTCAAGATACTAGCGATGATACTCAGGATCACAGAATAAAGAAGAAATGTTTAGGCATTTTTAAAGTAATAATAATAATTTTTGTCTTTCTTCACTGAGTATCATCGCTTTAACCTTGACACAAATCCTTAAAAGGGGAGAAAATTGCATTGTGAAACAAAAATGCATTTAATAAAATATACATCCCCAAGTTAAGGATGAAATGAATGCTATGTGTTGTGTTCAGAATGGAATACTGCTAGGGCTACTGCACTTAAAAAATTAGTATGTGAAATAGTATGCATGATGTAATGCAAACTTAATACATATTGTGCATGTTTAATTAGATTTTGGTGAATGTAGTAGTATGACAGTATGCCATTCTGCACACAGCCAAAACTGCTTGATGATACATTTAAAATGAAGTGCACATAGATGAGCATGGAAAACATTTAGAGCATCCATAACTTTATAGAAAACACATGCCACTAGATATCTAAAGTAAACTAAAGTAGCGACTGCATGACATTAGATACCAGTGGCCTCCTTCACAAGCAGTGATCATTGCCTCTTTCTTGTTCTTAACATTGTCTGTGCTTATAGGGAAACATTTGTGGTGCAAAATCCAATGCAATATAAGTTACGGTTCAAATGGCTTAAATATTCAATGTAATATATATATATATATATCATCAATTCATAATTAACTTTAATTATGGTTAAAATGTGGGTAAGCATATACAGATGCAAAACTTTTTACTAATAAAGAAACGTTGCCCTCATGCAAAAATGATTTAATAAACAGTAACAATATCATGCATTTCAATATACACCTGCACCCTAAATATATTTTCTGTAAACCACATTGCTAGTAATCTAGTGCCATTACAATGTTCTTATCATCATAACAAACAAGTGATACATAACCAACAATTATAATACATAGAATAAAAAATGCATAAGTGAATATATATATATATATATATATATAAAAAGGAAAATGTACTCACCCTCGATGTGTTCACTATAAACAAAAAAATTAATAAAAATAAATAAATAATTATGGCCTTGCACTCCACACAAATCCAATACAAAGTGTAGATCGGTTTTTAAAATGAAATGATGATGTTAATGATACTCACACATCCTCTGTGTCTGACATGATGGCTGTTGTCTTTAAGACTACAAGATAATGGGACAAATCAGAACATTAAAGCAAGACTACAGGGAGCCTAGTGAAAATCTCCAATCAAAGACTAAATATATAAGCAGAGACCTCCTTGGAATGGTGATTCATAAAATGGTCTCCTCCCCTTTCCATGCTGACCCTCTCTCCCTTTGATGCTGAACCAATGGGCACATGCCAAATTAAATAATGCAGACTGCCAGCCAAAGAAAATTGACATATGAGATCTTAAATATCTCATACATTTTTCCATAATGACTGTTAATTTGTGAATATTTCTGATGAGGTCTCAACAATGTATTTAAGTGCCCTTAGATGTCAAATGTTGGATATTTAAATATTTAAGTCAAATATTATTTTTATTTTTCAGTCTGAACTATACATGAACTATAATCGATGCTGATTTTAAAGTGTTATATTCTTATTGCATACCTTATATTCTATATCTTATTTTTCTTTCTTTGAATGGATTTTAAGAAAATATTTGGAGACAAAATTTAAGCACAAATGAAACTAAGATTCATAACATTTAAAGCAATAAGACACTCACTCTATGAAAAAAAAATATATTTATCCCAACACAAGTTAGGTCGACTGTAAACCAGAATATCTGCTTAAGAAATTTTAAGCTTTAAACTTTAAGATCCATAAATTGAGTCAGAGTTTACAAGCCATAATTATTAAACATTATTTAAACCATAGTCTTGTGGTTTAACCTTACAGTTCAAGGTCACCTTTAGTTTAGCTTAGCATTGCCCAAAATGTTTTATTATTAGCTATAAAATCTGACGAAATTGAAGCTGACTTGGAAATTGGCAGACACATGATAAGTGAGAAGTCCCCGCGGCCATACTTAGATTTATGTGAAAGTTTGTTTTCCACTCCGTTGAGATTCGTGGTCAGGTCAGGACACTAAAGGTCATTGAAAAGATCAAAAGTCAGGCACTTTTCTTTAACACACCTCCTTGGGTGGATTAAATCATTTATTGATCTTTAAAATATATATCCATCTCCATCGTTTGTCAGATAGGCCTACTTTGTACCAATTTCAATTTCGTGAGCAGGTCTCACATTTTTCTAAAGGGTCCGTATGAAAGAAAACAACAAGGGTTTGATGACTTAAAATAGAAATAAACACCAATGTGACATCCTTACTAACATCTCAAGCCTTAGAATTTGACTTAGACAGCTGCAGTTAATAGGCTCAGACATTGTTCAGGATCTAGTTTCTACGTACCAGCTCAGGTTCTTTCTCTTGAAATAGTATCTATATGGTACATTTCCCCTCCATATCTGGACATAGAATCTATAGAGTTTAAATGGGACAGAGTATTTCTTGTCATTCAAACAATGGTCTGTGACAGCAATTTTCCCAGAGGCACCCAGCCTGATTCAAAACGATAGACTTACTGACCAATATCACACTTACATCTAAGCATTGCATGACAATATATACACAGCCAACCTTATTTTATTATAACTTGATGCAGTTAAATAGATTTAATGGATCTATATAATGTATAAACTAAATTCTTCGACATAATACAGCGTTAGCTTAATTGGTGAAGAATTGCATTGGCAGCCCAATGGTCATGAGTTTCGATCCCCAGTAAACACAAATACTAATAAAATGTAATGGGATAAAAGCGATTGCAAAACGTTACTGTATATTTTATTTTTCACACCCTATTATTTTTAAAAGAGAGATTCATAGAGTTGATACTGACCATGTTATTACCCAACTTTTCTGATATTTTTAGATATTTGGACCCCACTGCACACATACACATGCTACATGAGATCTGTCTTTACAGCAACATCAAGATAGAAAGTATAAATTTATAAGCAACTTTATTAACTAGTGAACGGATACCAGTAAAAAGTCTTACACATGAATGATGCTGCAGACTATGTATCAACACACTCATGCACTGTTGTATGTTTCTTACAGTTTTACGGGTAAAAAAGAGGTTGCAGAATCGATTTTAATTTGCAAGCATATTTGCAGTGCTTTTCTGCAGTTGTCTAATCTGCTGATCCTCGTATGATGTGAGGACACTGACCTTATTTACAACTATGCAAGTCTTCCCGCCCTAACTGATCCATCACCCACTCGCTCTCATGCTCTCTCTCTCTCACCCTTACCTTAGACAAGAAGAAAGAAGTGAGCTCCCTGCTGGCCGAGACTGGCTTCAAAGTTTCCAAACATGCAGGCCTGAATAAGTCTGTCTGTTATAGTGACACCCGACACTTGAAGATCTACCATTGGTGGAGATTTGTAGTGGGATTGGTTAAGGAGGGAAGGTCCAGATCTTGACCCGGGCACTGAAAAAGGAGATGGATGAGGGTTTGAAGAAATGTGTCAGAGACTTAAGTCTGGAATGACCTACAAGTTTGGAATGTTAAAATGCTGTTGCTATATTTGCTGCAATAATACTACGCAAGCACAATTAACCCTTTATCTAAATGGGATAATTGAGAATGTATGCGGTTTGGCATTTGATGCAGATTTTAAGGTAATTAATGAATGTTTTTGCAGTGGGGTCCCACAAGGCTCGCTCTTAGGGCCTTACGGGATGTGTTATGAACTCAATACGAAACTGTTTGTCAAATGATATGTTGAACCTAAATAAAAACTGGCATATGTTTCACACAGATAAGGTAGCTTGTGTTTCATTATAAATGTTCGGAGGTCAGAAACGTGACTGTTGGTTGCTCGGAATGATTATAGATGGTGATTATAAAACTGCATGAAAATTATGTTTTAAATACAGTTCACCTTCCGTAATTAATAATAATTGTATATTATAAATAATAAAAATGAAATGTAATAAATTATCATAAAATTACATAAATAAATAAATTAAATACTATTAAATATATTAATAGTCAATACATTTGTGTAGGTAAAAATGCATTTTTTTGGTACTAACAAATCTGTACATCTTTTATTTTGATACCTTTCCACTTAGTTGTGCAATGCACAAATATTTTGTTGCATGTACGTTGTATATGAAGCCCTGTTTTGGGAATGTCTGTTGACAAAATTCCTCATTCCCAACTCCTGAGTCATTAAACACAGACAACACTTGAGTCACACAGATATTGTATGTATGTTGTCATATTATATGTATCATATTCTATGCTGTTTACAACCAGTCTGCAACTGGTTAATTTCACCCCCGGCTTCATATGAGTAGCACCTGCTGTGCCTTAACTGTAGGTGACGCTGTGCTAACAGTTTGCCTAACTCAGGGTGTGTGTCCCGTCCACACTGGGGAGGGGGGCGACACTTGATCATAAGGTGACCTGGTTCACCCCCACCCCAGCGCTTTGCTGACGGCTCCCTGTACGCCGTCACTGCTCAGCGTGCATTCTGAGTAGCAGACTCTGGGTTTTATTTTTGGACTGCTATGGTGCCTGTGCCTTCCATTTGAAGGAAGGGGGAATAGTTGAACTCAACATGAGTGTACCGTTTTGACAGTCCGAGCTGGGACAAGCAGGCAGCCGCCGGACACCCCTGAAGAGCAGACACACAGGTAGTGTACAAACAACAGCTTTAAATTTGATGTTTTTGCTAACACGTTAATGCCCACTGTGGGACGTTTTTGGAAAGACTTGTCAGTCCGTTAGGAAAAGGGTTTGGCAGTATTGCAACCATTTAACTTGTGGTAAAATGGAAGTCGTATGATACATTTTCATATATTTGTACCTTTATCTAAAAATTGCCATTGTTCATTCTTTCCTTTTTTAATTGCTTATATTTGCTGACATGTAAAAATCAGTTCTGACTAACTTCATGCATGTTTATATTTACAGGGGACCTCTTCATCCGCCTTCTTCTACAGTCTCTTAGTAAGTTAACTGGATATGTGCCACCTGTACACCTGAACATATTTGTTCACCATAGGTACAGTACTGTAGTTGCTAATAAGCAGTAATGCCGTGCGTGAATTTCTGCTTGGCTATTCTTGCCCTTTCCTCTTTTGAAATCGTATCTTGGAAGTTTTCCAGGCAGCCCAGCCTACCAGGGCCTTAAAAGGACGACCAGCTCTCGTATGTCTCTGTGTGTCACTCTGTGGCCTGAAGGCTTGTTTTACATACTCTTACAGGTGGCCTGCATTGAAACCATGGTAAAAATATGTGTTATACGAGTCATTCAAGTATTTCACTTATACAATATGCAATACCATTGCAAATAATTGGGTCTGAATTGCTGAATTTTGATCTATATCAATGCCAGAAAGTGTAATTTGCACGACTTTGTGATTTATGTGTGACCCTGGACCACAAATAAGTCATAAGTAGCACATGTATATTTGTAGCAATAGCTAAAAATACATTGTACTGCATGAATCAAAATTATTGATGTTTCATTTAGGATATTAAGTAAAGACTGTGTTTCATGAAGATATTTTGCATATGCCTACCATATATAAAAATGTATCAATCATTAGTAATATGTGTTGAAAGGATTTTTTTAAAAAGTTGCACCTTGGACAAATATTGGCATATACATACATCAATAAAAAACGTATTTATTCATCTTTCAGATGACGTGTCAATCCCAATTTCTTAAAATTGACCCTTATGAATGGTTTTGTGGTCCTGGGTCACATATAGCAGTATAATAATATTATTAATTGTATAGTAGACCAATGCTAACTATTATAACTGATCATTGCTTAGTAAATATGTCACTTTGTATCAATACACTTTTATAATTGTACAGTAACATAAGAGATATTTTATATTGATATTTGATAACGATCTGTGCATAATTTTTTTGTTTTTATGTAGCCTAATTGAATGTAGCTGTATTTAGCTTAAGCAGTGACTGTCCCCAGATCATTTGGCATTAGTTTACAGTGAAGGTGCCACCATACACTGTCACACGGGACGGATGACTTGCTCAACCTAAAATTAGGCCAAGGAGGCATTCTAGATGTGTTGTGCCCTATTAAAAACTGACATTTAGTTTTAAGTTTTTAGTCTTACTGTACGTGTACAAAATCATAGCGCCTGATCGTAAAACAATATAAAAATCAAAATATACAGCCAAAATGAAGAATCATACAAAATATGAAATTTATTAAAAAAAGCTGCTATGGACTACATCACATTCCCATTCTGTATATCACTGGGTAGCAAAATGGTTAAAACTAAACAAATATGATAAAAAATGAATTCCAGTGTTTAAAGTGTAGTCATTATGCAGAACTACGGTACAAAGAAAATATGCAAAGAGATAAAAAAAATAAAGGATATATTTGTAATAAGACATAACTTACACCATAAAGGTTATAATGCCAATTAAAATTAGCGGTAAAATTTAAATGGAGAGTTTATTCATTTTTTCAAATTAATTTGGGGTGTAAACATTTTATTTAACCGAATCTTATTTATACAAATGTAACAATGTTTCAGAGTATTATAAAGCCAGCATAGATAATCAATACAAAAATGGACGAAAACGTCTTCAACTATTTTACATTCAGATACTCATCAAATTATAAGCGTTAAAAACGGGAATATTGCAGAAAATACTGAGGCGAAAGAAATATAACAACTTAATATTTTGTGGGAGTGCATTAGATACATTTCTGAGAGTACGTTTGTTCTAAACATTGTATATGTGAAAATCAAAAAAGAAAATGTCTGGAGACCTGATATTAGAACAGTAAATAATGAAAAATGTAAGTCAGAAAAGTGCATACAATAAAATATAATGCATTACTTCTTTACATTTAAGGTGTTTGTCATACTGTGGTATATATTTATATTGAACTTTTATTGTACTTATGTGACTAAAATAAACAAACAAGTTTGATGGGTAACCTCAGAGAAATAAAAAGATGTTTGTGAAGTCCTCAAAAGTCATCAGAGGAAAATTCACCTGAAAAAGAGAAAACAATATTATTAGTTAACATTATAAAAATGCTTGTTTTTTGCTAGTTCATTTGGCAATTTGTTTAAGGAGTATTTCACCCAAAAATTGTCCCTATCGACTTGACCATAGTCATTTTAATTCTACTATGAAAAGTCAATAGGCCCCACTTTTTGAGTACTTATATGTCATGTACTAACCGTCATGTTATTCCAAAACACAACAACTTTTGCATAATTTACTAAAACCTGAAGAAGCAAATCACCTTAAAATATCATTAACTTTTTCGCCGCCAGCGTTTTAAATAAAAAAGTTGCCAGCCAGCGCCAGCATTTTTCATGATTTTCACAAAAGTTTAATGCCTTCCAGAAAATGCTCTTCTTTAAATATATAAACATGCAAAATACATAAAATGGAAGAACAGACCCTCAGCTTTCAAAAAAAAAAACGCTTCATCCCACCTTCATTTGTTCTTTTTTGTTACCTCTCAAAAATGGGTAGGTTTCTTCAAAAACACAAAATTTTGATCAAAATTTAGATTTTTTGGAAGGACTTTCGATAGAGATCAGATTCAGAGTGATCTTCAAAACATACACGGACATGCAGCTGCTTGCCCTAGGGCGATACTTCCGGGTTTTATAAATTGCGGAATAAAAGCGATATTGCGGAAAGCCGGAAATACTCGGCAATGGCAGCGAAGCGTTTTCTCTTAATTGACGAGATTGTCAACGGCGGCGAAAGAGTTAAAAGAGTCTAGATGATTTACATGCTACACAAACCAGCTTTGGGGAAAAACCGTGTTACTGTCTGTAAATTGTTATTTAGTGAAAATATTGGACTGGTTTATTTCTTACTGACTCAACTAGCTGAAGATTTTTTAAATATATATATTAGTGCTTTATATGCTATGCACAATATGCTATATATTGTCCCTACTTTGTAACTGAATGGGAAATAGCAACTAGCACAATCTTCTGAATTTTGTGTTTCACAGAAGAGCAAGCTATGTGGAGCCGCATAAGGGTGAAAATTATAACAAAATTGTGAATTTAGGGAGAACAAAGAGTAAAAAAAAAAGTATTATTTTCAAGTGAACATGACAGTGTCTCTTATGTAATTGTTTTAGGGGGCTAAAGATTTCATGGCTGCCCGAGCAGGCCTGCTTTCCCAGCACTACCCACCACCTCTGTTCCCCAAACCCGGGAAAGAAAATGTCAGACTCCGGAAAATACTTAAGAAGACGGCAAAGAAAAAGGCTGCGGCCCAGGCTTCGCAGCAATCCGTCCCGTTCCGCTCAACCCTCTCCCCAGTCAATGAAGCTAGTCCCGACCTAGAACGCAGTGACCACTCGACACCTCCCAAAACTCCAGAAACACCTTTATTCATTGGTACGGTACACCAACGTTTCAGTGTCCGACCACTGTATCAGCATGTGTCATCTCCCTACCCTCATCATAGAGGATTCTTTTCTGGCCAGAAAGCAAGGATTTCCCCTCAACCATATGTGGGTCCAGCTCCAGCATTTCAATACACACCATCACCAGGACTAAGACATGATGCACATATTACGGCTCCAATCACGATTTTAGTGACCGAAGAAATCACACACATGAAATCCTCAGACACGCTGCTACAACCTTCACAAACAATGGAAATTAGTGGAACTCTGGCTCCAAGCCCTCAGCTAATCGCTGTCTCTAAAACAGCAAAGTCATTGTTTGAAGTTCCTCAAATTACCAATTACACTGCAAAGTCAACAGGGTTGACACCATCATATTCATCACCAACAAGGAGTAGAACACCAACTGCAGAGTTGTTGAGAGCCCCAACACCAACATTTGAGGTTAGAAAGATTGTTTCGCCAACATCTGAACTGCAAAGAGGTAGAACGCCAACCAGAGAAATCAGAAGAGTTGCGACACCAACATTTGAAGTCAAGAGGATTGCAACCCCAACTTCAGAAATTAAGAAAGCCCCAACCCCAACTGTCGAAATCAAGAAAGAGGGGATTCCATCTTCTGAAATGAAGAAGGTTGGCACTCCAGAGATTAAACCAGATACAACGCCTACATCTCTTGAGACAAAACAAATCTCAACTCAAACACTTGAGACAAAGGTGCCTACAACTCCAACAAGAGCAAGGACACCAACATATGACTATACCCTTACAAAAACACATTCAGGACGTTCCAAAACACCCCCAGATCATGTGAAACGCGTTACTGTACCTGTGATTCAGATTTCAAGTCCAAATCCACTTTTATTTGCTGTATCTCCTTTACACATGGAGGGCAGAAGATCTAAAACACCAACCTCAAGCTTGACTGGGCCACATGATGAAATTCCCAAAATATCAGATCAGGTAAATGACACTAGTCTTCAGAATGGGGATATATATGCGAAATCAACTCAACTCCCGCAAGAAAAAGTAGATAAAACCACGTTTAAAAGCTTGTCAGAACCAGCAAAAGCTCAAATACAGGACACTAAAGCACTTGAATCCCCAAAACCTGTTGCAAAGGAACCTGAAAAGCCTGCAACCCAAACAACAAGTATTGAACCGGCACAGCCTATCTTATCTTCAGTTGAGCGTCAAAGAGTCCCAGCATTTGCCAATCAAAGACCTAAAACGCCAACAAGACCTAAATCCAAAACATCATATTATGGATTGACCCCCGCTGAATACGCTGCCCATGGTGGAATAAAAAGCTATTCACCAAATTTCAGCATCTCTACACCAATTGCACAACCAGCTGTAGAGGAACCTCAGATTCCAAAACAGAAACCAGAAGTACCTCAACTAGATGATAACAAGACCATAAAAGATGACGTTAAGCCTGAGGCAAAGCCTAAACAGCAAGTTTCAATCCAACCATCTCAGGCAGTTGTTCAAGAAGAAACCACTGTGGCTCCTCTAACTTTGGAGGATGCAAGAGCAAAACCTATGGGGGACATTCCCAAGGAATCTGTGGCACATACAACAGATTCGAAAGGACAAATTCCATCCATTGTAGTGACTGTGCCTGATATATCAGCATCAGAAACGCCAAAAACAAAGATAACAAGCATCGTAACACCAAGAGTAAGAACTCCAACCTATGGATCTCCTAGACTTTCCCAAATGGCAGCAACAGCTCAAACTGTGAAAGAAACTCTGGACAATGAAAGTAAGACTGTGCTGTTAGCTGACAAAGAACTGGGAAAGCCAGTGCCTCCAAAGGTGTTGGAAGATAAAAGTGATACCCAACCATCGAAACTGGCAGAGAAGCCAACAGAGGGTAAAATGACTTTGTTGGAGCGAATTAAGCAGCAAAAAATTGCTTCTGAAAAAGCTCCCGAAAAGCACGAAGAGGATAAACCAAAAGAAGACCAGAGAGACCTTAAAACAAAGAATGATAAAAAAGTAAGAATCGAGACAAAACCTAGTAGCCAAGAGGAGATCAAGCCTGTAGCGGAGAAGGAAGCTGATGCACCCTCCCTATCTGCAGAGCCTCTTTTGAAAGCATTACAGAAACCAAAAGGCGCCAAGTCGAAACTGAGTGGCTGGTCTCGTCTCAAGAAACACATGGTGGTTGAAGCCGAGGAACCCAAGTTTCCAGAACCTGGGTCGGAAAGAGAAGTCCCTGCTGGTGTTGATCAAAACTCAGCTGAGGTGAAGTCAATAGACGAAGCAAAGACTGGTGAGAGCCAGGACACCCCTAAGGCAACAAAAATGTGGGACGCTGTCCTTTTCCAAATGTTCTCCAGCAAAGAGAGCATATTGCAACAACTTGAAGCCAATAAAACCGAGGAGCAGAAGAAACTGGAAGCAGAACAGAAGGCGCCCACAGAAATTCCTTCATTTGCACATCGTTTACCACTTCTCCTTTACTGCCCACGATTCGATGCCAGGAGACTAAAAGAGGCAGCTTCGCGACCAGCGACAAAGATCGCAACGGTTTTTGAAATGGGACTCATAGGCCGCAAAAATAAAGAGGAAGAACCAAAAGACTTCAACAGAACAGCCAAAGGCTTCCCTACTTCCTAAACCACTGACATACGTTATAAATAATGGGAAATTATATTGATAGCTTTTGGTATAATGGCAGAGTTTTGATAAATATCCAAACCTGTTCTCTTTAAAAATGTAAAACTTTAGATCAAGATCAATTGACATTTTTTGTCAAATGTACATTGCAGTCCTAAAGTTTTAAGCTAAAAAACATTTTTATTTGAGACGTCACATTTAGATTAAAAACTTTACTTGTTAAGACATTCAAAGCTCATCTTTTTAATCAATGCAAACAATTTTTTAAGCATGTTAAATATGTTAATATTTTGATAATCATTACAAACGGCAATGTTATGACATCAGCATATCGCATCTTTTAGGAAGACAAAGGTGCAACACAGTTTAAAACTGATAGCATTTTTTTCTTAACATAATAAAAAAGTATAGTGTTATAAGATATAAAATTTACTTAATTGGCACATTTTTTGCAAATTCTCTCTCAACACATGTTTTTTTTTCCCTTTTTGCTTGCTAAAGAAACCATACTAATAAGAAGTGCTGTTTTTTAAGGTGTTGGAATAAGTGAACGTAAGTTATAGGTGGGCAGGCGAGTACACTTTTCAAAATAATGGTGCTTCTTACCGTGGGTTCACACCAGACGCGAGTTCAACGAAATGCGCGAGTAGATTACATATAAAGTCAATGCAAAGACGCGGCGTGGGCTGATGTGAATGACGCGATATGGGCGGCAGGTTTGCCGTGAAAACACGCACTATTCGCCTCAAATGCGTCTTCGCACAAGTTGAAAATATTCAATTCGAGTGAAAAATTCCATAACACGAAGTTAAGTGCCGCGAGTAATCTAGAGCGAGTAACGCGATGCCGCACGTTTGGTGTGTATGTAGCATTTGTGATTCCATAGAAGAATCATTTTTGATTCCTTAAAGGGGCCATGGCACAAGACTTTTTTAAGATGTCAAATAAATCTTTGGTGTCCCCAGAGCACATATGTGAAGTTTTAGCTCAAAATACCATATAAATAATTTATTATAGCACGTTAAACTTACCACTTTGTAGGCGTGTGCAAAAATGTGCCGTTTTGGGTGTGTCCTTTAAAATGCAAATGAGCTGATGAAATTCAAACACTGATCACAATGATGGTGGTTTGTTGCAATTAAAACTCAATTGTGCTTTTATCTGCACTAAATGGCAGTGCTGTGGTTGGATAGTGCAGATTATTATAATAAGAGCTCCTTATGACATCATAAGGAGAGCCAAATTTCAATGACCTATTTTTTCATGTGCTTCTAGAGAATGGTTTACCAAAACTAAGTTTCTGGGTTGATCTTTTTCACATTTTCAAGGTTGATAGAAGCACTGGGGACCCAATCATAGCACTTAAACATGGAAAAAGTCAGATTTTCATGCCATGGCCCCTTTAAATAATCAATCGGTCAATGGATTTACCTTTTTATAATCTAAAGAACCATTTGTGAAACAGAAAGATGAGGATCTTTACGAAACCAAAAATGGTTCTTCTATGGCATCGTGAAGCATCATTATTTTTTAAAGTGTAAAACTTGGTAAGTGCAGAAAAAAGAATCAGAAGTTGTATATGAAAGAGATGTAAATCGCATGTATGGCAAATTTTAGGCCTGAACGCAAGGCATGATGCACTGCCGATCACAGCATGCTTGCAGGGAACTTGGTACTCGAGTACTTGGTGTTCACAGTTAGTTTTCACAGATGAAATGGCTCTAAAAATGAACTTTTCAAATCATTATTGTAAGTGAATCTGTGAATGCTGACTGTCAAATGGTGCATGTTCTTACTTCAGGCCTATATTATGGTCATTTTGTAGGCTTTGCCTCTTTTTTGCATGTTTGTCTTTTGTCGCAAAATCTGTCGGGCTGAGAACATTGTCTCTTTACTGACGATGATGTGTATAATGCTTTGCATTCAAATGGTGCACTGTACTAGATTTAATATTTTATATATTTTTCTAATAAAACATCTGATTTTCTTTCTTTCCTTCTTTCTTTATTCTTCACGTAATTCCAGCATCTATGACTATATTGATGGCGAGAACTGATTAATCCATACACAAGTACACAATTTAATCCATACACAGGTTGGGAAGGGGCAATTTGGTACCTAACTTGCATGTTTTTTGGCCTGTGAGAGGATACCGGAGTACCCGGAGTAAACCCACGCTGACATGGGGAGAACATGTAAACAGAAAGGCCAGCTGACCTAGCCGGGGCTCGAACCGGTGAGTTTCTTGCTTTGAGGCATTTAAAAAGCGTAAGGTAAAGAAGTACAATAGAAGACTACAACTCACTGTAATGATCACCATCAGCAGAAATCTTTTCGTATTTGCCATGTCCTGTCACAACAAACTTGTACGGTTTTCCCGAAGAGGAGCGCTGAAAATATAAAGGTGAGCAAAAGTCAGTTTAAACATTTTGAATCTGTGAAAATCAAACATATGACTTCAAGATATTTACCCTTCTTTCCAGTCCTGATCTCTCGGCGGCACCGCCTTCTCCGATAATTTCCCACATGTTCTTTTTCTGCAGAACATCTCCGGGTTTAACATCCTAAGGGATGAGCATATAGAAATCAGTGTTAACTTGAGAATCACTATCTTGCTGTTTAACTCACATCTCATCCGTTATTAACATATTAACACAGTAGCATAAATGGCAAACAATGCAAAAGAATGTAAATCCATACCAATATAAGCTACTGCATTTATTTTTTACTCTTACGAGATAATGCTAGTGATGTTTTCTCATTTGTAGGTCGCTTTAGATAAAATCATCAGCTAAATGAATTAGGGCTGCATAACGATTAATCGCAACTAATCGTATGCAGAATAAAAGTTTTTGTTTACATCATACTGTATATGTGTGTATACTGTATATAATAATTATGTATATATAAATACAAACAATTGCATGAAATATTTAAGAAATATTTACATACATACATTTTTATATATACACTCACCTAAAGGATTATTAGGAACACCATACTATTACTGTGTTTGACCCCCTTTTGCCATCAGAACTGCTTTAATTCTACGTGGCATTGATTCAACAAGGTGCTGAAAGCATTTTTTTAGAAATGTTGGCCCATATTGATAGGATAGCATCTTGCAGTTGATGAAGATTTGTGGGATGCACATCCAGGGCACGACGCTCCTGTTCCACCACATCCCAAAGATGCTCTATTGGGTTGAGATCTGGTGACTGTGGGGGCCATTTTAGTACAGTGAACTCATTGTCATGTTCAAGAAACCAATTTGAAATGATTCGTTTTTAGTGACTTGGTGCATTATCCTGCTTGAAGTAGCCATCAGAGGATGAGTACATGTTGGTCATAAACGGATGGACATGGTCAGAAACAATGCTCAGGTAGGCCGTGGCATTTAAATGATGCCCAATTGGCACTAAGGGGCCTAAAGTGTGCCAAGAAAACATCCCCCACACCATTACACCACCACCACCAGCCTGCACAGTGGTAACAAGGCATGATGGATCCATGTTCTCATTCTGTTTACGCCAAATTCTGACTCTACCATCTGAATGTCTCAACAGAAAAGACTCATCAGATCAGGCAACATTTTTACAGTCTTCTAGGGCTGTCAAATTTTAATTCGAATTTCGAATATTCGTCGAATGTAAAAAAAATATGCATATTCGAACGTAAAACTTTGCATTCGAATTTTACCTGTGTCAGGAAGCTCACGCAACGTTATGATGACGTAACTGACGCGGATTGTTATACAGAGCGTTAGCGGCTCAGCCAACTATGCGGAGCAAGCCAGCGTTATTCATTTGAAAAATAGCAAGAAAAGACAGTGGGGATTACGAGTCGGACAGAATACGTATTAAAAGGGCTGTGTGATGCTGCTTTGGTTTTTGGAGCATCAACTGGAATTCAACCGCAAAGTGAAACTAGCTGAGATGACAGAATTCGTGTAGTCTGGTTCTAAATGCAGTTTTAAAGTTTAAAATAACTGATCAACACGAAAGTGCCATAATACAGCTGCTTGTTTAGCAACATTAAAACCATATGTGCATCTACAGAGTCCACAACGCATATGAGAGAGTTGCAATGTAGCGCCGCGGTGGCTTTATTTTTATGACTGACTGGAAACTTGACTTTCACCTGGACATTTGATATGCAAGTTTTTCATCAACATTATCTGCGTGAAATATAAACATGATGATCATCTGCCAACTCGACTGTTTCAGTACGTTTCTATTAATTACGGAGAGTCTGCTTTATTAACGGCTTCGCTATGCACGTAAGTTAAACATTTCTGTTCTGTACTTTATTACTCGCGTATATTTCTACATATTTTCAACCAAGGAACACACAAAATATAATATAAGTTGTTGTGAATAGCGTTTAAGCTTGACAAAATTTAAATGACTAATGATCTTTCCCACTTATTTTGGCTTAAATAAAGATTCATTCGTTTTCATACTTTATTAGAAACACGTACATTTATCTACTTATATATTATATAAAATGCCCAATATTAATATGCATTGTCTATGTATGGCATTCGTTCTGTACATTTACAGGTGCACAAATATACTGGTTAATTTTGATTTCATTAAGACACTGTTGTGTTCTGTATTAACAGAGGCTCTGTAATTTTTTTTTAAATTTAATTAATGTACGGTACATAAAATAATTTGTAAATGTATACATGGATAGTTTCTTGACTATGTTTGTGTTAATAGCCTACACACGCTGGCTGTTGAGGCATTTTGCACTTCCAGATATCTATGTGCACTTTTGTTCCTTTGCATATGAATTTAAGAAATTATCTTTAATTTATTAGTGTTTATAACATTCGTTTTAACCAAAAATATGCTGTGCATGATTTGTTTATATTATTGGGGCTTTGTGCTGCGCCCTCTTGTGGGCTTTTAGGAGTATTTTCTCCAAGATAAAGTAGATCTTTATAATTCGAATATAATTCGAATTTTATTATTTTTCAAGGACGAATTTCGAATGTACTTGTTCAGCCATTTTGACAGCCCTACAGTCTTCAACTGTCCAACTTTGTTGAGCTTGTGCAAATTGTAGCCTCTTTTTCCTATTTGTAGTGGAGATGAGCGGTACCCGGTGGGGTCTTCTGCTGTTGTAGCCCATCCGTCTCAAGGTTGTGCGTGTTGTGGCTTCACAAATGCTTTGCTGCATACCTCGGTTGTAACGAGTGGTTATTTCAGTTAAAGTTGCTCTTCTATCAGCTTGAATCAGTCGGCTCATTCATCTCTGACATCTAGCATCAACAAGACATTTTCACAGACAGGACTGCCGCATACTGGATGTTTTTTCCTTTTCACACCATTCTTTGTAAACCCTAGAAATGGTTGTGCGTGAAAATCCCAGTAACTGAGCAGATTGTAATATACTCAGCCGGCCCGTCTGGCACCAACAACCATGCCACACTCAAATCACCTTTTTTCCCCCATTCTGACATTCAGTTTGGAGTTCAGGAGATTGTCTTGACCAGGACACACCCCTAAATGCATTGAAGCAACTGCCATGTGATTGGTTGTTTAGATAATTGCATTAATGAGAAATTTAACAGGTTTTCCTAATAATCCTTTAGGTGAGTGTATATATATATGAAGCTCTATAATAGCTCTATTGGGTTGACTAACGTTTTCTTTAAAAAGAAATAAGGAGTGTCTTAAAAAATCCTCTGTGAACTTTTTCGAAGTTGTAGGTCATTCTCCCACAAGGGGGCACTATACATGCACATCCTATGACTGTAAAATTATATTTTACTATATTTAATATGTCTGTGTATCTGTTTAATATAAAAACACCCTTTATAATCTGTTAAAGATCGTTGTTTTCAAAGTAAATGTTTTGCTTGAACTCATATCAATACAATTGAAGAGCTCAAAACCCATCTGACATGTTTTTTTTGTAAAGCATTTTTATCAGACCCTTAATCTATGATATCTATGAATGGTCTGTATTAGGTACTAAATACAGTGAACAGGTTCATAAATAGCTTACAGATGGAGTGGAAGGGCAGTTTCTGTTCCCGCCCTCTGGACTTCCTTTCACCCATTGGTTGATCAGGTTTGCCACACCCACTTTTACGCAGTCAGTGTCCTAAAAATGCATAACACAGTTTTTCAATGCAGTTAATGTCTGTATGTCTGTTATTTTTTGTTTATATAGTGTCTTGATATGGTTTGCCGACCAACCACATTTGTGACCCTGGACAACAAAACCAATCATAAGGGTCATTTTTTATTAAAATGTACACAATGAATAAGCTTTCCACTGACGCATGGTTTATTAGGATAAGACAATATTTGGAAATATTGGAATCTGGGGGTGCAAAAATCTAAATATTGAGAAAATCGTATAAACTACAATATCAGTGTCAGTATGTATATCTAAATGATATCAATACAGTATCTAAAATAGACTGATATGTTGATCAATGAAGTCTACAATCCATTACTCATAATAGGTTTCATAATAGTTACTAGGATTCTGTACAATATACCGTACAGCTGGTGAACAGACAGTGAGTCAAGTCTATAAGTTTTGAGACACAGTCACTTCATTAATCTTATACAGTTACAGTTGACAGCTGAATTTGATTCATGAAGCCAACATTTCCCAGGAATTCCTATGCAACAGCTTCCAGAGATTGCTGCAGGACCTACGTTACAAGTGTCTCAAACTCACACAAATGTGTAAGAAGCACAGAGAACAGATGTTGCACACTACATGACTACATGATGACCTATCTCACGCTGCTGTTACAGCTCTGGGGCCACTTTATGACCTCCATATTACACACACAATCTGATACTCATTCAAAATCATAACAGAAGTGTCGCCCACTGCTCTTACGTCACAGTTTTTAAAGTCATGACACAACATAGTTTATTTCTCAATGGTTTGAAATATTTTCTCACACAGACACACATTAATCACTATTTACTTGAATGAAGGGGTAAAACGTGGGAAGCCTTTTAAAAGAAATGTGAAAATTCTTTCATAATTTATGCCGTCACAGATTTATTTCTGTAGTTAAACGCAAACAAACGAGTTTATACTAAAATTGCATCATGTTGTCTTTTTATATGTGGGTCAACAGGTGAAGCTTTAAAAAACACACTAATTCATCAAGGGGTTAATATACATTTTCGAAGCATAATTATTTGTTTGTGACAGTAAACAACTCACATTTTGAGCTTATTTAGAGATTGATAGGTCGTGTTTTAATGTAAAAATAGAGATTAACATGGTAAATAAAAAAATGGTGGCAGTCGGTGACGTCACATCTAATTGGTTTCCCGCGTTTCTTGTGAATAGTTGTCATATGCGTGTTGCATCACGAGGCAATGGAATTCAATGTTGCTATTTTTGTTGAATGATATTGAATATTTGAGAGTATTTCAGTCCCTCCAGAAAAACACTTTTTTTTGTTATAGTTGCGGGCAAAAATCATTGATCTTGTGGCACGCTTTCTTAAAAAATGCAAATGGAATATGCGGCATATTTATGAAATTTTAAGCGATGATATTGCGGGGGACTCGCGGATATTTATTTGCGGGGGACTCGCGGATATTTATTTGCGGGGGACTCGCGGATATTTATTGCGGGGGACTCGCGGATATTTATTGCGGGGGACTCGCGGATATTTATTGCGGGGGACTCGCGGATATTTATTGCGGGGGACTCGCGGATATTTATTGCGGGGGACTCGCGGATATTTATTGCGGGGGACTCGCGGATATTTATTGCGGGGGACTCGCGGATATTTATTGCGGGGGACTCGCGGATATTTATTGCGGGGGACTCGCGGATATTTATTGCGGGGGACTCGCGGATATTTATTGCGGGGGACTCGCGAAAACTGCGGGGGACTCGCGAAAACTGCGGGGGACTCGCGAAAACTGCGGGGAACTCGGGAAAATTGCGGGGAACTCGGGAAAATTGCGTGGAACTCGCGAAAACTGTTTGCAGCTTTTCAATGATGTTCACGGCACATAATTACGTCACTTCACAACGTTCCCATCACAACAGGGGACATGGCTGTGCTTGTGTGAAGTAAATGCAACATTTTTCAACTTTCTGCTAAGATATATGTGACTTTGCTACGAAAATGCGGGGATTATGGAATCATGCAAACCCCACATATTTTGCACACGGAAATCTGCAATTTATGCTCCAAAAGTGTGGCATATTTGAAAAAAATGCGGCCTTCGCAAAAATAAGCGGACTTTGGCTGATTATGCATTGAATCATTCGATCGCACCATCACGTTTTTCTGGAGGGACAGGTATTTAATATAAACTTAACTCTTTCCCTGCCAGTGTTTAAAAAAAAGCTGCCAGCCAGCGCCAGCATTTTAATGATTTTCCCAAAATTTCTTTAAATATATAAACATACAATATATCAAATGAAAGAACAGACCATTTGCTTTTAAACAAAAATATAAACAGTTTTATCATATATTTGTTTGTTTTGTATCACCTCTTAAATATGCGTAGGCTTCTTCAAAAATACCAAATTATGATCAAAAAGCTGTCGACTTCAAAAAACGAGCGTTTAGACACAGAAATGGAAACAGGCAACTTTTCATAGTACTCCTATTAGTAAAACTGCGTCCAATAGGGGGAAACGTAGTCGGCGATCCACTTTATTCTCCTTAAAGACTGGGTTTTACGGCTCGACAGCTTATAAAAACTTATTTCTGGGTTCTTTGGCTTGTTAGCTGTACATATTGTCCCAAAGCAGCTTTTAGGCATTATTCAGTTTTTTGTTATAAGCCAGAAATGACAAGGAGGCGGCCTTTTGCAATACAAAGTTAATGGAGACTGTTTGATTGCTTTCCCCCCCGGTGGGCGTGGTTTTCAGGTTGTGATGCGCTGCGCTCTGTCTCTATAGATTTTTTGTAAGGACATGCACAGTGTTTTTACTGCTTTTGGATCAGTGGATGCTTCAGTGTTTTATAAGTTGGGTAAGAGCGCCACTTAGTGGATAATACCGGAAATATGGATTGCCGTAAAAACTCGTCATTGGCAGGAAACACTTTCTCTTAATAATTGACAAGATAACTCGTCAATGGCGGGGAAAGAGTTAATATAAAAATTTTAGGATGGCATGAGGTTGAGTTAATTAATTAATTAATTAATTAACACATGGACCAGAAATTGAATAAATAAGCTTTTCATTGATATTTGGTCATATTTGGCCGAAAAATAACCATTTAATAAAAATCTAAATATTGAGAAAATCGCATGTCTAAATTAAGCCCTAAGCAACACATATTACTAATGATAAATACATTTTTAAAATATATTTGGTAGGAAATGTACACAATATCTCCATGGAACATGATCTTAACTTAATATTCTAATCATTTTGAAAAATCGATAATTTAAACCTTACAGTGTATTTTTGGCTACAAATATAGTGCGACTTATGATTGGTTTTGTGGTCCTGGGTCACATTTAGGTGAATTTTAGGTTTGCTTTGTTGTCTGAGCACCCGTGTTTGATCTCTCACCTTCGTCGGTGTGCCTTTCGGGGTGGTTTGGTTCCAGGCCTCCCCTGCTTCAAACATATTCTTTTTAGATGCCACGGGAGCAGAGACGCAGGGCATGTCCACCGCTGCCGGCTTGGTCACCTTTGGTTCTTTGAAGGAGATCTAAAACACATGAATCAGAGCGATAAATCATTTCTGAGGAAATATGGAGCACAACAAGCAGAACAATACTCTTAAGAAGGAATTGTCTGGGGGTGTAATGCGAGAAATCCCATGTAATCTCTTAATATCAACCATCTGATCCATTATTTTAAATGCAGCCAGAAAGAGTAACAATAAACCAACAGAGAGACTTTTCCCTAAGGCAGGCACGAAATGCTCCTGCTAGTTTCTGAGAGTTCTGACATTCTGATCATCTCATCAGATTGCATAAAATATTGAATACGGGAGGCAATGCATATTCAGTATGAGTTTATATTTGTGACCGTGCCTGTAAAAAAGTCATTTTGTGATTTTCTGACATAAAATCACCCTATAATGTAAACATTCTGTGAAAATATAACCTTTATATCTTTAAAATTGACAGAGTAAGGTCATGTCAATGATTAAAATCAATGCGAAAACAAACTTTAATGCTCCGAATCTCCACATTTGTTTACATGTTGATCTCATGGCTTTTTAAGGATAGTAAGTCACCTCTAATGCCTGGGTGTATTGCTCCAGTTTGTCATCAATCTTGGGCACCAGCACAGGTCTCTGGGTCTTCTTAAAACTGTTACTGTTTAAAAAAAAAAAGTTCTTACTTTGTGCATATGAAACATTAAACAACCAAAATACTTAAATAACACAAACCAAGCGTAGACATAATGATAAATACATAAAATATCCAAGTATGAGAGCATACTTATTTCATTTCTCCAATATCTTACAATCTATCAAAAGAAAAGCATACACTGCACATCTGTATGCTGTTAGCTAACACATAAATCATTGCTGACAAGGCGATCCAGTAACAAAGTATGAGAGTGACCTATGGTACCCATGTCAATATTTATTTTCAGACAACAACCATTTTGCAAGCATATTCTTAAAGGGAAAAGTGCAAAAAGAGTTCATCACAGCCCAACCTGGGTGCAGAAACCGATATAAATGTTTAACTAATAATTTTATATACACTGAAAAAATGATTCATTGAATTTAATCAATTTTTTAAGGTAAGTGGTTGCAATCAATTTATTTAAGCTACATTTAAACAAAAAAAGATTAGTAAAGTAAAATAAAATATAAAGCTTCTGTTTAAATGTAGCTTAAATAAATTGATTGCAACCACTTACCTTAAAAAAATTGATTAAATTCAATGAATCATTTTTTTCAGTGCAAATAATATTTTTGTAAAGATTTTTTGGTTAAATAATTTGCTTACAATATCAAGATACGGCAGTTAAAATATTATTTTGTCTAAAATAATTAATAAAATTTTGCTCGCTCCATCTCAATGTGTTTGTCAACACACTGAAAAAATGATTCATTGAATTTAATAAATTTTTTTAAGGTAAGTGGTTGCAATCAATTTATTTAAGCTACATTTAAACAAAAGTTTTATATTTAATTTTACTTTACTAATCTTTTTTGTTTAAATGTAGCTTAAATAAATTGATTGCAACCACTTACCTTAAAAAAAAAATTATTAAATTCAATGAATCTAAAGAAAAATGGATTTATCAGAAGTCTGCAAAGGCACATAGCCCAAGAAAAATATTTGCTTCTTGTTTGCCGTGTCCTATTATGATTGTATTTTGTCAAATTAACTCACCTTTTCTTTAATGATCGATTCAGAGACTCTGTTCTCTCTGTGATCTGTAATAAAAGACAGGTAAGAATGTAAAAAAAAGGTGACATTTGAAACAACCAAGTGGTTTTGAATGCATTAGATGTGCCAGAATAAACCCAGAGAGTCTATTCGAACGACAGCAGGTGGAAATATGAATTCCTCGAGTTAGTGTTATATGTAGAGCTTCATAGTTTCTCAAATATTTCTCACTTCCTAACAGTGTAAATTATAGCGGCCTATCATTTCAGACCCACAAAAGGTACTTTGTGTTGCAGTGCAGATTTCTGTCTTTTAACCCTCTGCTCTTTGAGTAACTATCAATCATCTATTGTGTTTCATCAGAACATACTGTATACAGAAAAACACAGAACGCTCATCTTAAATTCCATTGACAAAACAATGAGTTAACATTTTTTTAATACTTTATTAAAATATTAAGCAACAGATACCCTAACACTTTAAATATAAATTACAGTACAAAAGATTAAAGGGATAGTTCAACCAAAAATGAAAATTCTTCACTCAAAAGGTAGATGTTTGGGAACAGGAAAGCATGAAACAATAGCACTATTGAGTTCCATAGTAGGAAAGAAAAATATGGAACTATGGAAGTCAATTGCTTAAAATATCTTCCTTTGTATTTAGCAAAACACAGAAATGTATATTCTGCTGAACACAAGGGAAGATATTTGTAATTAAGCAGAAACAGGAGCACCATTGACTTCCATAGTAGGAAAAAATAAATGCTATGGAAGTCAATGGTGCTCAAAATGGTTTTGCTACAAACATTGCTTAAAATATCTTTATTTGTGTTCAGCAGAACAAAGAAATGTATATTCTGCTGAACACAAAGGAAGATATTTGTAATCAAGCAGAAAACAGGAGCACCATTGACTTCCATAGTAGGAAAAAATACTATGGAAGTCAATGGTGCTCAAAAATGTTTGGGCTATAAACATTGGTGAAAATATCTTCCTTTGTGTTCAGCAGAAATGTATATTTGTAATAAAGCAGGAAACAAAAGCACCATTGACTTCTATAGTAGGAAAGAAAAATACAATGGAAGTCAATGGTGCTCAAAAACGGTTTGGCTACAAACATTGCTTAAAATATCTTCCTTTGTGATCAGCAGAACAAAGAAATGTATAGTCTGCTGAACACAAAGGAATATATTTTTAATCAAGCAGGAAACAAAAGCACCATTGACTTCCATAGTAGGAAAGAAAAATGCTATGGAAGTCCATAGTGCTAGAAAAAGGTTTGGTTAAAAACATTGCTTAAAATATCTTCCTTGGTCTTCAGCAAAACAAAGAAAAGTATATTCTGCTAAATACAAAGGAATATATTTTTAATCAAGCAGGAAACAAAAGCACCATTGACTTCCATAGTAGGAAAGAAAAATGCTATGGAAGTCCATAGTGCTCAAAAATGGTTTGGCTACAAACATTGCTTAAAATATCTTTCTTTGTGTTCAGCAGAAATGTATATTTGTAATAAAGCACTAAAAACAAGAAACAAAAGCACCATTGACTTCTATAGTAGGAAAGAAAAATACTATGCAAGTCAATGGTGCTCAAAAATATCTTCATTTGTGATCAGCAGAACAAAGAAATGTATATTCTGCTGAACACACAGGAAGATATTTGTAATCAAGCAGGAAACAAAAGCACTATTGACTTCCATAGTAGGAAAGAAAAATACTATGGAAGTCAATTGTGCTCAAAAATGGTTTGGCTATAAACATTGGTTCAAATATCTTCCTTTGTGTTCAGCAGAACAAAAAAAATTATACTAACTTGAGAGTGAGTAAGTAATGACAAGAGTTTTCCTTTTTGGGTAAACTATCCTTTAAAGACAACTGACTGCATGTTTTAATGACTTTTTTGTTGTATTGTATTTCAAAGTAACTATAAACTTGATAAAGAATGGTAGGAATTGTTCTAATCCCCAAAAATGCGTGGTTATAAAAGTGCCAAAAATTGTTTATCATGTTGTGGTTAAGCTTAAAGCAATATTTATTAGAGTTTAATTGCCGCATGCCTACACCAATATGAATAGCATAACAGTAGTAACTCTACTTTGTCTACTGTTCTAAGAACAGTTTCAGTGTTTTGAAATGTTATGAAATTCTCATGAACTCACAAACATAAAACTGTAATATAATAAAAACTATAATTTTTTTTTCCATTTGTGGGTAAGGAAATCTGCCCATCAGGGTTCACTGATGCTGACTAGTGACACTCCAGGAGCAATAGAAAACGAGTTTCCATCACTGGAAACAGTAAATCTTTCGGGATGTTGTAAGCACACAAATCTTCTGAATGACTCATCGGACCACATAACTTGTTCTCCATTCCTTAGGGGGTCCAAGATTTGTGCTCTTTACACCGTGTTTTGCATCTTTGTGGGCTGACCTGGATTCCAGTGAATGAAAGCGAGCTCAGATATAAATCCAGCTGTGTTAAGTTCACGACCTACAAGCAGAGTAGTTTTCCTCTATTTCTGTCGGTCAGGAGCACACCAAGGAATCTACATGGTAAAAGGAGTTTTTAAGGGTGTAAATGTTTTCAAATCAAGTTTTTAAGATAAGGAGTTAAGACTCTGACTTGGGCTGCGATTGAAACGGGATTGAACCCATGGCCACTCATAAAGCATTAAAGTTACAGTGGCATCACCTGCTGCCCATAGATGCACTTATTTAGTAAACGCTCCTAATGGTCATATTTGAGGGAAGCAACCTATACTACATTGTACTGGGTTGGAAAATATGCTTATTATTTCGAACTACAAATTAAATTACCAGCAACCTCCATTTGTGATGTTTATATAATTTTGTCTGCCCACTGTTGTGTATAAAACATTTAATTAATAAATGCACCTCTGAAGACGTACAGCATTTATCCAGACGTCATCTACAAATGTGTCACCACATCATTTCGCCACATCATCAGCTGTGTCAGAACCGATGACTTTACTTAAATGAGTGGTGAAGCGAATAAATGGAAAACACGTCCAGAGGCTCCAAAATAAATCCCACAAGATGTTCATTATAGAAAATCCCCCAGAAGCACTGGTGAAACACAGCTGTTTCATATCTTATTTAAAAAGAAAACAGTTTAAGGGCTCGGTGCATATAGACAAGAGCTGTTTTCACACTTCTTTCAACTGCTAGGTCCTGAACTCAATTACAACCCCCCGCCAGCCCCCCTTCGCCGGTAACATTGTACTTTGACTCAGAAGTGTCGTACATTTGCTTTACCATTAAGAACTAAAGGTAGCTGTTTATCAATGCAACTAGTTAACATCAAAAGCTGAAAACAGACTCCTTTGTCAGGCGGTCACAGCTTTTTGTTTCACACCTGAGCTCAACTTTTACATCTGAGAAATGAACTATAATGTCAAATGAACTCAGGCTTGCACCAAAATAGGGCTGTCACGGTTATAAAATTTGTCTCACGGTTAATTGCCTAATAAATTGTGATGATTAATTGTCTGTTTTATTGCTTTGACATTTAATTTTCATAAATTTTTGTTTGTTTGTTTATGAAGTAATTTTCACACATTGTTGTGATTATTTAAATTAAATATTTTGCAAGGTTTACCTGGCAGTAAATACACATAACACATATTTAAAAGTAATCTGATAATGTCTCATTTATACAGGCGCTGCAGCTCCCCCTTGTGTTTTTTAGAGAGATGTGCAATCATTGTGGTGATTTGAAATCATTGCGATGAGGTCAAACAATCACGATGAGACGATTATTTAATCATTGTGACAGCCCTACACCAAAGTATTAATCAAACCAGCTAAATAAACGGAAGTCATATAAATCACAGGTCAACATATGTGAATATGCATGCATGTCATTTTAAAATGTGCTTTAGTTCAGTTATTTTTTACTAAATGTGACCCTGTCTGTGAAATCTAGGCTGAAGTCACATAATCTAATGGTAAAATTAAGCATAAAAGTTTGATTTCACATTGATGATCTAACTTAGGCAATATTAAAGATATCAAGGTTATATTTTCACAAAATGTTGTTTTAATTATTATATAGGATGATTTTATGACTTAAGCTGAGTTTTCACATATGGGTCACATATACACTGCAAACGTGCATTGGATCACTGCACAACAAGACACAAGCAAAAAGTCAAATAACTTACAAAATAATAGGAAACTTTTAATCTAAAAAAAAACAACAGGCTTACTTATTATGATATAATTCGATTCATTGTCTAAAGAAATTAATTTTATTGTGGTCACACAGAAAGCAAGAAAAGGGTTCGCTCTAAAAAATGCGGGGTTATTTTCAACCTAGAGTTTGATAAATATTGGACAAAACACACAGGTGGGTAAAAAGTTACTCAATGCTGGGTTGCTGAATATAATAACCCAGGGTTATAATAACCCAGCAGTTGGGTTGAACCAATCGAACAATGAGTTAAAACAATCCAGCGTAGGGTTAAAAAACAACAACCAGCGTTTGATTGAAAAAAACCCAGCGTTTGGTTGAAAAAACCCAGCGTTTGGTTGAAAAAACCCAGCGTTTGGTTAAAAAACCCAGCGTTTGGTTGGAAAAATCCAGTGTTGGTTAAAAAAAAGACCGTTTGGTTGAAAAAACCCAGCGTTTGGTTGGAAAAATCCAGTGTTGGTTAAAAAAAAGACCGTTTGGTTGAAAAACCCAGGGCTTGGTTAATAAAAACCAGCGTTTGGTTGAAGAAAAAAAAAACAGCGTATGTTTGAAAAAAACAGCGTTTGGTTGGAAAAAAACAGCGTTGGGTAACTTTTAAGCTAACACTGTCCAATATTTCCCCGAGCTGGGTTTAAAATTAAATAACCCATAATTTTTTAGAGTGAACAATTGTACAAACTATATATTTTTTTTACATTTACACTTACAGTGGTAATATCATGGCAATCTTGGGATGGCCATATCTGCAAGTAGTAACTCTATAATATATATTTTACTAAACCATTGTACCAAATTGAAAGAGAAGTTTGAAAATGGCTACAAAAACACGTGTAGTTACCTTGAAAGTGGGACTTTTGGCATTAAGAGGGTTAAATGGATCATCGGCATCCGTGGCGGAGACATTAAGACTCTTCATTCTCTTCTCTGCCGCCTCCATCCTCCTCCTCTCGATCTCTTCCTTCATTTGCCTCTTCTCCTCCTGGAGATCCAAAGTACTTTGGGTTACGACATTTCCAACCAAGCACTTATAATCTGTCAACACATCGATTTTGGCACTGCAGCCGTGGCATAAAGCAGAACTGTTTGTCAGGAAACGTCTGTGTTTATATTAAACGTATGCGCATGTATTCTCAGCTATGAGGCCAAGTTCCAAAGATTTGGGCTAATGTTTTGAAAAGGTTGCATAAATGTTGAGAATAAACAGTTTTCAAAATAATGTTAAGAGAGTGTCCTTATGTTTTTGAAAATGAAGCAGTTCTTTCATCAACATATGCAAGAAGTTGACTCAATACTGAAACATTATATATTGTTAAAACATCTCACGAGACCTCATGTTTTGAAGCCTATGGGCCAGATTTACTAACAGCTTGCGCCAGCGCAAAGCATAATTTTGTCCTTAAATAATGATGTCGGAATTTAATAAAGACATGCAATGGATAATTAGCACTGAAAAGGTGTGGTCTAGTTATTTTTGCGAATTACCTTATTGCGTGTATTACCTATTGCGTCCTGGCTTGACGTCAAAACCCAACATCCTGGCTTGACATCAAAACCCAACGTCAGGCTTGACGTCAAAACCCAACGTCATGCTGACGTCAAAACCCAATGTCATGCTGACGTCAAATCCCAACGCCATGATGACGTCAAATCCCAACGGCAGATAAACACTTGTAAAAACTCTCTTTTGGTAGAAATGTACCATTAAAATGTATGACCCATCCTGCACTGTGCAATTTTGCCCAATCAAAATTCTCTCTAAAATAAGAATGTACTTTTCCCATAATAGTATCTTTAGTGTATATATATATATCCTGCATACTGTATACCTCTTTTTTGTTGAGTTTCTGTTGCTCCTCCTCCTCTATCCTCCGTTCCTCCTCCTCACGTAATCGGCGACGTTCCTCTCTCTTCTTCTTCAGTTCTTCCAGCTCAGCCTCGGCCTGATGCTGGCGAAATTGCTCCATTTTCATCTTCTCCAGATCAGTGTCCATGTCTTTCTTACTCCCAATGGCATGGCCTACACCTAAACTCCTGTATGAAACCGGAAGAGTGAAATAGATTTATGTGAATGGAAAACAGGGTCAAATATTATTTAAACATACACCGTCCATGTTTAATAATTATCTGATGCATATTGCTAAAAAAATCGTAACACCCTTATCAGTCTGGCAAGGTCTAATCTGAGTAGGCGGCTTCCAGTATCAATCTGCCTGGAAACAGTCATGGGATCAAATCTCTCAAGGTGCTATGTACGTATTAAGTTCACCAGAAAGACTTTATATGATACTTTGTTTTCGAGCTATGTCTGTGGTATAATTAGTACTTAATTTGTACAATGTTTTTCCTGTCTAAGCGGATGGTTCTTGGCAAAAATAAGACTGTACCACAGCCCAAACCTTATGCCAAAGGTCTGGCTACGTGAAACTAGATATGAACTAACTCCCTTAACAGCCTTTTGGAAATTTTTTGGCAAGACTTTTTGGCAGCTACAATATTAGGTCATGTCTATGACATAAGCATCTATATTTAACTATTCATTTACTTTTCCAGTTAAAATGTTAGTCAAACTTCTTGCCCCAAAACAGCTGGACCATTTTCCAGCTTGTCTGCGAATCTGTATTTGTAACTGTAACTTTAAGACTTTATGTCAATTTTGATTGGCTAACCTCAACTTGTTAAGTAAGACATTTAAGTTTTACATTTTTGCATTTGGCAGACATTTTTATCCAAAACAACACACAACTAAAGCACATAAACATCAGAAATGAGCAAACATCTTTATGGTCCTAAAAATAGGATGGTCCAAATTTCTTTTCTCATTTGTTTACTTTGTTTTGTGACACCTTGCATCGAAAAACAAATTACCTAGGAGATCTTTTGGTTTTGAGCATAAGTGATGTCACTTCCTCAACAGCTGCTTCTCCATTGCCATTAGGCATCTTTTCTTGCTGTAGGAAAACCTTAGATGTGTATGACACTTTCACCTCCTTCCTCTCTTCTTTCATCTGTAAAGGGTGGTATTATTTCAGACACGTGAATATGTAATTCAATACTGTATTTTCGGAAAGGTATAATTTCTCAAACTACCTGGTTCTCCATGGGTGGTTTTCGTTCCTCTTGTTTTCCTTTGATGTCTCTGATATCTTCATGCCATTCCTCTGATCTCCGACTGCTCGGCCTCTCGCTGATCTCCATTCGTCTCTCGCTGCTTCTCATTGGTCTTTTCTCCTCCGCTTCTTCCACCTCCTGCTCTCTGTCCTGGGTTTGGTGATGCTGTATTGAGGTGGTGAAGCTGGTCCTCTTCTCGCTTTGTCTTGTTTTAATTCCTCTGTCCTCATCTTGCGCCTCTGCACGGCCGTTCTCTTCCGTTCTGGCTCGTGTTCTTCTGTCCAGCTTTTGGGTCCAGTCGCTAAAGCCCTCATCTTCGTCGAGAGCCGTAGGAATGCTGGGTTTGAGGTCACCTTCATAGCTGCAAAACAAAACATGTAAGATTATAAAAAACAAAGGATTTTTTTGTGGCATGTGGTTAAATATCTAGGCTGGTAATTGACACCACAAAGGCTGTAGTTGGTTATGTTAATATTACCGAAGTCTCTTTAGGGGAGTTGCGGAAATATTTGCAACACCTACAGTTTTTTCAAGACTAAAGTCCTATCTACTTGAATGGAAATAGACAGATATCTTTAAACTTACGTGCTAAAATTACAATTAAACAACATTTTTCTGCCCAACAATTTAACCTAACATCAACAGTACCATAACTTTTATTTCTTAGGGTGAAAAGGCACCTTTCTTCGAGGTCGTTTCAGCTAACATCTGCAGATTCTGCACAGGTTGGCTAATGCGTTACTTGTTGGCACTTGACTCTCACCGCCTCACCCAGAGCGTCATCTGTCTTTATCGAATGATGATTGGTTCTTTTAACTAAAAGGCGGGGCTTATGTTGCCAGAGCAGCCATACAGAGCATTGCATTTGGGCGTTTTATTATTATTATTTTTTAATTTATTATTTTTATAAAACAATGTACAGATAACAAAAAATGACAAATTATAACAATTACAACAAGAGTACAAAAACAAAACAAAAAATATTAACATTTGTGCCCGCCCCAAGAGATGCAACAAGCGGATGACGTCAAACTACCGCGAGAGCGATTCAGAAATCATAAATAGAAGTCTAATTTCGAATCGCCCTCGCGGTACTTTGACGTCATCCGCCTGTCATCGCTTGCGTTGCCACAAGTAGTTTGCCGAATACGTTACGCCGGTAGGGCAAGCTAGTGCTGTTGTCAGTCAGTCAAAAGTGAACGATTCTTTTGTTTAGCCTAAATACGGAATATTTGTTGTGCAATAAAGTGCATTAATCGACGAAGAGTCAAGCCTGGGCTTTGAATGCCGTCAGAGACGAAAACCCATAGAAGAGGAATTTGTTAATTTTGTGACAAACGCATGTGCATCTTTCCGACAATGGAAGCCACTCGTATTTACAGTGACCGCTTCATCAGAGGTAACCTTACTGTACGTAAACACTGGATATATTTATCATTATATTTTTAGCCATAAATCATATCTTTGCGTCATTTTCTTATCTGGATTTTAGTCGCAACCTCTGGAAAACAACTAAGTTACAGTGATTATAACTACAAAAGTTAGCTGAAGAGTTATCACTTGAAAATGCAAAAGTACGTTAATGTGAAGAGTGAAAATGCTATGTTTGTAAATCCTTTTGCACCTTTATTAGATCATTTGTTGTATAAAGAGTACATCCCTGCTGAAAAAAACAGCATGGACCAGTATAATTCCCGTGCTGGTGGTCACCAGCAGACCAGCACCAAAACACAACATATGGTGGTCTTGCTGGTATGAACAGCATGGGATGCTAGTGCTGGTCCTGGTATGCTGATGACCACCAGCTAAACCAGCACCAAACCATAATTGGGAATTATGCTGGTCTATGCTGGTGGTCACCAGCAAACCAGCACTAAAACACAACATATGCTGGTTTTTGCAGCAGGGATGTCATCTGACTAATCTTTATTGTTTGTAACATAAAAATACAATACTCGAAAATACATAAACATAGCCAAAGTGTAGGTCTGGCATTAATCTGTTTTTAGTGACTAAAATATGGAATCGGTTGCTGTGTATCATCGTGCCCTAAAACGTGTATTTTTTGTTCATACCTTTATTTTTCTTCTGTTAAGAGTTCATTTAAATTATCGTGGATTGAAACAGATGGAAAATTGACCGGCTTGTGCTCCCTCTCTATAGAGAGCTCAATGCAAACTGCCGCTTTCTTGGCCTCCGATGCGGGTCCGCGTGGGTCACGTGACTGAGTAATGCTAAGGTAAATTTTATTTTACATTTTACATTATAATTTTTTTGTTTTTATACCATATCCTCTTTCTTTTTTGGCCCATTTCTATGAAAACTAGAATGTCATTTCTAGTTTAATATGATACCTGGCATTGATCATGCTAATTGACTAAACATCTTATGGTGCGGTTTCCCGGATAGGGCTTATCCTAGTCCCAGACTAAAATGCACGTTTGAGCTGCTAATTTAAAAACACCTTAATGTTCTCCTGTTTAATTTTAACATACAGTATATCTGTGACATTGTTTTGTCTTAAGATGCACACCTAGTGTTTTTTGTAAGGTATGTTTGTAAAAACTTCTTAAAAGACCTAATGGGTGATTCTCACGAAACCATTGAAACACCACGGCACTAATGATTTTAGCTTTAAAATGTGTAATATAGTAACATTAAAAAGCATCAGAATTAACACAATACTGTGTTCTACCTTGCACAATGTGTGATTTCAACATAAGAATTTATAATTGTAAATTTTATCTCATTTTCTGCTGAAATTCTCATTACCGCAATGTGTCCGGCTGTGTTTGAACATGCGTTATGTTGTAATTTAATCAAATTAACACAAAAATATTAAGAAAAAAAATAAATGGATGTTTTGCTAGACAACTTTAGATGACAGAAAAAATATTTACTGAATATTCATGTATAATAATAATGAAGAAAAATTAGGAAAATGATGTGTCCATGCCTGATGTTCTCATCCTCCGCAACACTTTTTTAAACAGTTTAAGCACACATACAGAATTTTAATAAAGTTTGATTTTGAGTGACCAAGCACATGGACCAGTTACTTCAAGATGGCTACCAGGTAAGATCATTTTTTTACAGTTATTTTAAAATATTGTCTTGTCAGAATGCTTACACGACATTTTGATTATCATTACCGCAACAGATGCTTATTAAATGTTAATTTAATTAATAGAAGCATAATACGTTGATTTTAAATGCATGTGCAGAATTTCCAAATTATGTTCTTTCAGATTTGTCATGTCATTTTGAAAATATGTCAGTGTTGATGTTTTCTGACTGTTGCGGTAATGAGATTTTTTAGGACTAATTTTTTAAATTATGTTACAAAAAGTGTTAAATGATAAGTAAAAGTTTTTAAATTAATGTTCCCATTTACTCCAGACTTTGTTTTTCAATGTCTGCTGGGAAAAAAAGTAAATTTAAGCAATTTTTACATTTTCATGCTTGACATTTTTAAAACCAAGTTTTCGTGAGAATCACCCTAATATAAATAAGGCCTAGTCCTGGATTAATCTAAACCCTGTATGAGAAACTGCCCAATATGTGTCAGAAAAAGTAAATATAACTTTTGTAAACTATCATGATGCAATGTCTTCTCATCAGAATTGAATTTAATTGAATTGAATACACTTCAGCACATTCGAAACATAAAAAGTGTGTTAACCGTCTGCTAGTCTGGAGTAGCCAGACCTACAATACTGAAGGTATGGTGTTTTTTGCAGCTTTTTTTGGACAAAGGCTGCCCACGAGCTGTTTGTTTCGTCTAGCGTCATGTTTCGGACTATCCACAATAACAAGCTGGCTGGCAACAAGTCAGTTATTGAAATAACCAGCCAACCGAATAACATCTAAATAAACAACATTACTCACCATAGAACAACGTTGTGCACTTCATCAACAGCAACACTAATGAGACGCTCCCGTTAAACATCTGTTTGAAGCATACCTCTTCACTTTTTAACACCTACAAGCAATTCAGGAGAACCAAACTTTTTGACTCCACTAACTGCCTCAAGCAAAACTTTTGGACGTCTTAAAGAGAGTCTATGCTGCAAACTTTACATATTTTTGAGAATCCAATGTGTTTAGCTGATCATGATAACTGCTCATTATTATCCACGTGAACACGACTGATTCTCTTTCTCAATGGAACGTCAGAGCTTCGTTTTCCAGGGACTGAAACTAAACACGACACTCGCGTCTCCTGGAAATCCGATTTATTTCAACCAATCAAAGACGACTTCGACATTCCCACAGGGTTTCCAGGAAAGTGTACGATAAACATCAGACGTTTAGCCAACAATCGGTGGGTGTGACTTCTGAGGTTGAGACTGACCGTCTGCTAACTTGTGTTTCACAGTAGTAAAAATATAATGTGAACATCAATGTACTTAAACAACTATTTATTCATATAATATAGGGAGAGTCATTCATTTATCTTATTAAGAAACCTGCACTTAATACTAACTGAACTCATCCCTTTAATAGGCTTTATGCCCAGCTGCACTACTTCCTGAACTTCAGCTAGCTCCTTGTTTCCTGTCTGCCATTATTGGACAAACTGATTAATCCAGGTGTGCCTGACCTCAGTAGTCACAACAACAATAATCAGACACACCTGGATTAAACAAGGAAACAAGGAGCTGGCTGAAGTTCAGGAAGTAGTGCAGCTGGGCATAAAGCCTATTTCAGAAAATTATGGATTATTAATTTTTTTGACTAAATGCAGAGATCTAAGTAAGCAATTTAACTCAGCACAGTATATCCATTACTTTATAGTGGTGACGCTAGAGTCTTTTACAAGACTGAGAGGCAGACCCACACAAAGACATTCATAAGGTACCTGGTTGAGTTAACAGTCAGCCAGGCATGAACCACATGGGCCCACACACCTGTATTGCCGTTTCTATGACCAGAGAAACTATGCGCTGATGTCACTGTGCCAACCTATTAACACGAAAGCCGACATCAAACACGCTTAGAAAACAGATGTTTAAGATGCGTGTGAGGATTTATGTGGTGTTTGTTGCTGTTTTCTTTCATTCGCTAAGGGCAACCAGACGTGATATTAACAGAGATGAAACGAAAGTAACTTAATATCACTTTATCTCACAAACAAGATATGCATAGCGTGATTTCGGCACAATATTACAATCTGCCAGGGGTAGGCCTGGAAAAGCAACACTTGCTCAACCAATGATGTAATGATCTGTTTGTCTAAACCAGAGGTTCTCAAACCTCTTTGTTTAGGGTTCATCCCTTCACAGCAACACCTCACATTGTTTTCTGTTTACTGAAAAGCCCTGAATTAAAATCTATTTAGATGACCCAGAAGCCGCATGAAAGGAATGCAGTGCACATGCCATACAATTATTAAACAGATTTTCAGCAAAGCAAAACAACTGAGACTCAACAATAAGACTGTTTAATGTTTAATGCACAGGTGTGAGACTAGTTTACCCATGCACAAACATTATTAAAGACCTTTTGCCAAGTTAAACACATCTAACACATTTCCATAAAGATTTATGTGTCTCTAAGCCGAGAGCGAACCTCGCATATGATCATGGTGGATAATCACAGAGTGGCCCAGACGACTCTATTTCAAACAGCGGAGCTTAGAGCTGTGTTTAACTTTACACATATGGAAGATGTGGGACAGAAAATCTTTGATTAAAAGCAAAGCGCTCTGGTTTGGGACATGACATAAACCCGTTTCCAAAGGCATGCCCAGCTGAAATTCTTCTGAGATTAGATCATGATGAGAGGGCAGCTGCACATGCTGCATGTATTTGTATGTGCATGTATATGTGTTGTTTGGATATACAGCGTGTAGGGGATACAGTTTTTAATTAAATATTTAACTAAATGCTCATAAAATGGCCAAATTATGTTTTGCTTTGATCAATATCAGCAGGTTTGTATGAAGGTTAGATTTTGAGTTTTTATCTAAGTAGACCACTTTGATCACTTTCTATAAACAAACAAAAAGATTAGTACTAGTACAGCCCAAATATACCTAAACGTTTCGGTTAGTAAGTAGACTTAAAGGTGCAATTTGTATAATATTTGCAGTAAAATATGCAAAAACCACTAGGCCAGTGTTATATATTTTGTCCAACTGATTACTATCAATATCTGTAATGTTTTCAACTATATGTAAATCGTGAGAAAATTGCCATTCAAAACATTGACACGGGGCAGTGCAGTCTCCTTTCAATGACGTTAATATCCACGTGACCCTTTGTTACCACCTTTACTGACATAAAAAGCACATGACAACAGGGTCGTGTACAAATGCGGAAATATTCGTTAGCGCCTGTCGGGCTACGCGCTTGTTTATGGACTATGATTACTCTTTACCGTCTGCCGCTGGTTGTATCAGCAAAGACAGCTCCCGTAAGCGTATGAGCCTACCAAACTACCCAAGAAGAGTTGCTGATCTTGCTTGTGTTTTGCGCTACGGGTGAGTTGTGTTGATTCGTAACCCTTCAAAAATCTTATGCAATTATATTGATCACAAGATTAGTGTGTAGACTGTAATCAGTGCGTCTTCCCGCGGACGATATAATGCACATCAAGAGGTATTATATAATATAATATATAATATTATATAATATAAATGGTCATTTTAAGACACTTACTAACAGTGTTGGGGGTAACGCATTACAAGTAACGTGCATTACGTAATAATATTACTTTTCTGAAGTAACGAGTAAAGTAACGCATTACTTTATAAATGTACGCATTCATATTTGAGTTACTTTTATAAAAAAGTATTGGGAGTTACTTTTTTAGTTTAATTAATTTTATTAAAAAAAGTACTGATTTAAGCTAAATGTAGTCATGTCAAATTACGCACTATGCGTGCGCACCTGAGCGGGAACAGTTTGAGTCAGAAACCGAGATGGAAGGCCAAAGCTTGACATTTTTGTGATGGAAATATGCAATTTCTGAATGCAAAACTAGAAAATACCTGCAAGGCCTGAAAGAGATCAAGCCTCAGCCAAGTAAGAAAAAGTAATGCAAAAGTAACTTAAAAGTAACGTAAGTATTACTTTCCATGAAAAGTAACTAAGTAACGCAATTAGTTACTTTTTGGGGAGTAACTTAATATTGTAATGCATTACTTTTAAAAGTAACTTTCCCCAACACTGCTTACTAATAGAGTAGGCTTTGGTACTGTACAGTCTATCATAATGTTACATCATAACTTGACAATAAGATTTGTACTGTCAATACATTATGTGAAAAATCATTGTAAACGCACTCAATTCTGTGCTCTGTTAACCCACCATCGAATTTGGACTAATACTGTAACATCTATGACTAACAATTTGAACATTATATATAACCTTACATCATGAAATAAACCGATGTCATCAAACACAACATTTATAAGACTTGATTACCTTATCCATCAACGTGATTTCTCGTTCGGGTCTCATTGATGGCCATCAGCGGTTGAGTTAAAGACTACAAATCCCATAATTCCACGCTGCTTCAGAGCGTCATTAATCTACGCATTTGTTGTTATGGCCGTTTTGGCGCCATCTAGTGGCGAATTCTACGTATTCCACCTTTAAATGTTATTTTAAGTATATTTCTGAGAAATACATATAAAGTGAAATACATAAAATGTTGACTGAAATATACAGTACTTTTTTATGGCGCTTTTCCATTGCATAGTACCCCACAGTTTGGGTCAGCTTACTTTTAGGATCTTTTCCACTGGGTGCAGTACGTAGTACCCGATACTTTTTTTAGTACCACCTCGGTCTGGGTTTCAATTGCCCCGAGCTGATACCAAAACGTGACGCAAAAACACTGTCGATCACTGATTGGTCTGAGAGAATCGTCATTTATAATGTAAAAGATTAGGCTTGTTCGCCAGATGACGTCAAAGTACTGTGAGAACAATTCGAGAAATCATACGAAGTGTATTTTGTCTCGCTTTCGCGGCACTTTGACGTCATCCGCCTGTCAGTTCTAGCGGCGCTGCATGAAGTCGAACAAGCCTCTTAGCTTTACTTCACTGTTAGCTTGCGCTAGCTTAAGCAAACCTGTTGTCATCTGTGCATTGATGTAAGTTCCCAAACTTCCTTTTAGCGATGAAAAAACATCCACAGGTTGAGAATCAGGAACACCATAACAGTTTTTTCCAGACACATCCGCATATATGCTTAAATGCAACTTAAATGAGGTGGGGCGGAGCGCGTCGACTGACGTCACGGGTGTTTGTACAGAAACTGCCACGTGAGACAGAGGTAGTGATAAAAGCGATTTGCAAATATCTATTTGTGGCAGTCAATTTTTAATTTTGAGAAATAAATAAATCTATGGGAAAGTACAACGACGCTCTCACTTGTATGATGACAGTAGGCAGCGCAAATATAACGACATGCATATAATCGTTCCCACTCAGAAGTGTTACTAAACTCAATGGAAAAGCTAACCAAGCCAAAGTGAGGTGGAATGACACAAACCAAACCCTGGGGTACTATGCAATGGAAAAGTGCCTTTATTTGTAGTTTTAAAAAGTATAATAATAGCACACTTCAATAATTTTATTTTCATAAGGGTAGGCAAAGCGTGATGAACAGAAACAGGGCATTCACACTTACGGTCCAGATTCAGGTGGGATCACACTGTCCTCAGGCGACCCGGCGGATCCATGCAGGCTGTTTTGATTGCGGAAAGCTTCCCGGGCCCGACGTCGTCTTTCCCTTTCGATCTCTTCGGCATCTTCGATACTCCGCTGGGCCGTCACTCTATAAAAAAATCCGTGAACAAGCGCTTTTGTTAAACAAGATGATAATTTTTCTTTCTTGACTCATACTGTATGAAAACTATGCTCAAATGATAAACGATCCCTAGCACAGTAGAGAGTTACTAGCTGTGATACATAGAAGCTCTTGAAAGATGCTTCCAACAATAGTTTGTTTAGTCCCACGGTTGGGATTTGGAGCCAGGGAAACATCTGCTCTGGCATTCGACACCGTCAGTGATTATATGATGAAGATCTGGGACCCATGTAACCACACACTCAAGACACTAAAGCATTGTTGCGTTTATTTAGCCCGTAAACCAATGCAAACTCTGACACTATGTATATCCTCTTCAAGTGCATGCATTTGTTGGAAAATTAAATGTGTTTGTTTCCTTTGACAAGGCCATAAACTTTGAAAACGCCAGCAAAACGAAATGACTTTATTGGGAAGCTGTATACACTAACGCTAAGCCTTGCTAATTTCTTATAAATAATAGCAGTTGCATTAACTTTGCTTGTCCCGAAGCCTAAGTGGTCCGCATTATGGATTACGGTCTTTAAGTTTGGATTTTGGGTCAATTAGGAGTGTATGCAGGTCCCTTAAAAGAATGCTAGGTCCATCACAGAGGTCACAAGCTGTTACAACAGCTTCACAATAGCCGTAAAAGCAAACGTTGACATGATATTTTGGTCAACACAATAAAGATAAAGACTCCTGACAGAGCCACAATGGGTTTTATAGCCTGGTGACATAGATAATTCCTTCTTTAGATTCCACAAACCAATTGTTTATTTTCTAAAGGGTCCCCCGACTAGTTAAACACATGTATTAGATTAACACTGGGATTGGCTATATGAATGTGAAAATGTAAACTGAACAAATGTCATAGTTTTACTCTTACATCACAATACATGACGTCAAAAGGTTGCAATCAAAATCTGTTTTATGCATATTTTCTAATTTTGATATTTTTTCGGCTTCTTTTAAAAAAGCGACATTCCACTTCTTTTGAAAATATGCTCATTTTCCAGCTCCCCTAGAGTTAAACATTAGATTTGTACCATTTTGCAATCCTCGTGTCTGGCGATAGCACTTTTAACATAGCTTAGCATAATCCATTGATTCTGATTAGACCATTAGCATCGAGCTAAAAAATAAGAGTTTCAATATTTTTTCCTATTTAAAATTTGACTCTTCTGTAGTTACATCGTGTACTAAGACCATCAGAAAATTAAAAGTTGTGATTTTGGCCTAGGAAAGCTTAACTTTAGGGAAGCTGAAAAATGCGCATAATTTCAAAAAAGTAAAGTGTCCCTTTAAAATCTGCCAGCTACCCAGACAAAGGAAAATCCAGCATTCACTCATAGTGCAATTGATGACCAAACCACATCTTGAAACTACACATACTTACAGAGAGCTTCCTGTGCCTCTCATTATTATATGCTGTTAATCACCCAGGAATGACTTCATTTATTGGCAGAAGCCTCTTGAATGATGTCAATCTTGCCTATGATGTCATTCCACATCTGATTTATTTACCATTATCAGTCGGATTATGCAGCCCACTTTTCCTTCATGTGGTGCAGAAATGCCGTTCCCAAAAGTTCATGGAAGTGAAAACAGATTTTTAGATTTGGTAAGTGTATTGTTAAACAACGGGCTGACCAAATTTTGCTTGAATAGTCTGGCTTAAATTCATCCTCTTTGACCTCCCATGACTGAACTTTCACGGCCTGGTGCCCAGAGGCATGGATTTGGAGGGGTTGACAGATTGGGAAATGTTTTTCCCTATTGTATTACCACAGCCATGTCTGGTCTTGGAGAGTCTGGGCTGAGTTAGATGGGTCAGTCGTATAAATGGGTCCTGTGGAGATTGACCTCTGACCTGGGTTTCACTTTCCAATTTGTAACCCTATTTAGCAAAGTACCAGCTGATAAGGATAATGTGTCCATTGTTTGAAACATGCACTTTGAAGTGTTTCATCTTCAACGTATTGAAATTTTACTTTTTTGCTAATTGTCTTATGCTAAGTACACAACAAACATGTAGCATCGCGTTGCTTGCTCTAGATTATTTGCGGGATTTAACTTTGTGTCATGCAAATTTTTCGCTTGAGTTGAATATTTTCAACTTGTGCGAAGGCGCATTTGAGGCGAATAACGCATGTTTTCGCGGCAATCAGGCCGCCCAATTTGTGTCATTCGCATCACCATGCGCGAGGACGTGTCTGATTGCATCTTTGCATTGACTTTGTATGTAATCTACTTGCGCAAATTGTTGAACTTGCATTTGGTGTGTATGCCCCATTATGCTTCATTTACATTTAGTGACTAAACATCATTAATTTTAGTAACAGTTAAAAAAAATTATCGCCATTAACAACATTTGACCATTGTAAAAAAGTTGGTTCAACTTAAAAATTAAGTTACCTGGTTGCCTTAAACATATTAGTTGATGCAACTTTTTGAGTTAAAGATCTCCTATTTCATTGCTAAAAAATAATGTTATTTTGTGTATTTGGTATAATACGATGTGTTTGCGTGGTTTATGGTTAAAACACATTATTTTACACATACCGTCCAGAATTCACTCTTTTCCTGAAACTCAGGGATTTGAAAAGCGCTGTGTCCCTGATTGGCCAGCTAATCTGTACATTGTGATAAGTCTGAATACCTCTGACGTCAGCCGGAAATGTGACCCTCCTTTCTATGTTTGAAAGATTCGCTCAATGCAATGTTTACAGGAGTTAACTTACAGGCTGTGAGTCAAAGCAGGAGGAATTATGATAATGTCGGTCTTATCTACATCACCAATCCCAGGAAATAAACTGTTGCCTACAATCCGTGTGTTTGTTGTAGTCCAAGAAAAGAGATTTATGTTAGAGACGATAACTCGAGTCATCGTTTACTTTGGGGTTTGTACCTTTTGCATATCGTTAACATGTACTAATACACACTTACACACCAAAGGAAATGTAAAAAAGTGAATCTGACAATATGTGCTCTTTAACTAATATCCAAAATAACTCAAAAGGTTAACTTTCTTTTTTAAGTTGAACCAACACATCTTTTTTACATTGTGGGAATGTCTTTAGAGACTCCACAAGGTCTACTTTTATGCAAATAAGCAAGTGATGTGGAAACGATATATTTTATTGGATAGTATTCACTTTATTTCACTTTATTTATTATGACTCAACTTGTATACTTAAATGTTCTGATTTCTTTGTATGAACTCAATATTTGTCTTGATGGCTACATCTGGTGGAAATTTTGTGTCAATAGCCCACTAAATGTAAGTGTCTGCCAAATGCGTAAATGTGCCAAGCTGTTTACCTGAATATCTCACTATGGGATTATAACCTGCTGTTCCACCTTGCTCCTTCACTGATCCTCTATATATGAAAAAACAATTCATTGTTTTTAATTGAAACCATATAAATGTTTTCTTTTGTTTTTCTTTGTGCCTGTTGACAAAGAAACAAATGTTGGTATTTGAGATGTGAATAACGGATGTTGTTATTTCCTCTTCACGCTCTTTAAATCTGTATTGAAGGGCGGTCGTGGGGTTTACGGACTCTTTCAGCCAGATGAAGTCATCACAACAAGACAGATTTTCGCAGTAAAGGAGAGTTATTGTCTCGGACAAAGACAGTATCCTCCTGCATTCAGTGTGTGTGGCCGCATAAGATTCCCAGCATTCCCTGAACGACTGAAGGAATTTCAAAGCATTGATCAAAGCTGTGGAAAGTGTGTCATGAGGACGGTGATCTATAATTATGTCGTTTAATCAGAGAGTGCCAAAGCAGATTTATGTCTTTACACACTTTAAAAAAAAAAACGTTTCAAGCATAAACATTCATCAAAACGTTGGTGTATTAACATGCTATACTTCTATAAATGCTTTCCAAATTAATTATATGTTTTCAATACATTACACACAAAAATCTTGTTTGTTTCGTCTCATGTTTGGGTCAACTATATGGATATAAACTATTGCAGTTACCCAGAGACTTTGACTAACATCTGGTTCACATAAAAAGACACACAACACCAAATAAAAAGGACTCTTGTACATAACAGCAAAAAAAAGTTTACTCTTCCGTGCTCCCTAAATCGGTGAACCTTGAAAGAGCGCTCCACCACGGGAACTGTAAAGTTTATTCCCCCTTTCAGTCAAACAGCTAAACCTGCATTCCTGCAGCTCTTATCAGAGTATCGTAAACAGAGGAGCGGCTTACGTAAAGTCCCTGGATTAGAGGGTCACGGTTTTGACCACAATGAGAGATGCTATTTATTTAGCCTAAAAATGAAAGCATGAATTTACTAAGCAATTCCCTTACCCAATCTGTTTTCATTGTTTTCTCTGACATTTGGTTATTTGTTTGTCATTAGATTTAGGAAATTGCAAATTTTACAGCCCGCCAAATCTGAAACAGATTGTTGAATCCTCCTGAGAGTTCAACAGATGTTTTTTTATTCACAGTAAACTTGTGTTTAATAGCATTTTGTTTGTGTCACAGTCCAGCGGACCTATCATTTGCCCCTTGCCACATATTCTGCTTTAGGGACACTGGGACAGTTTCATTCTAGAGACCAAAAGTTTGTATGAAAATTCTGTCATCATTAACCTTCATGTTGTTCTAGACCTGTATCGTTTTTTTATTTTATTTTGATGAACACGAAGATATTTTTATAAATAATGGTAAGCACACAGCTGCTGTAACGATTGGCTGCCATAGTAGAAAAACGAATATTATTTATTGTAATAAATGAAGAGTTTAGTTGCAAAACGAGATAAATCCATTTTTTAACATTTTTGTCAAAACATGTTTATTATTATGTTATCATGTTATTATTTTGTTTTATGGTGCTACTTAGCTGTATTTTTCAAGTTATGAAGGTTTAAATCAAAACAAACCAACTGCAGTTGAATTTAAATTAATTGGAATGCACAACCAAAAAACGAGATTTCTGAACAATTAAAAAAACGGTGGTTATCTCGTTTTGCAACGAAACTCTTCAAATGATGAAGAAGATATTTTGATAAATGATGGTAAGCACACAGGTCACAGGTACCCATTGAAATCTATCATATTTGTTTTTCCTACTATGGAAGTCAATGGGTACGGCAGCTGTGTGCTTACCATCATGTATCAAAATAGCTTCTATTGTGTTCATCAGAAAAAAGACATTTATACAGGTTTGAAACCACATGAGGGTGAGAACATGATGACAGAATTTTCATTTTTGGGTGAACTATCCCTTTAAAAATAAAGGTTTCTAAAAGTTTCTTTGTCATTGACATCCAGAGACCCTATTTAGTTCATTTTTTGTTTTTAAAGGCGTATATACATATGCTCTAGAGTTAAAGATGAGTCAACTATTTTTGAGGCCTAAAAGAAAAATACTGTAAATTTGTAATTTAAGGAGTCCACAACCATACAACAGACACATGGTGCGTTCAGACCAGCCGTGGTAGAGGCGTCAAGCGCGATTGATTTCAAAGTTATTAAGTTATATATATAAGTTATATATTAAGTCAATATAAAGACGCGTTGACGCGCGTCTGGAGGTCTCGCAGCACGAATGCCTCATTTAGCGCACCGTGGTAGATGCGATTCCGCCTCATTGTAGTTTGCACGAATGACGCGATTTGAGCGTTGCCACGGCAAATGGGCGAGTTGAAAAATTTGAACTTAACAATCAGGAGCTTGCTCTAGTTACGTGATTACAGGAAGCAAGCGTAATCGCAGAGGCCCTTCCATGACGCGAATTTCCCCGTGAATGTCTCGATGACTAGAATTTCATGCGAATGAAGTGAGTAAACTCAAAATATTTAAGTGGCAAACTAGATGTGACAGACGCAAATTTGACGCCTCAAACACGGCTGGTGTGAACCCACGGTAAAGCTACGAATTTTGACTTCATTATGTCTCTGCACTGTCAGACAAATGGTCAAAATATTTACACTGTAAAAAGTAGAGTTGGATCAAATTACTTCAATTGGTAATTTTTTACATACAGCTTTTTCACTTAAACATATAAGTTGAAAAAAATGGTTTTTTTTAGGTGTTACCAATTGAAGTAATTTTTTAAGTTGATCCAACTTTTTACAGTGTACCCCAGCTGTCACTGGTGCCGTACCCTTTCAAAAACTACAGCTTTGGACTAATGCTGCGTTCACACCAGCCGCGGTAGAGGCGTCAAGCGCAAGTGATTTCAATGTTAAGTCAATGTGAAGACGCATTGACGCGCGTCTGGAGGTCTCGCGGCGTGACTAAGGCGTTTGGCGCAGTAGACGCCATTCGACCTCATTCGCGCGTCTAGTTCGTGAGAATTGAGCGTTGCCACGGGAAACGCGCGAGTTAAAAAATATGAACTTTGGCAGAAAAACGTGCTGCGTTAACCAATCAGGAGCTTGCTCTAGTAGTGACATGATTACAGGAAGTGAGCAGAGTCGCAGAAGTCCCTCCCATGACGCAATGACTAGAATTTCACGCGTGGCTTCACACGCGAATGAAGCGATGTAAACTCAAAATGTTCAAACGGCAAACTAGACACGGTAGACGCGAATTTGATGCTTCAAACGGGGCTGGTGTAAACCCACGGTTAAAGGAACACGCCCACATTTTGGGAATTTAGCTTATTCACCGTATCCCCCAGAGTTAGATAAGTCCATACATACCTCTCTCATCTCCGTGCGTGCTGTAACTCTGTCTGACGCAGCCCCCGCTAGCTTAGCTTAGCACAAAGACTGGAAGTGGGTGGCTTTAGCTAGCATACTGCTCCCAATAAGTGACAAAATAACGCGATCATTTTCCTATTTATGTGTTGTGATTTGTATAGTCAAACCGTGTACAAATAACAAGGTGATATGAGACACAGCGATCTTTTAACAGTATACATACTGAGAACTATATTCTCTGAAGACGAAGCACTGCCGCATGGGCGGAGTGATTTGCACAATTCTGACCGAACTCTCTGCTCCTCACCAGGGGCTTCTCGTGTGCTGCGAGCAGATCACTCCGCCCATGCGGCAGTGCTTCGTCTTCAGAGAATATAGTTCTCAGTATGTATACTGTTAAAAGATCGCTGTGTCTCATATCACCTTGTTATTTGTACACGGTTTGACTATACAAATCACAACACATAAATAGGAAAATGATCGCGTTATTTTGTCACTTATTGGGAGCAGTATACTAGCTGGAGCCATGCATTTCCAGTCTTTGTGCTAAGCTAAGCTAGCGGGGGCTGCGTCAGACAGAGTTACAGCACGCACGGAGATGAGAGAGGTATGTATGGACTTATCTAACTCTGGGGGATACGGTGAATAAGCTAAATTCCCAAAATGTGGGCGTGTTCCTTTAAAGGGATATTTCACCCGAAAATTCAAATTCTGTCGTCATTTACTCATCATTTAGGAAAAAAGAATACTATGGAAGTCCACGAACAGTTTAAATATAAACATTTCTCAAAATATCTTTCCTTGTGTTCATCAAAGCAAAGACATGTATACAGGTAAAATGTAACACCATGAGTGTGAGTAAATTAAGACAGAATTTTCATTTTTGTGTGAACTATCCCTTTAAAGAGTTCATATTAATGTAGTACTTGTAGCAAAAAGTACATTGGTATCTCAAAGGTACAACCTGATACCAAATGTATACATATCAGTACCTAGATCAGGTCCTTTTTAAAGGGTACTGCCCCATTGACAGCTGGGGTACATATTTTGACAATTTTTTCTAACATTGTACATATGAAGATAAGATAGGAAAGTAAATGTTGAATCACTTTTCCAGCTGATATTACAAGCGCACACTCAGCATTTTTATCAACACACCTAATACAAATAAGTTATTTGTTTTCCTTTAAATACCTTAAGCAAGGTTGTCCTTGCTTATGGTATTTAATGGAAAACAAATAACTTATTTTAACTTCAGGCTAATATCCGATCTACACTGTACTGTAAGAGTCATTGCAACACAGTGTTTTCGTAACCTGTAATGGTTTTCAAAACCATTCAAGTGTATACAAAACATTGTATACACAAAAATCTATTCGACATATCCGGTATGTGTTTGTGCAAACGGCCCAGCACTGACACTGAATCCATTATTAGAGAAAGCTGCTGGATGAGTGTGAGAAAAGCTGTTTGTTGGCAACATTGAAAAGCTTAGGGAAATATTTCCAGCAAATCTGTCATTATTGTAACCTGTTTGACAAAGCATACACCTGATCCACCTGAAATCCTGTCTGTACTGAAAACAATACAGTAACAGTGTGCACATCCTGAGAGCTTACTGTATTGTTTAATCGCCTTCGTATTGTTCATGTCATTTCATGGTGCTATTCAATGAATACCCGAGTCATTTTCTGAAGAATACTGAAGGGACATGGACATGTTTATGGTTAAACATTTACACTGCATTTGGCAGAAAGCGAGATACGGTGCAGGTATACACTACAGTATTTATTTACTGTATATACAGTACATTTTTTAGCCTGCATGTTTCTGGGAATCAAACCCTTGACATTGTTGTTGGGAGTAATAGGCTTTGCATGGTAAAATACTAGACATTTTTTAAAACTATTTAGTAATTTAATTAGTTTACAGCCCCTTTACCGGTCCTATCAATCTAAATTACTGCAACAAAGGTCATTAGGTTAATAATGGGTCCCATATGCCCTAAAACGATCCCTTAACCCCCACCACAATCCCATAGCACCTCTGGAAAAAACAATAAACTCTCAACTGGAACCCTGACCACATTTCTGATCTTAAAGTCACACTAAACTACACATGACGTAGTTTCTCTATTAAATAAACAAGGTGTGATGTGAAAAAAGAGTTATCAGGTGTAGGGAACAGTGTAAGTTTTTTATTGTGTTAAAAATGTATATTGCATTTTTATTGTACTGTATATAAGTATATAGATATGTGATGTTACTAGTACATTTAAAGGTTTCACTAATATTTCCCATTAAGTACAGATATGTATACATTTGGTACCAAAATGTACCTCTGAGGTACTAATATGACCATTTTTCTGACCATTTTGTCTGACGTGTACGTTTACCTTATTTATCATCACCGACACAATATTTGCAACCATAAAAGTGCAACCAAAAACTTTTGTATTATTTCACAGTGACAGATAACAGTATATTATGCATACTGTAATTACATGCAACTAACCTTAAACCTAACCTTATAGTATGTCTAGTAAGTGTTTTATAAAGAAACTTTTAGATTTGTGTATAATTATATACATGCCGTTTGTATAACTGTATCAATATACTACATTGAATACTGCATTTGTACTTAAACGTTTAAAATACACTAAATAAAAACAATTAAAATGATTTGCATACCTTAAAACAAATGATGACTTAGAAAACATTTTATAAATGAATCCTAAAATCTTCATGATGAATTAAAAGTTCATTCATTTTTATGTCAACTAGACAGACCATGTGCTACAACAAAGGATACATTTGTATATAAGTGCAAAAATATAAATATATAATAATATGAATTACATTTCCTCAAAACAAGAATCTTATTGACAATGGATCATCATCTTCACATCATCACACCTGAGCAGCCGGCTTTAACCTTTAAATTCAAGTTTACAAAACAATTCTCACTCTCAGTAGGTTTTGCAGACCCTGTTTGCTGGAGTTTCGTCTCACCATTGCACTTGACATTGTTGTTTCTTTTGTGGAATTCTGGGAAGTTTTGTAATCCGACGAATGTGATTCACAAAGATCCCTCGCACACGTTCGCACCCTTCCTCAGACGCTCAGCTTTTGAGAAGAGATCCACGCGACAGTCGCTTCTGTTTCACACACACGCTTTAGTCACACACTTTTCCCTCCTCTCTCTTTTCTCCTCCCTCTTTCTTTTTTGCCTGCATGTGGTTCTCATTGAGCGAGCTCAGACCATCTTTTCCCCTCCTTTCCTTCTTTTTTCAGGCTCATGTGGCCATCCCAGGGGAAAATGTAAGTTGATACCCAACCCCATGCTATGAATCCAGACCCCCACAAACCCCCAGCCCGAACCCAGAACTCAACAATTCTTTGCCATTGTTTACACCGTCATCAGAGCTCACCTAAAAAAACAACCAACCAACAAACAAACAATCAACTGGAAATTTGATTATGCATTGTTTGTTTCATAAGAAAGAAAAGTCATAAAGGAGATCTCTTTGATATCTTAATTGTTTTTCCTTGACAGCAGTGAGATTAAATGCAAAACAAACAGAGAGGCCCAAGTCTTCTGCTTCTCGCATTTTTCTAATGAAAAAAAAACCTTAGTCATTTTACGTGTGTCTGCGAGTGTTGTCAAGAAAAGTTATTTGAATTTCTGAGAAATTATTTGAACTCAAACACCATAAACAAGATGTAATCTGAACTACCATATGCTTTCTACATTATCTTAATAGCGCGCAAACTCTACTGATGACAGAAATTGCATCACATGCAATCTTTAAGCGGACCCTCGCATATGCATAACAAGTGGACCGACCTTGGGCCTTAGTTTAGCTGTCGGGTCAGACAGGAAATGTTAGTTGTTTTTAAATACATGTAATTTAAAGGAACAGTATGTAGGATTGTGGCCATAACTGGTATTGCAATCACAAAACTTGTGGCTAAAACTGGTACTGCAATCACACAACTGGTGGCTAATACACAAGATGACAACATAAAAATCAGTAGAGGACTGCAACTCCACATTTTAAATGACAATATCCTGGCCAGACCACTGTTGTCAATGAAATAAGTATTTGAAATGAAAATGATTTCTTAATGTTCAGTGACATATCAGGGCCATTTTATGATTCATTGATATAAATTTCTCACATACTGTTCCTTTAAGTAATGTAAAATTACAGAAAAAAAAATATTTTTGTATCACGAAAAATTCCTGTAATTTTTTGTGACCGTTATTTTCCGTTATTTTTCTGGCACCCCAGCTGCTGGAATTGTACCGTTTTTTAATTTTTTACAGTGTATATTACGGAGCCCCTAAGGGGACATGGAGAAAAAATTTAATAAAGTGTAGTTTAGCACGCACACGTGAAACTATCGTGTGCGCACATGAAACTATCACGTTTAGTTTTGTGTGTGCACATGAAACTATTGAAAGTTTCACATGCAGACGTGAAACTAAACTTTAAAAAAAAATCTGCACATGAAGGTTTCATGTGAGCACGCGAAAGTTTCGCATGAGCACGCGAAAGTTTCACGTGGGCACGCGAAAAAGTTTCACGTGAGCACGCGAAATAGTTTCACGTGAGCACGCGAAATAGTTTCACGTGAGCACGCGAAATAGTTTCACGTGAGCACGAGAAAGTTTCAGGTGAGCACGCGAAAGTTTCAGGTGAGGTGTTTTTTTATTAAAACTTTTGATTTTTTTTACTCCAATGTCATCTTAGGGGCTCAGTAGTATATAAAGTAACTGCTATTTTATGTTTCAAACCGAGATGGCGATACCCAGCAAACACAGAACGTTCCCATAATAACGTACCAATAATACCGATATGGGAATTTTTTTTTTAGGTTTTTTTTTGCAACCATAAAATAACGATCCCACTATGTTGAAGGGTGGTTATTTCTAAATAACGTTGGGAGAACATCAGGATAATGTTAAAACAACGTTTTACTAACCTAAATACCATTGTGTTTTTGTAAAGAAAAGTTTCCTGGCTAACTTAAAACAAACATTGAAAAATAAAGTTCTGGGAACGTTAGGGGAACTTTCTGGGAATCAAAAATTGTTATCTGGGTGGAGAGGCAAAGGTTATGGATTGCAGCTTTAAGTGAACTGGGAATAAGTTTATTAAAAATAGAGAAAAATACAAGAAAAGAGTGACCTTAAATATACACTTTACCTGCCACTGGTCAAACAAACAGAGAGTCTTGTCCCAAAATCACGTCATCGGTCAAGCCAATGTTGTTGAGTCAGGCTGGTCGGGCTGTGCAAATAAACAGTGCCACTTCCAGTTTTGTCCTGTCAATCTACAAACGGGTTACTTAGTAGTTCAAACTGCCGAATGGGAAAATATTTATATATGGAAAATCACACAATTCACCTTTTAAAGGAATAGTTCACCCAAATCATACTTTATTCATGCCATCCCAGATGTTTATCATTAGTAATATGTGTGATGAAGACTTCATTTGGACAACTTTAAAGGCGATTTTTTGCACCCTCCAAAATGTTTTGTTCAAATAGTTGTATCTCAGCCAAATATATCCTAACAATTTCAAAATATTGACCTTTATGTCTGCTCCCTGTGGTTCGGGGTCACATATATGTCTTATTTACAGTACATAACGATATATTTGTCAGTGAAAATGATTCATATTTGTAGCATGACATGAGTAAATTTAGTATGAACTAGTCCTTTAACTGTCAGGCAACCAAACCAAAATGACATTTTTCAATTGGTTTACACACACGTTTCTATAGCAACATATATTTATACCATCCCTGATCCCATTTACTCCCTAATTCACCACACACACAGCCATCTACCCAAGTAGCCACATTGTTAACTGTGTTACTATGGTAAACTACACACGGCTCAGGCCAGCAAAGCTGTTATGGTCGTACTCCAGACAATAAAGGCACTCAGTTCATGCTGTCCTCAGCACTTTACTGGGCCTTGTATAACAAGACCGCTCCTCACTTCAACACCACCGGCCCACACAGAGAATAAGGGGAATTTGAGAGAGACTTCCTTTTCAAGTTCTTCAGTATTGTTAGATGACGATGTTTCTGTTTGAGTTTCTATTTGAGACCTACAGTAGTTGCGTAGTTGGATTTTGTTGATGTTTGACATTAAGTTTATAAGGAAACAAGCTAACTTTTCACAGGTCACCTGATGGAAAATCTGACTTAGGGTGGTTACTGTGTTTTGAAACATGGTACAATAGCTGGTTCAACCTAACCACATTGGACGAGCAACAAACAATCATACTAGTTAAAGGTGGGCAAGCTGGATTTTGAAACATTATTGTTAAATAACCAGCCATGTGGCTCACAGTAGATTTTATCTATGGTACAGTATAAGCAACCTTTTAATACCTATTTGTGATACCAGTCCATATCCGTGTGGAAAGTATTAAAGCTGCAATCTGTATAATAAAAAAACCCCAAAATGGCTACCTTACTACAATTAATAACCGTATATAGGCGTATAGTAATAATTTATAAGTTGAGCTATTGGGTCGGAATTTGTTTTTCAGTACAGGATTAGGAAAGTTACCTGCAATTTTATGTTTCAAACACAGATGGCGATAGTGAGGCAAAAGTTATGGATTGCAACTTTATATAAGTCAATTCTCTCGCACTTAAATCAAAATTGTTTTTAAAACAATAAATACACCAGTAATTTTACATGATTGATGCTTACTATGAGAAATGTGTTTTGTGTGATCCTAAAATGCTTCATTTTGTTACATGGGTTAGGGTCATACATTGTCGAAAACAGGCGACGACTCAGAAACTTACTGGTCTAGACGTATGAGACAACTGATACTGTGTTTGTGAGTTAGTCACAAAGACAGCACATACATACAAAATCACACCCGATACCCAGATAGGAAAATAATGGATTGAATCAATGTTCAATTGGGTATTTTAGCATTATTTTAACCTTAAATCAATTATCTTTATTATCCGGGTATCGATTGTAATTTTAGCCATGTGCTGTCTAATATACATTATTGCTACTAAGACAAAAGTAGCTTTTAGTCCACATAATGTTTTTGATTGATAACTTTAGTTATTGGTGTATGTACCAAACATCACAATTTATTAACTGCGAATGGACAGATTTCTACTGAAAGGATGTTCTGATCTTGAAACATGTCAATATTGTCACCAGACAATCCAAGACCACATCTGTATAGTGGGTCATAATTATCATAAACTATAAATCATAGTATGTGAAGCATGAAATGATGATGAATAACGCTCATAGGCAGACAGTAAATTTGGCAGCCCTTACTCACACCTGTGAGGTTAAATATCAGTGTTGCATTTGTTTCAGTGTGTGAAGGAAATGCATAGCGGGATAAAAACAAACAAGATGAACACACGGAAAAAGCGAGGAACTTTAAAGGAATAGTTCACTGAAAAATGCCCTCGCCCTCAAAATATGTGCTCAAAATAATCCCCTGGGGTTATATGGATTACTTTTATGATGGATGGATCAACTTTTTGGCAAGAAAACTTAGGATGGCAGTAAATTATGGGGTCATTTTCATTTTTTAACTATTCCTTGCATTTGAAATGGCCGGATAACAGTGTGAGTTATGCTAAGTTTATGACCAATTAGCAACATATGTTAGCTATTAAAGACATCAGTCATTAAGCATGTTTTATGAGACAACATGTCAACCATTACTTTTCACAGCTAAATGATTTAATTAATTATTTAATTTCACAAGACTTTTTTTAAGATGTAAAATAAATCTTTGGTGTCCCCAGAGTACATACGTGATGTTTTAACTCAAAATATCATATAGATAATTTATTATATTATAATATGTTAAAAACACCACTTTGTAGGTGTGAGCAAAAACGAATGTGTTTTGATTGTGTCCTGTTAAATGCTTAATGGCAGTGCCGTGGTTGGATTGTGCAGGTGGGGGGGATTATTATAATAAGATCCCCTTCTGACATCACAAGGGGAGCCACATTTCAATGGCCTATTTTTTCACATGCTTGCAGAGAATGGTTAACCAAAACTAAGTTACTGGGTTGATCTTTTTTACATTTTCTAGGTTGATGGAAGCACTGGGGACCCAATTATTAAACATGGAAAAGTCAAATTTTCATTATGTCCTCTTTAAACTTTTTTAAAAAGTTTTTGAAAGTATGGATGTTGCTACAAAAACTGTTGCTACAAAATGCACCTCCAGCTAAATATTATGTCTGATTTTTAGTCTAGGTGTAGCAGACCACCAACAATCTAACACTTATAAACTGCAACACCGTTTGCAGCCGATGACTTCTCTTCTGAAGGGCACGAATTCAAAATATGTGTTCGGAGTGCTATGTGTGTTGCTCGTCATGTCTCGTCTTGTTAACCATGCGTCTTGTCAAAATACGTGCCTGCTGCACACACATCGAAATGATTTCGCTATAAAAGATCACAAAATACTCACAAGACACTAAACCTAACACTAAACTCTAATTACACATGAAATTAAGCGAGTATCTGTCCAACGCGAGCGTCTCTTTTATCATAAACCTGTTAGAAGCATGTGCAGCATGCTTGTATTTTGACATCACACGTGCGAACACATATTGTGAAATGACTAGCCACATACATGAAAGGCTACACATAGATGTACACTACATGTCGCCTTGGCTACGGCAGTTCATTGGAACAAATGCTTCAAATAGAGCCGCCATCTTGAAACAGGGGAGCCCTGCAACAGCGTCATTGTAGGCAATGGTGTAACGGAAATAAAATCACCATAAATCATCATGAATGCTATTTTCTAGGTTTTCTTTTCAGACATATTTAGCATTGAGTCCAGAAAAAAATTTAAGTTTTGATATTTTAAAAAACCGACTTTTTCTAACTATAATGCATAGTGCTAGTAGCCCTACAATCCAGACGCAGCACAAAAGTCCGGCATCGTCTATGAATTCGAAGTCCAGGCGAAGAAAGCGGCGTTACATGGCTACTTCCAAGACCCCTGTTCCAAGATGGCGGCGGTTTTGACGCATGCTTAGAACCACAAGGCGACATCTAGTGCAGTGGTTTTCAAACTGGGGTTGGGACATTTTATGAAATACATTAATTTATCATGATTTCAGTGTAATTAAACCTAAAAAAAAATAAGGCTACTAACCAAAAGAACTACTTTTTTGTTTAATTTAATGTTTTTTTTATTAAAATGTTGAGTTTTAGAACAGTTTTTTGTCACAAATTTTCTTTGGGGGGCCGCGAAAAATGCACCGTACACAAGGGGGGCCACACGCTGACAAAAGTTTGGGAACCACTGATCTAGTGTATATATCTATGAGGCTACATACCCCTACTGAAAAATCCAGCTAAAACCAGCATAAGCTGGTAGCTGGTTTTGGCTGGTTTAGGGTGGTTTAGGGTGGTTTGTGCTGGTCCTCCCAGCCTGACAAAGCTGGTCATGCTGGTGGACCAGCTGGTATTCCAGCATGACCAGCTAAGTCCAGCTAGACCAGCTTAAAATGTGACCAAAACACACCTAGACCAGCTTGCTACACCAGCAAAACCAGCTTCCTACACCAGCAAAACCAGCTAAAACCAAGCTGGGGACCAGCTAAAACCAGCTCACCAGCTTATACTGGTCTTAGCTGGATTTTTCAGTAGGGACATGTGACGAGCTTCGCATCGTACACCCTCGAAAAAGGAGTCACCGGCCGCCACTGTGCAACACTGAAAAAAACTGCATCTGCACAGTGTATAGCTCATATAGGCTTCTAAAAGTCCACAGAGAGAACTTGCTGGCAGAACATTTTGTTTCACCACTTCATTAAACAAAGAAACAGGATATTGTGTGCATTATAGCTTTGTTTTGGACTGATGTGATGTAGGTTGCTGGTTTAAGTCTTATAGTGGTTGACCAAAATAGTCTCAAAGTGTTAAGCAAGCCCTCTAGATTATTTTTAGGGACTTTCATTATAATCTGATGATACTGTAAATGACTCCATACTTGATCAGATAAAATATTTAGCAAATATCCACCCAGATCCTTTAAATATAGTCAGCACAAGTTTGTCGTATATAAATTGTTGGCCAAGAAATGAAAATCCTGTCATCATTTACTCACCCTTACGTCATTCCAGTCAAGATGACTTTCTATAAGGTTAGACAAAATGTCTGAGCTATGTCACGACAACAGGGGTGGATGATGATAAATACTGTCAGACCTCCAAATAGACAAATACTGAATTTCTCATTTGCATGTCTACATACTCAAACTTGTCGTGTCATGATCTGTTATGCTCTAAAACGGCTGGGTTTTTACAATACATGGTTGGGTAAAACATGGACAAACCTAAAATTAACCTGAAAAAGTTTAATGGAAAACCTAACCATGAGTTAAACCAGTGCCTGTCAACTCTCCCGTTTTTCCCGGGATTCTCCTATATTTGACCATTCTTTGCTGATATCATCCCGGTTAAATATTTTCCTGTATTTCTAACGTATTTTTAAAGGATTAGTCAATTTTCTTAAAAAAATCTAGATATTTACTTACCACCATGTCATCCAAAATGTTGATGTATTTCTTTGTTCAGTTGAAAAGAGGAAAACATTCCAGGATTTTTCTAATTTTAATGGACTTTTTAAACAATAAACTGACACAAAGACATTAATTAGTATCATTCCACATACAACAACATCGGAACGATCATCTTTCAACACACTTGTAAACACTGGGGCGTAGTTTCGCATACGTCATTCGTGACCTCTTGAGATGAGAAGTTGCCAAAAATGCCTTGTTTGGGATCGTTTAGAGTCCTTTGAAACTGCAATTTTAAACTGCATTAAAACTGTTAAGTGTTGGGGTCCATTCAAGTCCATTAAAATGAGAAAAATCCTGAAATGTTTTCCTCAAAAAACATAATTTCTTCTCAGCTAAACAAAGAAAGACATCAACATTTTGGATGACATGGTGGTGAGTAAATTATCTGGATTTTGTTAAGAAAATGGACTAATCCTTTAAACTTTCTATAAAAATCCCACTGGTGGTTGTTCATGAAATTTCCCTTATTTTCAAATCCCAATGTTGATGGGTAGTTTAACCAATCCAGCATTTTTAGTGTAGTCAAGACTAAGTATAAAGAATAAATATTGTTTGGCATTATTGACATCAAACCTGACGTAACATGCTTGAATATGGGTAACTGAAATTTGAGACTTACAGGGAAAAACAGGAAAAATAATATGAGTTTCCGATAACATGAGGGTGAGTAAGTAATGACAGGTTTCTCCTGTTTTTCCTATTATGTCATCTAAAGAGATATTAGGATATATACAACCCATAAACATGAATCGCCATTGTTGCTACGATTACACAATCATTCAATAATGCTTTATGTACAATACTGTAGTTATTTAATTATAAACATTGTTCGAAAGTGTTCCAGCAAATTCTCTCCAATTGTTTTGTTTGGTATACTTAAGGGCTTTGCTATAAGCTTTAGGGCAAAAGATGACCCTTTAGTGTATCTCTCACTCCATCTTTCTCTCTTTTCTTTCTCTCAGATCACAGATGAAAGACAAAATGCTGACGATTACAGGAAATAGGCCTTTTTTATCTAAGGGCTGACCTATGACTCACCATGGGAATGCACAGTCCTGAACTCCCTCACAAGCACACAATATCGGTGAGAGTTTCAAACCATGATCCACATTCCTGTCACCTCCCACTTACTCAATCCTGCGCTCTCAAATACACATAATTACACACAAACCAGCTCATCTGTTATATTTCCCCTTCATGTACTTTCTTTCAGTAAGTATTAGTGCTGTTTGCTAAGACGTGCAACACTAGCGCTCATATTTAGGGTTTGAAACCTGAATGAACCCAACAACCCTAAGCAAAAAACTCTAGCACAAATAACTTTATCAACTAGCGAATTGCAAAATAAGTGAAAATTCAATTCACATTCAAGTCAAAGACCTACCATCCAGAACACCCTAGCAACCATTTAGCATCTGAAATCGCCTACTTCCATACTATATAGGTGAAAAAGCAGTAGACGAGGCAAGTAGTATGCCTGAATTCATAGTATTCAAAAAACAGTGGGCGAAAAGTACCCGGATAACCTATTACTTCCGGAAAGATCCAGAAGTGTTCATTCGATGTGTTCATTGCTATCCCGTGAGCCCCCAGGAGAGAAGTTATCCAACAAAGATGATGGAGGGGCGTTGTTTTATAAAAAAAATGCACAAAAGCGGTAACGCAGCTCTATTGAAATGCAAATATATATATTGAAAAGCTGTCACTTGTGTTTAAATTGCACATTCCAGTTAAAGGAATAGTCTATTTTCTAAAAAGAAAAATCCAGATAATTTACTCACCACCATATCATCCAAAATGTTGATGTCTTTCTTTGTTCAGTCGAGAAGAACTTATGTTTTTTGAGGAAAACATTGCAGGATTTTTCTCATTTTAATGGACTTTAATAGACACCAACAATTAATACTTAACTCAACACTTAACAGTTTTTTTCAACAGAGTTTCAAAGGTCTACAAACAATCCCAAACGAGGCACAAGGGTCTCATCCAGCGCAACGATCGTCATTCCCGACAAGAAAAACAAAAAATATGCACTTTTAAACCACAACTTTTCGTCGATATCATTAAATTCTAGACTTTTTAAGCACACGTGCTAACCTGTTTGCTTTAAATGCTTATATCTTCAGTATGTGAATGTTGATTCATACTGAAATGCTTTTTTGCATAGTTGTGTGTTTGACACATAACCGTCTCAGGTTACGTATGTAACTGTTGTTCCCTGAGATGGGAACGAGACAGTTTCCTCAAAAGGGAACTGTAACAAGGTATTTTAAAAGGTAACACAATGTAACCTTGCTCTCACTTGACATGTGTCCCCAAATTTAGTCCTTTAATGTGAGGGGATTGGACCTGGAATGTCCTTGAAAGGTCCTTGAATTGGAATTTAACTCCGGTGTGGGAACCCTGCATTTAGCATCTGAAATCGCCTACTTCCATACTATATAGGTGAAAAAGCAGTAGACAATGCAAGTAGTATGCCTGAATTCATAGTATTTGAAAAACAGTAGGCGAAAAGTACCCGGATGACCTATTCCGGAAAGATCCTGAAGGGTTCGGTTCATTCGATGTGTTCATTGCTATCCCGTGAGCCCCCAGGAGAGAAGTTATCTAACGAAGAAGACGGAGGGGCGTTGTTTTATTAAAAAATGCTCGAAAGCAGTAACGCAGCTCTATTCAAATGCAAATATATATATTAAAAAGCTGTAACTTGTGTTTAAATTGCACATTCCAGTTAACGACTAACTTATTGTTATGATGATGTATGCCACGTGATGTATCAACATGGCGGATGTAGTACGTCCGAATTCATTTATACTATCCATATTCATACCTTTAAAGTACCTACTGTTTAACAGTTGTTGAGTAGATACTGAATTACCTACTTTTACAGTATGTGATTTCGGACACAGCCTGTTTTTACACGACAACGATGTAGTGAAGAACCAAAATGTTTTTCCTTACGTTTATGAAAAAAGTCCACACAACAATGCTGTCATTAAAGGAAAACACCACCGTTTTTCAATATTTTACTATGTTCTTACCTCAACTTAGACAAATACATACATTACATACCTGTCTTTTTTCAATGCGTGCACTTTTAATCTTTGTACAGCGCGTCATGAATGTGTTAGCATTTAGCCTAGCCCCATTCATTCCTATGGCTCCAAATGAAATTAGAAGCCACCAAACACTTCCATGTTTTCCTTATTTAAAGACCGTTACACGAGTAGTTATACGAGTAAGTATGGTGGTATAAAATAAAATTTAGTTTGGCGCCATAGGAATGAATAGGGCTAGGCTAAATGTTAACACATTCAAGAAGCGCTGTACAAAGATTAAAAATGCACACATTGAGAAAAGATAGGTATGTATTAATTCATCTAAGTTGAGGTAGAACATCGGTTGTGTTTTACTTTCAGTTCTGGATTTACACGGATCCTTAAAGACTACTAAATACATTGTATTACGTGTGCTAGGCCAGTAGATGGCGATGTTACCTAGTAAAGAAGCACTACACACATGCACACATATGCAATATTTTACAGAGTGATAATACAAGTAATCACGATGGCGATAGCACCGAGCAGTTTTGTTTAGAGGGATGATGAGTTTAGTTTATTATTACAAGTGACCCTGGACTATATCAGTCCCTCCAGAAAAACGCTATTGTGCGATCGTGCGATATATTGCATAATCAGTCAAAGTCCGCATATTTATGCGGGGCTGCATTTTTTCCAAATACGACGCACTTTCGCCGCATTAATTACATATTTCCGCGCGCAAAATATGCAGGGCTTGCATGATTTCATAATCTCCGCATTTTTGTAGCAAAAAGTCACATATATATTAGCAGAAAGTTGAAAAATTTTGCATTTACTTCCCAAAAGCGCAGCCGTGTCCTCTGTTGCCATGGGAACACTATGAAGTGACGTGATTATGTTACGTGAACATCATTGCAGCTTTTGTAAGTTTCCACAGTTTTTGCAAGTTCCGCAATTTTCGCAAATTCCCGCAATTTCATCGCATAAATTGCATAAATATCCCGCATATTCCATCGAGGATCGCAAAATCGAGGATTTTTGCCCGCAACAATCACAAAAAAACTCTGCGTTTTTCTGGAAGGACTGCTATATGCACCCAAATTTTTTAGACTTTGATGGGGAAGGGTTAATAAAGGCTTGTAGGCTGTCATTGTTGTTTTGGTTATACTCGCGCATGCCTATAAAAATGAACACATGCACATGATGTCACCGTGGTCACAGATTTGCGTTAACTTGCACTTTGAAACCTGTCTTTAAAAGGACCCCAAAAAACACCATCGTCGTGTAAACAAATTTGCCAAAGCGCATAACAACAATGCTTGCAACACCAAGGTCATAGGTTCAATTCCCAGGTTGCGTTTGCAACATCAAGGTCATAGATTCAGGGTTCCCACGGGTCCTTAAAATCCTTGAAAGTTTGTAAATCTGGGGGAAAATATTCAAGGCCTTTTGGAAGTTTTTGAAAATACATACATAGATACAGGTCATTGAAAGTGCTTGAATCTATTTTATGCGAGAAGTTTTCTGGAAAAAATCCATATTATTTCCTGTGTAGTGTAGGATAATATCATTAAATTCTAGACTTTTTTAAAGACACGTGCTAAACTGTTTGCTTTAAATGCTTATATCTTCTGTATGTGAATGTTGATTCATACCAAAATGCTTTTTTGCATAGTTGTGTTTGACACACAAACGTCTCCCTGAGATGGGAACGAGACGCTGCGTCTCCCTTGCCATACTTACTGTGTCCCTGTAACGCCGTCTTTGGTAATATTTCAGATAGCAATATACTTCCTGGCTCCTGCGTCACCCTGTCTTTGTCATTAAGCCTCATCATTGGTTGAATTTGATATACACATTCAGACACACTTACCCCTGGAGACGTCCCCAAAGTGTCACTGCGGTGACGCAGCGCGAGTTTCCTCAAAAGGGAACTGTAACAATGTATCTTAAAAGGTAAAACAATGTAATCTTGCTCTCACTCGAAATGTGTTCCCACATTTAGTCCTTGAATTTGAGGGTATTGGACCTGGAAAGTCCTTGAAAGGTACTTAAATTTGAAGTTAACTAAGGTGTGGGAACCCTGTAGATTCGATGCCTAGATAATTTGTTAAAATATATTTATTATTTTGGGTGTTTGCGCTGTTTTCCAATTTGCATAATTTGCATAATGAGTGCTACAACAAGACAAACAACCCATGCAAATAAAGTTGTCAACAGTCTTGGTGTTGACTAGAGTTGACTTACACTTTTGTTTTGTTAGTACACAAAACTAGCAAGTAATTTAGAAGAGGAATTGGGTTAGGTACTTAGAGAGCAGAAGCTGTTAAAACAACAAGCATCTCTGCAGGACGTCATCAGTCTGAACTTTATGGTGGAGGATGGAAGTTACTGCTTTGTGTGAGAAGTTACTGACAAACCTCCTGGAGTTTGACAAATGGCCTTTATATGAGCCTCAGAGCAAGAGAGAAAACATTCGCTGTCATAATGAGAGAGGAATTGAGGTCTTCGAGGTTGAAAAAGACTCAGTAGGCTAAACTTTTTTCACTGCTCACAGGTCCAGGCCCTACCATAAATTCCAAGGTAGGAGATATTTGTGACACTATTCTGTGAAATGTCCAGTCCTGTTAGTGAAATTTGGCTAGCAACAACTTGTTTTCTAGGCAATAAAATTTGGCCATGTTTAAAAAATGTGCTTTTAAGATTTTATTTGACACATTTGTAGCAATTCATTAAATTATGAATTGCCTCCAGCACAATTAAGTGTTTACTTTCACTTTCGCCGGGGCGTTTCAAACGCTAAAGACTAGGCGGAGCAAGCAAATTTATGAATGAATAAAAGGCGAGGTCTACGCTACGCACAGGAAGGGGTTTTTCACAAGTAATTCAGTATTGGCGAGTGGATTATCAGACTTACCTGAAGAGTACGACTGTTTTACTGGTCGGCGTCCTGCCGCTCTCTGTTGGTCCGCTATTTGGTGGTGCTAAGTTATATCCGCCGTGGGCGATCTCATTCTGGCGGATGCCTTACATACTGGCCAAAAGGTTCGGGCCAGAGTTCAGTGCCAGCACGTAAAACTTTTAAATTACTCTTTTGTCTCCTGCTCGTGCTGATATACTGTGTTTTTGTCACCATTCCCCTTGAACAAACTTTCCCTCACACGATTAATCTAAGCAGACACATACAGTAAACGCACACACATTGTTGACGGACACACGCGAACTATTCACGCCAGCATTTTGGGACTTTGTGAAATCTGAGAAATGAATAAAAGGTTCGCCTTTTAAATTCATTTACACAAACTGATCAAATAGTAAAGGGTGTGAAAATTATTTTTGGAAATATGGAACTGATTTCCCTTTTTTTTCAGTGAGTTAAGTGGTTCTGCAATCTGTGAAAAATTGGGGACAAAGCGGTGATACCACCCAGAGAGCCCCAAGAAACGTTGGACTTCTTTCACCTTCCTAGGACATGTGGTTGGTGTAAATGGAATTACAGCCGACCAGAGTAAAACTAAGGTCATACAATCTTACCCTGTGCCTAGGAACCTGAAAGAAGTCCAACGTTTCTTGGGGCTCTCTGGGTGGTATCACCGCTTTGTCCCCAATTTTTCACAGATTGCAGAACCACTTAACTCACTGAAAAAAAAGGGAAATCAGTTCCATTGGTCAACACAATGTCAACAAGCATTCGAACAATTGAAATCCTGTCTCACATCACCCCCTATTCTGGGCCATCCTGATCTTACACTCCCATTCATTGTGTACACAGATGCTAGTGACACTGGTCTGGGTGCCATCTTGACACAGCGGAAAAATTCTGGCACAGAAGAGGTCATCGCGTATGCAAGTAGGACTCTTACTGGAGCCGAAAACAACTACTCTGCCACTGAAAAAGAATGCCTTGCAGTGGTCTGGGCTCTAGAAAAATGGCAACATTATCTGGAGCATAGAATCTTCACGGTAGTCACCGACCACTCTGCCTTACAATGGGTCATTAATTCTACAAAAACTACCAGTCGCCTCATCCGCTGGGTCCTTCGCCTGCAAAAATTTGACTTTATCATTGAGTATCGAAAAGGAAAGTTAAATGTTGCACCAGATGCTCTGTCCAGAATTCCAGTACAATCAAGCTGTAGCCTGTACACCATGCAAAAGGATGCTCCAGAACTTCCTGTGTCTGATGTTACTTTGTGGGAAGAACAACACAAAGATTTTGAGACAACAAAACTGATGCAAACTGTAGCAGGTAACCCAGATAAGCAAAGTAGTGAATATGAAGTAATACAGGACAAATTGTATCACAAATCTTACTTGCTTAATAACCAGATTCATTACAGAGCATTCATACCCATTAGTCTCCGAACATCTCTTCTGCAGCATTACCACTCTAGCCCTCTTAGTGGTCATGGGGGAATCTACAAAACCTACAAAAGACTTCAGGAAATAGCTTTTTGGCCAGGAATGTGGTCTGATGTAAAGCAACATGTAAAGAGGTGTGTGACATGTCAAACAGTGAAACATGACAACCAACAACCTGCGGGAAAACTGCAACAAGTCATTACCACTCACCCAAATGAGATGCTTGGAGTTGATATTATGGGTCCCATGCCCCGCAGTTCCAACCAGAATGAACATCTGCTTGTCTTTGTTGATTACTATTCACGCTGGGTAGAACTGTTTTCCATGCGTAATGCTACATCACAAAACATTGCATTAACCTTTCGAAAGGAAATCTTGACCCGTTGGGGCGTTCCAGATTACATCCTATCTGATAGAGGAACCCAATTTGTCTCATCTTTGTTTAGGGAGCTGTGTGAGAAATGGAGTGTCACCCCGAAGCTAACAACAGCATACCACCCTCAAACAAATATGACAGAAAGAGTCAACCGAAACATAAAAAATATGATTGCTGCTTACGTGGAAGGCAATCATAAGAAATGGGACCAGTACTTACCAGAGTTCCGTTTCTCCCTTAATTCAGCAGTTCAAGAAACCATAGGCATGACCCCAGCCGAGCTCCATCTTGGACGAAAACTACAAGGGCCTATGGATAAAGTGCTGCATGGTCCGCACCTCACTCCAGACTCTGCTTCTTATGACACCATTTATCACCTTAACCAACTTCAAATGCAAGCCAAAGAAAGTTGCCAAAAAGCCCAGATGAGACAGTTAAGGAATTACAACAAAAAAAGGAGAGACATTACATTTAAAAACAAAGACAGAGTATGGTTGAGAAATTTCCCTCAATCCAGTGCACAACATAATTACAGTGCGAAACTGGCACCAAAATGGAAAGGGCCTTACCGCATCCTAAAACGTCTTGGACCTCTGAACTACAAAATAGCCTTGGAGGATACTGGAGGGGATGTACGCACTGCACACATCTGTAACCTAAAGATGTGCTTTCCGACAGCCTATGAACTGGATTCCCTGGAAAAGGAAAAACTTCAGGAAATATTTCACGAAACATCAGATGAAGAGGAAGAATTTCTAGGATTTTGATTTATGATCCATCTCCCATAACAACCAACGGTTGTTTTTTTTTTTCCTGGGGGGGAGAGTGTAGCAATTCATTAAATTATGAATTGCCTCCAGCACAATTAAGTGTTTACTTTCACTTTCGCCGGGGCGTTTCAAACGCTAAAGACTAGGCGGAGCAAGCAAATTTATGAATGAATAAAAGGCGAGGTCTACGCTACGCACAGGAAGGGGTTTTTCACAAGTAATTCAGTATTGGCGAGTGGATTATCAGACTTACCTGAAGAGTACGACTGTTTTACTGGTCGGCGTCCTGCCGCTCTCTGTTGGTCCGCTATTTGGTGGTGCTAAGTTATATCCGCCGTGGGCGATCTCATTCTGGCGGATGCCTTACATACTGGCCAAAAGGTTCGGGCCAGAGTTCAGTGCCAGCACGTAAAACTTTTAAATTACTCTTTTGTCTCCTGCTCGTGCTGATATACTGTGTTTTTGTCACCATTCCCCTTGAACAAACTTTCCCTCACACGATTAATCTAAGCAGACACATACAGTAAACGCACACACATTGTTGACGGACACACGCGAACTATTCACGCCAGCATTTTGGGACTTTGTGAAATCTGAGAAATGAATAAAAGGTTCGCCTTTTAAATTCATTTACACAAACTGATCAAATAGTAAAGGGTGTGAAAATTATTTTTTTTCTTGTTAGGGGTTGTATTTAAAGGTTTTTTTTTGCTTTATTTTGTCATGAGAAATTGTGGTGAATCTGCTCGTGTGAAATATGTGCTACTTTTTTTTCGCAAGTTCACACTGACTTGTCTTTTTTGAATGCCAAAATTGAAGTTGAGTTGTTTTGATGCTTTATTATTTTTCTTTGCTGTTTAATGTATAAGACATTAGAATTGAGTTATACATTTGAGTTTATTGTTGTATTGTAAGGAAACCTATTAATTGGTATTTGTTACAAACTTTTATTTTCCTTGTAAGAAATATATTTTTGGAAACTTAATTTCCGTGTGTTTATTAAGCCTTCTTATTTAAAACCTTAAAATTATTATATCTGAGTTTTTTTTGTGTGTGTAAATGGTGGGTAGAAATTTAAAATGTACTTATTTGACTAATTAGTGACAGGCTAATACTCATCCTGTCTGGCGCCCGAACTTAAAGTAAATGTGTATATATATATATTTTTTTTTTTTATTTGAATGGTTGTTCGGGGCGACCACCACCGTTACACATTACATAATGTTCATTTTTTACATTGTAATGTTAATCCTGCACATTTTTCTGGCCTTAATACTTAACTCAACACTTAACAGTTTTTTTCAACGGAGTTTCAAAAGAATCTAAACGATCCCAAACGAGGCATAAGGGTCTTATCTAGCAAAATGATTGTCATTTTTGACAAGAAAAATAAAAAATATGCACTTTTAAACCACAACTTCTCGTCTATCTCCGGTCCTGTGATACGCCAACGCGACCTAACGTAAATGCGTAGTGACGTAGGGAGGTCACGTGTTACATATATGAAACGCACTTTTGCCGACCATTTTAAACAATAAACTGACACAAAGACATGAATTAGTATCATTACACATACTGTACAACAACGTCGGAACGGTCCTCTTTCTTCACACTTGTAAACACTGGGGTCGAGTTTCGCGTTCGTCCTCTGTGACCTCTTGACGTCATGACGTATTGTGTGAGGTCACGCTGGCGTATCACAGGACCGGGGAAGAGGAGAAGTTGTGGTTAAAAAGTGCATATTTTTTTATTTTTCTTGTCAAAAATGACAATTGTTTTGCTAGATAAGACCCTTATGCCTCGTTTGGGATAGTTTATAGTCCTTTGAAACTCCGTTGAAAAAAACTGTTAAGTGTTGAGTTAAGTATTAACTGTTGGGCTTTATTAAAGTCCATTAAAATCAGAAAAATCCTCAAAAAACATAATTTCTTCTCGACTGAACAAAGAAAGACATCAACATTTAGGATGACATGGTGGTGTGTAAATTATCTTGATTTTTATTGTATGAAAATTGACTATTCCTTTAATGGACAATATCTCGTCAGGAAAGTGTAAACGTGTTGAAATTTGACCAAAAAATGTATTTCCTTAGCTCGTCCTATATAATCTCAAAGGTTCAGGGTTATAATTTTACCACACTTAAAAAAAAATAGGCCATACAATTTTTAAAACAGACACACTTGTACGTGTAGCTGTGACTTCAAAAATTCAATAGTTGCTGCACATTAACTAATGAAGTAATTTTCAGAAAGGCAAGATGGACCTTCATCTGGATTTTTTCAGAATTTTGTAAACAAGTTGTACACATTCGGATCTAATACTAAACAATGCATCTAATACTATGTATTGAGATTGCTAATCCTAGATATACCACAAAGCAAAAAATAATATAATAAGGGAAAAAGCAAAAACAAATGCTGAAAGCTTAAAATTTTTTTTATTAATAACTGGTTTGTATTGTTATGACCTGATATTATTTAAAAAAAATTCATAATGAACAATAAAACCTGTGAGTTACCTGTAGACTGTCAGTTATTTATGTACTAATACAACACTGATTCGTTGGAAACCACATTTATTTTCACAAGAAGAAAAACATTTAGGGATACATGTATCCAAAGCAACTGTTATTATGAGAAATCTCACAGGAAATGGTCATTGAAAGTGGTCTTTAAAGTATACACATGCTGAAAATGGATATATTGTCATTCCTGGAGCTCTCGTCTTCCAAAAATATTCCTTCTGTGTCTAATGACATCATGGGCTCCCGGTTTAGAGCTTTAAACAAATTTCATGATGAATTTCTTAAATTTTAAACAGTTTTTTCCTAACATGGCCATGCAATGAATTTCAGGTGAAATATCATCACAGATTCCTAGCATGACACATATTTGTCTCCCAGATATATTTCCACATTAAGACACGGACTTAAAAGAATTCTGTCATTATTTACTTGATTTCATGTTGTTACAAATCTGTATACATTTCTGTTTGTTCTGATAAACACAAAGAAAGATATTTTGAGGAGTGTTTGTAACCAAACTGTTTGTGAGCCCCATTCACTTCCATAGTAGGAAAAAGAATACTATGGAAGAGAATGGGGCTAAAAACAGTTTGGTTACAAAAATTCATAAAAAAATTCAGAACAAAAATATTTATGTCAGAGTATCACAACCACTGTAATCTCAGAATATCACAATCTCATAGTATCACAACCACTGTAATCTCAGAGTATCACAACCACTATAATCTCAGAATATCACAATCTCATAGTATCACAACCACTGTAATCTTGGAGTATCACAACCACTGTAATCTCAGAGTATCACAACCACTGTAATCTCAGAGTATCACAACCACTGTAATCTCAGAGTATCACAACCACTGTAATCTCAGAGTATCACAACCACTGTAATCTCAGAGTATCACAACCACTGTAATCTCAGAGTATCACAACCACTGTAATCTCAGAGTATCACAACCACTGTAATCTCAGAGTATCACAACCACTGTAATGTCAGAGTATCACAATCTCAGAGTATCACAACCACTGTAATCTCAGAATATCACAACCGCTGTAATCTCGGAGTATCACAACCGCTGAAATCACAGAGTATCACAACCGCTGAAATCTCGGGGTATCACAACCACTGTAATCTCAGAATATCACAACCACTGTAATCTCAGAATATCACAACCACTGTAATGTCATAATATCACAACCGCTGTAATCTCGGAGTATCACAACCGCTGTAATCTCGGAGTATCACAACCGCTGAAATCACGGAGTATCACAACCGCTGTAATCTCAGAGTATCACAAACGCTGTAATCACGGAGTATCACAACCGCTGTAATCTCGGAGTATCACAACCACTGTAATCTCAGAGTATCACAACCACTGTAATGTCAGAGTATCACAATCTCAGAGTATCACAGCCACTGTAATCTCATTGTATCACAACCACTGTAATCTCATAGTATCACAATCTCAGAGTATTACAACCACTGTAATCTCAGAATATCACAACCACTGTAATCTCGGAGTATCACAACCGCTGAAATCACAGAGTATCACAACCGCTGAAATCTCGGGGTATCACAACCACTGTAATCTCAGAATATCACAACCACTGTAATCTCAGAGAACCACAACCACTGTAATCTCAGAATATCACAACCGCTGTAATCTCGGAGTATCACAACCGCTGAAATCACGGAGTATCACAACCGCTGTAATCTCGGAGTATCACAACCGCTGTAATCTCGGAGTATCACAACCGCTGTAATCTCGGAGTATCACAACCGCTGTAATCTCGGAGTATCACAACCGCTGTAATCTCGGAGTATCACAACCGCTGTAATCTCGGAGTATCACAACCGCTGTAATCTCTTGAGTATCACAGCCACTGTAATTTCAAAGTATCACAGCCACTGTAATCTCTTGAGAATCACAACCACTGTAATCTCTTGAGTATCACAGTCACTGTAATCTCAGAATATCACAATCTCATAGTATCACAGCCACTGTAATCTCTTGAGTATCACAGCCACTGTAATCTCGGACTATCACAACCACTGTAATCTCCAAGTGTCGCAACCAGTGTAACCCCAGAGTATCGCAATCACGGTAACCCCCGAGTATCCCAACCACTGTAACCTTCGAGTAAAGCAATCTCAGAGTATTACAGACACTATAATCTCTGTAATCTGTCATCAATAAAAATGGAGAACATAAATTATTGACAAACAATGAACACCGTGTTCCTATGTTGATTTTCAGGCAATTTACAATAACACAAGCACACGTCAGCCTGCAGAGTTGCAACAGGATTGGAACAGTGCTAAACAACAATACTTATTTTACAGTTTCCATAATCTTGTAGTTTCAAAATTAATTGGAAATTAAGAGAATTTTCTCCTGCTTCAACATAAAGGTCATAAGACATTGTGTATTAACAAGCAAAAACATTGCTATAGTAATCTGTCCCCAGTGTGGGGATTTGTGCTATCCAGAGGCTGTTAACCCTGCTGGGTTTTGGGAATAGGAACAGCATGCAGGCACATTCCAATAGTATGAGACAAGCTCAGAGGTGATGCCGCTTTCTAATAGGTTAATCACATGCCATGTAGCTCACTTCTTACAAGTGGGTGCAAATAGAGCTGACGTCATTGAATGTTTACAACAAGCATTCATTTGTTTGCTAATCAAAACCAAACCTCTGTAAAACAATTTTGCATTCTAAAAAGCCAGAATTTAGGGTTGAAGAATCAAATACAACCATATTTGGCTTGACGGAGTCTACTCGAAGAAAACAAGAGAGCATGTCAGGTTAAGAGCCTGCTTATATTCACTATCACATCCTTAAGTTTTGATGGAAAACATTGACTTTTTTGGTTCTTAATTGAAAGCATGGGTCTGGCCGAGGTGCTACTACAAGATGAATTTATTAAGAAAATGTAATTGTTTTTTTTTTATATATATATATATATATATATATATATATATATATATATATATATATATATATATATATATATATATATATATATATATATATATATATATATATATATATATATATATATATATAATGGCTTTATACTGTATAGATAATACAGTAATCTGCCCAATGGTTTCAACTCAAAAACCTTCAACTTTGTCTAGGGTTGCACTCAAAGTTTAGTCAAGTTACATTTATTTAAAGCATCTTTATGAGATGGAACAAGAAATAAAACGGAAAATGGGAAAATTACTAAAAGAATATAGTATTATTGCAATTTTTTTGTTATTTGAGCTTATAATGTAATGAAATTGTATAAATAACAGGCATCATATTAAACTAGTGCATTTCCATCTTGAATTAAAGTTTATTTTAAACTTCTGCTTAGTAATACTAGGATTGAATTATAGCAGAAAAACACACAATACTGGAAATAAATCAAAATAAAATGGAATCTAACAATCGATTAGTTAACTAACCTAATGTTTTGTTCTTGCTTTAAATAATGTCAAATTGCTTTGCTGACTATTTTTTTCACCCCTACTTGCTCTCTCCGACCTTGTTAATCCGATAAATGTATTAGTAAATCTCTCGTTGCGCTCTCTTTTGAATGCTTTCTAGCTTGCTTTTTTGTATATTTTATACAGAAATTGCCCTTAAATATAGGAAAAAATTATATAAGAGCTAGGAATTTGAAATTGCATGACTGTGCAGGTGTTTTTTGTAATATTTTATTACAAACATCTTGGCTTTAACACCTTTCATGCATTATAACTCACTTAACATACATTACTGCTGCTTTATTCTAAACATTGTTATCCAAAACACCTTGTTGGTACTAACACAGAAGAAGTCCATTACTGAATGCAAATGACTTTGAAATATTTTTGCCTGTGCAGTCGCCAAACGCTTAAGGCAAGGAAATAATTTGGATTCTTCCCCCCAGACTTATTAAAAATCTGAAAAATTCCCATGACATCAATATCATCATTTTTTCCAGTCTTATTAGAATGCCCAGTATTTGTTTTTGTTTTTATTGATGGTCCAGTTTAAACTCATCTAAGATAGGTATGTTTATAGTCTGAGATTTAATATAAGCAAATATAAAGTATTTGTTTTTATGTCCAGAAATAAAATCTGTTTTAATATCTGCAGACATTCAATAAACAGACTAAATTCTTTCTTTTTTATTTTTAATCTGTTTAAAATACATGACAGTCATAGATCATATACAGTACTTTAGTAATGTGAAGTAATGTGTTTTATTTTACTAATGTTAAAATATTCTGTTTGTTCTCCATCCTAAATGTGTTGAAGAAAAATGACGTGACTCGATCTGCCCTCTAATGGCCAAACATACAAACACAAGGCAAAATCCAGGCACATTCCTGTGGTGCTGATGTAATCATAACTGTTTTCCATGAGAACAGAAGATCCTTTTTGTGTTCCCATCAAGCACAATATCAACATCTAGGATATAAGATGACATTCTCATGGCCTGGACGATTGCACACACACCCATGCAAAAAAATATGTGGTCTCTGCACTGTCAGAAAAATAAAAAATGTCCAAATATGTACTATTTAGGTACAGATATGTATGTACCTCTGAGGTACTAATATACAAAGGTGTATTTTGTTAAAAGGTGTCACCCATGGAGCATTTTTTGGTCATTTTTTCTGTCAGTGTGTGGTAGACAACACTGCATTATGGCAACATTTTGAAAAAAAATATCCAGAATATATGTTAGCAAAAACATTACCAGCAGATCTGCATGACAAATGTATGTACCTGACAAATGTTGTTGACAGAACAGAACTTTAATAACACGCTGTAACGTACATTTCATGATCTGATGTCTATATAAATGGCCAGATGGGGGTAGAGTTGACCAGCTTAGTGATCTCCAGGGACTCAATATAACACCGACTGCAGTCCAGGAGGACCTGTCATTAAAACCATGAGCCAAAACCAACATCACTCCTCGTTTGAAACTCTATAACTTTAGAAATTAATAATAAACTGTAGTGGATACTGAACACATAGTGCAAGTAAGGAATAAATGTAGTCGGTTATCGCAGAATAAATCCAGTGATCAGGGGCCAGTTGTTCAAAAAGTTGATATAGATATGGAAATCTAATGTTTTGCTATAGTATCAGGTAAACCGTCTCAGTAAGTGTTGTAAATGGGATTACATGTCAATGTTGACTAGCTATGTAAAAACAGCAGGTAGTTTGGCAGTATGGGGTCACTGACAGTACATTCAGAGGGGGAGAAAGCGTTAACGCTTGACGGAAGGCTTGTCTGAAGCGTGGCCAACAGCCAATCACAGTGGCCGCAACACATGCTCTGGTCTTGCATAAATGTAACTGGCTGGCTCGCACTAGGTTATTTGCATAAGGCGATCTGATTGACTGACTGACGCATTGGCGCTTTGAAAAATTGAAAAATTTTCAACTTCTGCTGCGGTGATGTGACGTTGATGGATCCACAATTCAGTTCGGCAACACATGACATCACACATTAAAAGTAAATGAGAAATGTTTACACCTTAACACATTCAGTCTGTTTTTCTAGCCCACAAAAAAATAACACATTATACACAAACACATGCATTTTAAGTCATTAAAACAGTTGAAATGTCCGGTAGTTTACATTTGTAGAGATGTTGGTTGTTTAAACTACTTTTGACTGTTTGGTCTCTGATGATTGTGATTGTAATTAAAGGGGTCATATGATGAAAATGTTAGCATTGCCACTTTGTAGGTGTGAGCAAAAACAGGTCATTGAAATTTGGCTTTCATTATGATGTCATAAGGATATCTTATTAGAATAATACCGCCTCCTTAATCTGAACTCTGAAAGAGAGAGAAAAGAAGGACTTGACAGCACAATTGAGTTTGAATTACAACAAACCACCATCATTGTGATCAGTGTTTGCACTTTATCCGCTCATTTGCATTTTAAAAAACACACCCAAAACGACACATTTTTGGACTTGACAGCACAATAGAGTTTCAATTACAACAAACCACCATCATTGTGATCAGTGTTTGCACTTCATCCGCTCATTTGCATTTTAAAAAACACACCCAAAACGACACATTTTTGCTCAAACCTACAAAGTGGCAATGCTAACATTTTCATCATATGACCCCTTTAATATACTGTACAGATAAAGTTAAAGATTAGTTTTGTTCAAATTAAATCTTAGATTTTTTTTTGAACTTTTTTCTTTCTTAAATGACTTGAAGTTTGAAATGGAAGTTATCATTATGGATCAGTTTCCTGGACAGGTTTTAGATAAATCCAGGACTAGGCCATAGTTTTATTAGGACATTTAAGTAGTTTTTTACAAACAAACCTTAAAAAAAACAATACTGGTGTGCATCTTGAGAAAGAACAATGGCACTGATATATGTTCAGATATGTCAGTGCAAGATGTTTTTAAATTAAGGCATCTTAAACATGCATTTATTCTGGGACTAGGATAAGACCTGTCTGGGAAACCACCCCTATATGGATTGAACTAGTCAAGAGCAAAATTTCAACTAAAAAATTATACATTTATAAATATTACATGCAGAAATGTTGTATTGTAGACTTACTGTGAGTTTATAAGTTTTAGTAAAAATTATTACATGTTTTTTGTTCATGAAAGCCACTCTTCTGCTGGGATCAGAATAATCCTACTTTTTGGGATCAAACAAATCCCAATCGTACTAAAAAGTTTTGAACAACACAGCTTGATGATTTAATCCAGATTAATGTCTAGATTTAATTTTGTAATCCAATCCAAATTCAGAATGCAATTCTTTTTTTCTTCTTTTTTTAACAACCTCTTTTGAAATTTTGATAATCCGATGGCCGAAATCCAAATGGATTACTTTTGAAAAACTTGCCCAAGGACCTCGACATTAAGCCAATATCCCACACCAACTTGCCACATAAATGCATGTGCACAAAATATTGATTTGATACGTGCTATTAGCTTATTTGTATGAAATATGCAAGAAAACTTTACACTGTCAGAAAATATAAAAAATTGTACCTACACTTTAAAAAAATCCTAAATTTTTAATTTTAATCAACTTGAATTTACAATTAACTATTATGTGTATTTAGGTGCAAATGTGTACTTTTTGAAAGGGTTCTAAGAGTATTTTTAAGTTTAATCAACTTGAATTTATACAATAAATGACTAGTTAGAAGTTGCTGTAAATTATAAAAATAAATCAGTTGAATTAGCTTGTTATTTCAATTTTATTTTTATAATTTGCATGCAGTATTAGTACCATAAATGTACACATTGGAACCTTTTTTAAAGGGTATTGCCCCTTTGAAAGCTATAGGAACCATTTTTGACCATTTTATCCTGACAGTGTATAGCGGCTTTAGGTCAAGATGCATTCAAGCTAGTTTAAAGTTTAAACAAGATGAACATAGGTTCTACTAGGTTTAAAAGTTTGTATATAAAATCACATATGTGTTATCAATTATGCATATTTATATCGATTTATTTGCTAATATTCAACTGCACCTGTCAAGATGACTTACATTTACCCGGATGAGGCTGTACTTTCATGCCATTGTTATTTTACTGTAAAAAAATGAGAAAAAAGAGATGAGTTGCTACAACTTATTAAAAAATATATTTTATATATGACAACTCATCTACAACATCAAGATAAATTAAAGTAAGTCAAGATGACTTGTAAATCATTGATTCAACTTAAGAGAGAATTTTTTTACAGTGTGGGGATATCAAACTTTTTAATGTCACCACTAACCAATAAAAGTCAAGCTTTCTGGAGTGCTCTTTAAAAACGCTTGGTAATTAACTTTAAAAAGTTTGTTGTAAAAAAAATACAATAAAACTGTATAAATCATGACATGGTTATAGTATCTAAAAATTATACACTAATTTAAACAAACCAGCAGCCTTATTGCCATGTTGTCTAATGTAGTTGCCAAATTGTTGTACATATTGGCTGTGTATCTGTATGTGCTGTGTTTGGTTCATGACAGCTGTTTCTCAGTGTTCAGTTCATGTGACTAAAAAAGCACAGACTACAGATGGGTCGTGACATGAGTGACATAATATGTGAAAATTCATGGCCGTGCCCGAAAACGAGACTCAGCTGGCGCCATACAAACAGATATACACATATACCTTATTTGATTCTACTCATTAAAAAAACGAATTGTCATTCCTCAAAATGGCATCTTGTTATAACACTTGTTTTAGGTTTCAGGGTGGAAATTATATGCTCTCCACATAGTTCGGAGTCTTCTTGCGTTCAGTGCAGCAGGGTCAGATATACTTAGCAAGTCGAGGGATTCCAGTTTAGCATCTGAGCTCCTTAAGAAACCCAAGAAGGACCACACAGGCTATTAAATTCAAACCCTGACCTTACATGGGGGTGTTGAGTACCATGGAACCAGGAAAAGGCAACTGGGTGTGAAAGAGCGCCCTGAAATGGTTTTGACCTCCTAGTGAGAGGGATCCGGGTCCCTGAAGAAAAGTTTGTGAGGTGTGTTCAAGAAAATGCACAAAAAAAAGACAGCATGAAGTTGGTTTTGAAAGTCAATTATACCATTTTAAATTTTGATCTGTGAAAAGTTGACATAATTAGTTGAGTTTAATTTAATTTTTTTAAGTTAAAGTAACATTAATTAAAAAACATTAAAAAATATGTTTATTTGATAAAAATGCTGCATTTTTTTTAAAAATGTAGTCACAGGGTTCCCACGGGTCCTTAAGCAACACACGACACTCCGAACACATATTTTGAATCTGTCAGTCACAATGTTTGTAAGAAAAATTTAGGTAAAAATGCTTTGGGTTCTGCGGAGTCAGATTAAACATTCAAATCTCAGACCTTTAATCCTGTTACAGTTTAATCCTCCGTTGGCCTGTATGTTAATTAAGTTAGACAATGGGGTATCTCCACCCCAAAAGGTGAAGACACAACATAACGGTTGAGTTTCTTCTTCTTTATGATATCATTTTGGGAATGAGCTCATTCTAATATACATTGGAGTGTAATCAGACTACAATTTCTTACATGTTGCTAAACAAGTATTTAAATCACAAGTAATACATTTCTTAAAGAGCTGCCCGGTCCTATATTAGATTTCCACCTCGGCTTGTGTGTCCATCTGATGCATACTGTGAAATCCCACTGGAAGCAGTAGACCATCTAGATATTTCTCGCCTACTGCTTTGCATACTAAGGTTTCTGACATAGTATTCGTTATGCATGCTTTCCATCTAGTATAGAAGTAGGCAATTTCAGATACATTGTGTTGGTATTTTCAATAGTTTGCTTAAACACTAATGAGTGGTCCCGGACAGCGCTCAAGATTAAACTACTTCAGGGTTCCCACGGGTCTTAAAATCCTTGAAAGTTTGTGAATCTGGGGGGAAAATTCAAGGCCTTGGGAAGTTTTTTAAAATATACATACATAGATACAGGTCATTGAAAGTGCTTGAATTTTATGCAAGAAGTTTTCTGGAATCTATATTATTCCATGTGTAGTGAAAGATAATAATATAAAAATTATAGACTTTTTAAGCACACATGCCAAACTGTTCACTTTAAATGCTTATCTTACGCGAATGTTCATTTATACCAAAATGTTTTTTTGCATAATTGTGTTTGACACATGAAAATGTCTCGGCTTACGTATGTAACTGTTGTTCCCTAAGAAGGGAACGAGACGCTGCGTCTCCCTTGCCATAATTCATGCATCCCTGTAATACCGTCTTTGGAAATATTTCAGATAGCGATATACTTCCTGGCTCACCCTGCATGTCTTTGTCTTTAAGCCTCACCATTGGTTGAATTTGATATACACATTCAGACACTTACCCCTGGAGGCGTCCACAAAGTGTCACAGCTGTGACGCAGCGTGAGTTCCTGCGAAAGGGAACTGTAATAATGTATCTGTATAGTCCTGGCTTAATCTAAACTTTGTCTTGGAAACTGCCACAAAGGCTTTTTCTGTGTACTGTATATATAAAATGTTTAATTGATTCAATGTATTCTTTGAAGTACCCTATTGTCATTGTATTTTGGTATGATAATCATTCAGTATAACAGTACACTATACTGTATGAAAGTATCTTTGAATCTTATAGTACTTTTTGTTTTACATACCATATGTTTTGTCAGACAAGGCACTGATTAAACATTTCTTGACATTTCATTTCTTTAGTTAGGAAATCTGAGTTGACTTTTACTAAATAACTCTCTTACTGCTTATGTTTACAATAACACTAGCTGAACTAGTTAAAAGTACATAAAATTACAAAAAAGTAGGCCTACAGCAGATACTGCCATGTTTTTGAAAATGGTAACATAGTATTACCATGGTAGTTTTGAAGGATTTGGAAATAAATACCATGGTACGTGAATATGATACTCATACTCATTTAATTTATTAATGTACCATAGTATTACACTATCGTTGTACCATGATACAGTTGTAAGGTTGTTTAAACAGTACTTGAAAAAATGCTTGATTAATTCAGTAGTTGTGCCCTTGCAGGCCCCCTACTCAAATTCAAACATGAAAAACTACAAATCTAACGTTAGTTACATACATATATCTTTAGTAAACCTTAATCAGAAACATAAAGGCACATATACAATATATACGTATACACTAAACTTTAATGCCAAACACTGCGATCATGTAAAATGTGCAAAAATTCCAGGGAAACTTTTATTCAGGTTCACGGGACAGAAAGATTAAGACATTGGAGAATATACATGACACATCTTAAGCCTCGGACTCAAACATCTTCTTCCTGCCGCCCATACCGGCCTTATCTTCAATGTTCTTACGCCAGTCACCAACTTGTTCCACGCTCTGCGCAACGCAAAAACATCAGACGTCAATGTAATGGCGAGACCAAAGATGCATTAGTATTGCATTAGACAATTATTTGTGAAGCTCACCTCTTCTTTGACCTCCTTCTTGACTTGTTTCAGGTTGGCTCTCAGATCCAGTGAGACCTTGTGCTTGGATCCAAGAAGAGCCTGGAGCATCTGGTCAGCGGACATACGTACTTTCTTCAACACGGGTTTCTTGAACTTGCCCTTCAGGTCGACCACCTTGATCTTCAGATCTTCAATCTGATTGGGAGAGCGAATGGTAAATGATCGAGTGATGTACAAAACATCTTACGTTCGAAAAGCAATGCACGTGTTACATTTGTGGCTGTCAATCACTTTTTAAAAAAATATTTTTAACTTTTTCTAGTTATGGACCCTGAGGTTCAAATGTGAGTTTTTTAATATTTAGTTTCTATCAGAAACCAGATTAGGTTCAATAATGTCAACATGCACAACTTTAAACATATATGTACAGTATGTCGTCACCTGCGTTAACGCATTAGAATGCATGTTTGTTTTTGTGGCTCGCATTGCAATAACAGCGTAAAGGTCATGGGTTCGATTCCCAGGACACACACATACTGATAAAATGCATCGCTTGAATGTACTGTAAGTCATTGGTTCTCAAACTGGGGGCCGCGAGATTGTGTCAGGGGGGCCCCAGTTTTATTAAATACATTAATTTATCATGAATTCTGTGTTATTAAACCTAAAAAAATAAGGCTAATACCAACAACACAACTTTGTATAATTTAATGTTTTGTTTAATTAAAATGTTAAGTTTTAGAACTGTTTTTGTCATAAATTTTCTTTGGGGGGGCCGCAAAGGAATGCATCGTAGACATGGGGGGCCGCACGCTGAAAAAGTTTGAGAACCACTGCTGTAAGTAACTTTTGATAAAAGCGTCTAATGTGTTCATGTAAATGTTGACAGATTGGTTATATTATGTAAGTTAGTGTTGTAGATCGGTAATGACACTAATGGGTTCTGGTCTGTACCTCTTTGTTTGCCTTGGCAACCTTTGCCTCCATGTCATATCTCTCCTCATCAACTTTGTCGATTTGATGGTGCAATTTCTTGCACAGTTCCTAAAAGCAAAACAAAAAACAATAAAGAAGCTACATTCTAGTAATGAAATTTGGAAAAACATATAATTGTGCCAACATATTCATTTCTTCTATTACAAAATATTTGATGTATGCATACTGTAGGTTTATTTTTTTAACAGTATAATTGTTAAGTATATATCAGGGCATATATAAGTGTATTTTTATATATTACAATAATATCTGTTAATCCAAACAATGGTTTTTATAGCATTTATACCTGCAGTTCTTGTGCGGATCCAGGCAGATCCAGAGAAGGGCAGTGCTCGCTCATGTAAGCTGCCTTATCTTCCTCAACCTGCTTGGTTTCAGCTTCCAGCAGATTGAAGGCAATGGAAAGCACCAGGCTCTGAAAACACAAAACGAGATAGAGATCAGATGAATAACTCCGGTAACTTAACTGGTATAGTGTATGAAATGTTAGAAATCCAAAGGTCTTGGGTTCGATTCCCAGGGGGCATGCGAACATAGAAAATGTATAAGTTGAATGCAAGTTGCTTTGGATTAAAGCGTCGGCCAAATGCATAAATTAAATAATAATTTCAACATGTAATTATAAATGTAGTAGTTAATATTTGGCTAATATTATTCTCTAGTTACCTTCAGATGATGCCTACGGCTGGAGGTCATCTTTTTTCTGTTTTTGAAAGGAAACATTAAACATTTTAAGTACAATAAGAAAACATGCCAAGTAAATACACTACTAAGATTTTGTCGTGGTTTAATGTTAAACTTTACTATACATAGAGAATTAGTAAGAAATTTAATACTTACTCTGACATTGTTGCGGTTTAGTGTGTTCTTCTCGCCCTAGAAATAGAAATTACTCATTAGACTTCAGAAATTTGAAAAAATTAAACTTAATCAGCAACACCTTAGGAAAGGGTTTAAATTTAGCACAACATTTCGATTTGTCCCCTTTGACGCTTTGTTTGACACATGACATTACACCAAATTTTATTTCTAAAGGTCTTTATGGATCAAAACACCAGCTGTAGTAATAAGAGGTCATTAAAAGATTATATTAGAATTAAACTTCATTAACAAGGCAACAGTACAGTTTTAATTAAAAAATACATGTTTGCACATTTCTATAAATCACAATTATATGTACTTTATTTGTCATTGTACATTTAAAGACAGTTTAAAAGATTAAAATATAAATGTTCAATTCAAAGCAAAATTTCTAGTTCACTTTTCGTAATTTTGCACTGTTCAAAGCAACTTTACAGTAAACGTGTGTTAGTACAGACATTAGAGACACAAGGAAACACCAAAACGAATAAAATATTAAATATATCATAAAATATAATTGTGAGATTGTACGAGCATTAAAGTTTGATTTCACATTGATTTCAACATGAGCTTACTTAGTCAATATTAAAGATATCAAAGTTATATTTATAATATTATACATTAAAGGTGACTTTAAGTTTTCACATAATAAATGCATTGTATTATTGCAAATTTGTTTTTAAAATAATTATATTACAAAACAATTCAGTGTATGATTGTAATGTATGCATCCAAATTTTCATAAGATGTATATTAGCAATGCTAACTGTGAAAATATGCTAACTGTACATTTATATATGTAATTTTTTTTGTAAAAACTAAAACGAAACATCAAAAATCTTCAACCAAACAATAAGTTTAATTGAATTCAACTACAAATGTTTCCTTTAGTCATTAAAACTAAAAAGATGGAAAGCCACAACACCATAAACATGCAGTTGAACAGCTAATACAAAAGGCTAAAATAGCATTAAAACTTAAATGTTTTAGTGAATTCATAACTATGCTAGAAAACAAAAATTGTATCACCATGTCAATATCAATAAAAACTAGCTGCATGTAAATATCATATGAATCACACGACCAGTGTTGTCTATTAATATCCTTTCTTAACCATGAAACAACTTCAGAAACAAATTTTTCTTTTGATCTTTCACATAAGCATTCAATTTGAATCTTTTTAACCCATGCATTCACATTTACAGTAAAGTTATATATGTGCCTTTGTCTTTTACATACAGATTGTGGATTGAAGCTCACCTATGAAGAAGAAGAGGGTTTCGCAAACTTAGAAGAAGAGGTGGAAGACCAGTAAGAGAAAATTTAAAGAGGATATATATGTTGTGCCCTGATGGCTCAGCACATTTTGGAGGCCCTGTTTATGGAAGTGGATTCCACCCCAGACCAATAGGCCGGCGAGATCCTTAAATATCTTCACCCCTCATAAATTTGCCTTCCTTGAAGACGTCTTCCCATTCTGTGTGCTGTAAACAGAAGCAGTGCTTAATGTTACAAATAAATAATCAAACCTGGTTGAATCATTCAAGCATCTGTATGAGAAACAACGGTGAGGGTTATATTGATACTCATAACATGAGAGATATTTTAACAGGAAGATTTTATCAATCCATAAGTACTTACCATTTCACAAAAGTAGGGTTGTTTATAAATTAAAGCTGTTTATTGTTAATATCGCGTGGCATTTCACAAGTTGTGTACTTTTTAGTAACATATAGTAACAACTGAAATGATAAATGTAGAAAAGTGGAGTTATAAAAGTAGAAGCAATTGCTGTTGGGTGGATACCCTTGCGCCCCCATGTGGTCATATAGCATGACAGCATCTTCTCAATCAACCCATAAGAAACATAACAGTAGTTTATTCTAACTATAGTAGCTGTTTATATAAACTACAATAATCATAGAAGAGATGAAAGACTTTAAAAATAAATCAAACATGACGTTTTTCCTCAAAAGCATTCATTTAATGGTAGTGGCTCTGCAATGGTACATTCGATTACAGCACATAGTCAGTTACAATGTGAGAAACAAATGCTTGTTTGAGGCAGTAAAACAAAAAACTATTGCAAAAGGATGAAAGTCTGCGCAGCTCCGACGAATTCCTACGATAATCCAACAAAGAAATGTCCGGAAATTTAGGCCTCGCCCTCAAACATCTTCTTCCTGCCGTCCATGCCGGCTTTGTCTTCAATGTTCTTACGCCAGTCACCAACTTCTGCAGGCTGGATTACAAAAAGAAGGATTGAGCATGAAAAACAAGAAGCAAACAAAGCAAGATTTTTATTTGGTCTCAAAATCATGGTTTTGGAAAATTTGAGCAGGCCAAGTTGGAAGCAAATTTGGAAAACCATATATAAATTCATAGTGAATCCTACAACACCATATTATTATTAGGAAAAAGCAGTAATGAGACCTAACCCTGCCCTGGGATGAATGCAATTTGTATTAAGACCAAATATATTGGATATGGTGTAAAAAGATGTGGCACGCTATTACTATAAATAGGGGACAATGCATTGCTCAATATAGCCGTAAGTCCCGCCTTCCAGCTAAAAGAGCCAATCATCAGTCGATAACGACTGATGATTCTCTGGGGGAGGAGCCCTGTACAGTCACATGAGGTGCATGTGCAGTAGCTAAAACCATAAACATTATATACGTAGACGCCTCATAGACCGACGCTGCCTATTGGAGCTGACATATCAGCGTGGCCGCCATCTTTGATGGGTCCCTAATGCGCCCCCCATGCATTTATTTCTATTGAGGATAGGGCTGTCACGGTTATAAAATTTGGCTGACGGTTCTTCATGAGACATAAACACAATAAAGTGTCTGAAAAATAACTGAAACTAAAAATGCAATAAAAATAAACTGACTATACCAGAACAGGCCTTAAATAGTAGCAAATCCTACTTATGAGTACTGAACCACATTTCTGTAGTGACTGCAAATAAATCTATTTCTAACAGATTCTTAAAAATAGCATCCTTCACTTCCCTAAATTTGGAATTGCTGGAATTTTTGAATGCCTTTGCAATGTATCGCGTTTCACTGTCAGTTAAGGAGCGCCATCTAATACTGTCTCGTTTATACAGTTGCTGCGGCTCCCCTTGTGTTTTTAGAGAGATGTGCAATCATTGCGGTGATCTGAAATCATCGCGATGATGTCAAACAATCGCGTTGAGACGATTATTTAATCATTGTGGCAGCCCTAATTAACTACAATAATCATAACTCCCAGGAATTTTACCGGATTTTCACACAGTTTGGTTACACATAAGTAAAGTTAGTTACAATGACATAATATTATAAATAGTAAAATAACCAAAGTTACCTGTGAAAGGTAATCTGATGCGATCTGTTATCAATTCGGTGGCAGTTATTGCAACCGTACGGCATAGTTGCTTGCTCTCAGTTGAGGAGACCCAACCAATATGGCGGCGATATGGGAAAGTGCGTATATCCGCTGACCAGATTACGTTCCAGCACATCATGAAGCATCTACGTATATAATGTATATGGGGTAAAACGACTAGTAGACGAATAGTGTTTGCATTATTACCCATTATAGACCAGTTGATGTTAGGTTTAATTGCTGATCAGAATGTTGTTTTAACCATAGACTGTAAAAAAGATGAACGTAGTGTCTGTGACGTCATCCATACGTTTCTGAAGATCATTTTTGAAGCTTAAAGTATGCGGTACCTGCCGTCGCCATCGTGGCCGCGCATCACTCGTGGATATCCGAAAATGGGTAAAGAGGCGGGACGTGGGTGAAGCTAAGGTTGCTGGTTGCGACCCTAGTGACAGTAGTGGCTGTTCAACCGTCACTCAAGTGGCCACACCCATAATTATGCAATTATGCCACGTTAAAGTTTTATATAATTTAAAAGGATGAGTTACAAAAAAATTCACCTCCCTCACAGTTGTCAGGAAGGAAAAATTAGCTATACAGACCCAAAATTTTTGTACCAGGTTGTAAACATTATTTTCTGCTGTAAAGTTGGGCATGACCGAAAACATGGCCGCCTAGTGGCGTGACTTCCCTTAAGGACTTTTCTAAAACGTACAAATTATATATACAAATTCACTTTGTAAAATACAAACTGACTTGAGATGTGTTGAATTTAACATATATTTTGTCAAATGTATGCATATTTAGACTTTTTTTATAATTTAACCATCATACTTTAGGGCCAGAAACATCAAGGTGTTCTGTTCCTGGCTATATTAAAAGTACAAAGTCTCAAAATGATATTGATCTCACCTCTTCTTTGACCTCCTTCTTGACTTGTTTCAGGTTGGCTCTCAGATCCAGCGAGACTTTGTGCTTGGAGCCGAGCAGAGCCTGGAGCATCTGGTCAGCGGACATACGCACTTTCCTCAGGGTGGGTTTCTTGAACTTGCCCTTCAGGTCGATCACCTTAATCTTCAGATCCTCAATCTACACCCACATTAAACAGGAGAAAAGATCAAAATCCTAAATTAACACATACATGCATAAATGATCTTTTTTTGGTGTGTATTTTTTAAGGTTATAATACCTCTTTGTCAGCCTTATTCACTTTGACCTCCAAGTCATATCTCTCCTCATCAATCCTGTCGATGTCCTGGTGCAGTTTCTTGCACAGATCCTGAATGGAGATTTGTAAAGAGTCAGCATTTCCTGTTTGATACAATGTCCAGCTTTCTAAGCAGTCTAAACAACCCATAGGCACACGTACACCACCGTGAAATATGGACAACATCAGGTAAGTGTCATATTTGTGGTAAGCATTAAAACTGATCAAATACTGTTTTTTAAGACAATGTAATAAATACTCAACTAAAAATTGTTTCAACAAGACACTAGCAACAATGGTGCCATGCATTAAAGGCATAGTTCACTCAAAAATGAAAATTAGCACATCATTTATTCACATTAATGCCAACCTTGTTGTATGTAACATCTTGCTAGCTTTGTAACGGCAATGAATAGTAACCATTTTTTGAAGCCTATCCATTAGTGCTTCATGGTACTTAAGAAAAATGCGATATGTGATAACTTCAAAGAACGATCTTTCTCTCCGCCAGTTTCTTTGTTATCTGCATCAATTTAAAACTTTGACTATACATAACTTTCTGAAGAATTAAAATTATTGCAAACCATTTCGATATGCGCATTTGTGAAATTTAATTACTTTAAATATCTTGCAGCCCTACCATCCATCATTTAAAAATGATGTCTCGGATTTCGGATATTCTCAACCTCAAACATGGAAGTAAACGTCTGAAATGTCGAGTCGGACACTTGACGACTCAACTCGGGGCACATCGGTCGACCCCGACCTCAGGGAGATGGATAATTTAACGTCATGCCCAAAATGCCTCCTAGTGAGATTACAATGAGGTAAGTGTGATTATGTAAAAACAAACTTTAAAGTTTTTTTACATCACAAAATGACACAAATACTGTCTCTTATGTAAGTTTTATTAATACATTAAATAATGTGCATTTTGTCATTCTTCAATGTGAAGTGAGGCGTAACGCATTGACGTCCGAGGTAGGTCATAATATCCGAAAACCGAGCATTAGCGTAGCAAACGACACATCATGTTTGAACAGAGTAAGACGTTCATTGGTTCTTGCATGTGTTATGACTGCTGGTCACAAGACTCACGAGAACCAGTGATCATCTGAAAAAACTGATATGGAGACTGAATGCCGCCATTTTTAATCTAGATGTGTTTACAATGAAACACCATGTGTCGGAACATGACGATTTTTTGGGGACTTTAGCTTATTCACCGTATACCCCAGAGTTGGATAAGTCCATATACATACGTTTTTCATCTCTGTGCGTTTTGTAACTCTGTCTGACGCACCCACCGCTAGCCTAGCTTAGCACAAAGACTGGAAGTAAATGGCTCCAGCTAGCATACTGCTCCCAGTAATTGACAAAATATCGCCAACATTTTTCTATTTATATGTTGTGATTTGTATAGTCACAGCGTGTACATATAACAAGGTCTTATAAGACACAGCAATCTTTTATTAGGAATATAAATAGGAAAATGTTGTTGTTATTTTGTCATTTATCGGGAGCAGTATGCTAGCTGGAGCCAGTCTTTGTGCTAAGCTAGGCTAGCGGGGTGCGTCAGACAGAGTTACGGAGATGAAAAAGTTATGTATGGACTTATCTAACTCTGGGGGATACGGTGAATAAGCTAAAATCCCAAAAATTCGGTGTGTTTCTTTAAAAACACATATTAACCTACCAGAGTCCTTTATATTTTTATTTTCTTGAAGAGCCAACATATTAATTACTATATCTCTAAATGTGTTCGGGTGAGGAAAGGAAGTCATATACATCTAGGATCGCTTTAAGGACGAGTAAATTATGTGGTAGTTTTTCATTTAATAAAAGGCCTGGTAGTAGGCCTGCTATCATTGAGTGCCATGTAAATATCTTGTTCCCGTGGTCATTTCTCGGAACAATGGTTAATTTCAAAGGATCATGTTATTCCTATTTGACACCATTGCTGTTCTACTTTTATGTGTTGTAAATACAATTTGCTTGGTGATGTACATGTGCTATTTTAATTTAGCACTATCAACATTATAGTTAGGTGTTAGATCCTGAAGCTCCTGTACAGATCCAGGCAAGGACAGTGGATGGCAGTGCTCGGCCATATAAGCCTCTTTATCTGTAATGACTTTAGCTGCTTCTTTCTCAAGGAGATCCTTTGCGATGCCCAGCAGCACACTCTGTATAGAAAACAAAATATTTTACTTGATGGGATTTAGATACAGAGTTGTGCACACATATCTACACAAATATAAGACACTCATTCGAAAAACCTAGTAAAATATAAAATCGATGCATTAAATTGATGTATATTCTAATAAACAGTATTGGGGAACGTTACTTTTAAAAGTAATGCATTACAATACTAAGCTACTCCCAAAAAAATAAAAAAATTGCGTTACTTAGTTACTTTTCATGGAAAGTAATGCTTACGTTACTTTTTAGTTACTTTTGCCTTACTTTTTTATTGAATTAATTAAACTAAAAAGTAACTTGCATTACTTTTATGAAATATTAATGATTGTGTTCATTTAAAAAGTAATGCGTTAGTTTACTCGTTACTTCAGAAAAGTAATATTTTTACAAGTAATGCACATTACTTGTAATGCGTTACCCCCAACACTGCTAATAAATAGGACGTTTTAGGCAAGACTCGTGCCTACGTCTTACTCATGACCCAGTTACTTGGTAGTCCTCTGTATATTATTAGAGAAGAGACGTTTGTATTGTGAATTTGATTGGATAAAAATCTGTATAGGGTATAGTCAGTATTACTTTTGCTCAGTTTGTCCAGAAGTATAAAGTGTTATTATTCAGGATTACTTTAGATTAGGGCTGGGCAAAAAAATCTATTTTTCGATTAATCGTTTTTTTTTTTTTACGTGGTCGATTCAGAATCGATTCTCAAAGAGCAGAAACGATTTTTTTTTCATATTTTTTCTGCAAACATTGAACGTAAGATTAACGTTAATCAAATTATTAGTCTTCTTTACTAGATGTCACCCTCTTTTTTGCCTGGCGCAATGTTACCAAGGAGCCTGTTATTCTTTCATTCAGTGCTTAAAATGGTGGTTTTAGGTGATTCATCAACGTTGATGCCACCTTCACATAAAAAGTAAGAGGTATGGAAGCATTTTAGATTTCGCAAGCAAGAAGACGATGATAGTTTTGTGGCTTTTAATTTCTTTTTATTAATTACCCACTTGTAAACTTATGTTCACTGTTATTTTTTATTAATATAGTATTTGTATTAAATCTATATTCATTGAGTTGAATCGAGAATCGAGTATAAAAACCGACCCGAGAAGCGGAATAAAAAATTAAATCGAGAATCAAAATCGAATCGATTTGATAGCTTGTGAATCGAAATTGAATCGATCTGGAACATCTGAATCGATACCCAGCCCTAATAAAGATGGCCTTAAAACTAATACCCTAATATACACTGTGTTGGCTTTCAAAACCACACCCAGACAGCAGACGACTCCGGGCCGGATCTGCACTAAAAGTCGCGAGCTCTGATGCCGATCTGGCCCGCAGTCGTCTGCTGTCTGGGCAGAAAACCTCCACAAACTGATATACTGTATGTGTAAAAATATATATTTTATTATGGTAACCAAGATTACGTATTTAATCCAGAACATATTATTTCTTTATTTTACCTTGAGGTGGTGCCGGCGACTCGATGTTATCTTTTTTCTGTAATGAGATAATATTAATTACAAATCAATGTGAATATAGTTTAATAAAGTTTAATATGAAATATAAGCAATGGAGAATATGATCATATACTGACTCAGACATGTTGGCCACCCGTTCTTGTTCTCACCACCTGTAAGAGAGTTTAATGTTAAAAAAGACATGTTCAACAAAACTTTATTTTAAAAACGTTAAAAGCATAAATTATAATAATGGCCAAGCTTCCTATAAATAAATGACAGTTGTCATATAATACCAAGGATAGATTCGCTATAATATAATATGGGCTATATTTTCTGCAATCTTAATTCAAGATGTTTACTTGGAATTAAATTGGATGCCTGTTCCACTGCAAGCCAACAGGTGGGGTGTGATTTACACCCTTTGATATCCAATGTCATATCCTCCAAACATTATAGACCATCTAGTGGCACGTTTATAAGCGGTATCAAACATTGCATATATTATTTAGCCATTTCAAATGCCTTGGTTTGTATCCTGCAATATATTTTTATCAAAAATGGCCCCTGGCTGTGATTGAGGCTAAAAAGGCCTAAAAAATTCATATCAGTACCTCAGAGGTACATATTGGTTTATACATAGTATCTATTCCTAAATGGTAAATATTAGGACCTTTGAAAGGGATATTAACTGCATTTTTGAAAAACGAAATGCTGGCAGTGAACGTATTGATGCTATACAATTTAAATATAATGATAGATATCTAATTCTGTCACAACGTAGGAGGACATTTTAGCAAACATGCCAGTCACCTAAAATATTTACTTTTGTGCCAAGTTCACATTTCATGCCTTACATGCATTGGAAGGTTCAATGTTCTGGTATCATATAATAAAATAGCAGGAATATCAAAACTGTGTAAGCTATGGCAAAAGCATGTGCAATGCATTTTTTGTGAACAATATACAGTATACCAAAAAAGTTACAGAATATTTTGTGCATGTAAATATTCATGAAAAAAACTATTTTGGTCAATTAAAATAATAAATTAAAATGCTTACTGAAATACATTTAGCAAAAACAGCTCTATTAAATTTTTCTATATTAATAATCCAAAATAGGAGTTGTGAAAAGTGAATTCAAGCAACAAAAATGCATTATAAATAGAGAGCTAATCCCCCCAAAAATATGTTCTCACCACCTGTATGAGAATATACGGCAGTGATGTGCACCAGAAAGAAGAATGTCTGTGGAAAGCAGACCACTAGCAGTGGGACGGCGCTCATATGGGGTATATAAGCCTGGCATCATCCTACTTCTCCCCTCTTTATGGTAAGGCACTAAACACAGGTGGCATGTCAGTCTCAATCTAGAAATATCCACTTTCAATGTCTGCCAATTACATTGCTTTAAATAGACTAATGAGAAAGACCAAATCTCCAGATGTCTGTAAAATAATACTAACTGGAAAAATTAGTGCGAGCGGATGACCAAGGCGTTCATATACAAACGGCCAGGAGTTGTTTATTTACCAGACAAATCGTTTGATATCATTGTTGGCGAATATCACTTTGTTGTTGTGAGTTCGCTTTTGGGGTGTTTAATAAAAAAACTTGAAATATCTTAGGATAAAACTGAACTTATCTCTTTTAACGATGAAGTGTTTATTTGTATTTATTTTGCTTTGTCTTAACATCCTCCAGCAATATGTGCACAGTCAGCAGTGGTGACTATAAACATAAGATGATTTACAAATACACAGTTGTTAAGTAAGTGCTGCACTATTTTCAGGTCGTTGGAGAGTCCATCTTTGTGTTATTAATAGAGGGATAATCTGATTTCCACCTCTGGGAACAGAATATTCTGGCCATCAAAGAAACTATTTGGACACTTAAGACATGTAAGTCATGAATTTTTCTAATGCACATACTGATAAATAATGTATACATTGTCATGCACTATAAGTCACTTTGGATAAAAGTACATTTATGCATTTTATTCAGCATGTGTGTTCCCTGGGTTCGAACCCATGACCGTAACACATTGCTGTACCACTGAGTACTGAAAAGTATCTGCTAAATAGATAAATTTAGCAAAATGTATATAAAAATAGTTTTTATGACGTCACTAAAATGATTATTGAGTTTAACGCAAATTAACACAAAACCCAGTTTTCAACCCATTTTCCTTTTGTAATGTGACACAATTTCCAATGAAATGGGAAATATTTAAATGAAGGAAAAATTTAGGGCAGGATTTTATGTTGGATCAAAAAGTGGGTTGTCCTTACAGTGTGGGAGCGCACCTAAATGTGAGTTTTTAGTAGTTTTTTAGACGCAAACCACTGTTGAGCGATTAGTACCGTTGCCGGGTCATTGCACTGCAACGAAATAAACACATGCAAATAGAAAAAACGCCAACAAATTCTTCATCAGTTTGACAACATACGCGCTGCATATATTTGCAGCACAAACAAAACACAGAAACACGCTGCAAATTCTCACAACACAAACGAATACAGAAAAATAAAGATACCCGGATATATTATATATTTAATAAATATAGACTGTCCTCAAAATGATGAGAGAGTTTATTTATTTAATTTTCTTTTTTTTTCCTTTTTTAAACTTTTTTTAAAATGTCTGGTCCTGAAAATTGCCCTGTCCCTTTGATCATACATGGAAGTTGAACTGTGTACTTATTATTTAAAACCATGTTTTATTATAAAACAAATCTAATTTACATTACATACCTTTAACCCTGTATGAATTTATTACAACACTGAAATGGTAAAAAATATACTATTACTATGAATAATATCAAATAAATATTTGTCCCCCAAATGTGTGTCAATGGTGTTACCCTACCCAAAGCACCTTTATTTTGAAACAATGCATCAGCTCTTTGAAGTTTTTCTAGACCTTATTTGTCTAAAATATGAAATATTTAAGAATTTTGAGATAAAATTTTTTGGATGTCATTAGTGTTACTCTTTTTTTATAGCTGGGAGTGTTAAGATCTTTACATTTAAATACATTATACTGAATAAGTATGTGATTGTTACATCTCTGATAAAATAGCACATGGCTAATGGCAGCCATTTTGTTAAAATATTCGTTTTTTTCTGTAAATTGTCATTGGTGTTACCATCATTGGTGTTATCGTCATTAGTGTTACTTCTCTAATGAGTACTTCCTTACTAGCACTATTGACCAACATAAAAGCATAAAAACAAAACAAGATGGAACATTTTATGAAATTTTAAGTTTTATCATATTCATTCTCTATTATTATATTCTAATTTTGTGTTACATTATGTCATTGGTGTTAAACCAAGTTTTGGTGTTATGAATGTATTTTCTTGTACTTTCTAGTAATATTTTGTTGTTGATATGGGATGTAAGACATTGTTGATATTTCGGGCTTTGCATCAAATAAAATAATCAAATAATTTCATACAATGCTGGGTAAAGATGAAGAATTTAATTAAACAAATATTAATAATCAATTATATTTCTTGCTGTTATCATTCCTCTACTCAACCTTTAACTAAATACACAAGCTGTAATTAGAAAAAATATTTAGTATCAACATTAAGTTGTTTAAATCACAGGTAACACCAATGACAAATAAATGACTAATGGATTCTTTATTAAAATGTATTAAAAAGTTAAAAATAGATTAAGCTCCCCGTTTTGCGGATTCATAGATTTGACAAGTTTATTAATGCTATTAAAGAAGTTTTGGGTATGTTGAAAGAAGTTCATTTAAGCAAATTTCCATCACCCGAATTCCACCTTTTCTGTAGAATGACCCACCTACTGTTTTAACAGATAGTAAGTAGGTACTTCATCTCATTCAGTACGTACTGTACAGTATGCGGTTTCGGACGCAGCCTGGGAAATGTTTCTCAAATGAAACAGCGCCCTCCTAAGGTCTCATCATTTTTAAAATGAACATTCTGTCATCATCCTCGTGTTGTTCTAAACCTTTATGAATTTCTTTTTTCTGATGAACACAAAAGAAGATGAAAAATGATGGTAAACACACAGCATATAGTGTCCATTGACTTCCATAGTAGGAAAAAAATATTTTGATAAATGATGGTAAGCACATAGTTGACTGTACCCATTGAATTCCATCATATCTTTTTATTCCTAATATGGAAGTCAATCGTCACTATCTGCTGTGTGTTTACCATAATTTTTTCAAAAAATAACTTATTTTGTGTTCATCAGAAAAAAAGAAATTCATACAGGTTTAAATGAGTAAATGATGACAGATTTTTAATTTTAAGGTGAACTATCCCTTTAAACACGGCCTCGTTTAAGAATATTAACAATTCTAAAGTTGGCTGTTATTCTTGCGTATATTATTGTAATATGCTTATGGCTTATATATATATTTATCTCACTCTGTGTTGTTTCAAACCTGTATAAATTTCTTTGTTCTGATGAACACAAAGGAAGATATTTTGATAAATGTTTGTAACCAAACCGTTCATGAGCCTCATTGACTTCCATAGTATTATTTTATCCTACTATGGAAATGAATAGGTGTCATTATCAGTTATGATACAAACATTCCTCAAAACATCTTCCTTTGTGCTCATCAGAACAAAGAAATCCACACAGGCCCGAAACAACACAAGAGTGAGAAAATGATGACTGAATTTTCATTTTTGGGTGAACTATCCCTTTAATATAAACTAATTGGCTCTTCTATGTCACGTGACAAAAACACGCATAAGACAACTAGTGATGGCGAATTATCATATTTAGGTAATCATTTCTATAAATAGTACCTAATAAGATGTCATCTAGTTTTTATAACACTTTTTTCTAATTTAAGTAATATGGTTTATTATAATTTGGGTGACCATGCAGGTATACATTTCTTTATAGAAATATAAGAGCCAATGTTAGACAAAATGTCGCCGCCTTTGTTAAGTGTCATGCACAACATGGCTGACAAAGGATGTATGATTTACACAGCCCATATTACCAATGTAGTACTGTATCCCAGTGATTCCCAAACTTTTTCAGCGTGCGACCCCCCTTGTGTACAGTACATTTTTCACAGCCCCCCAAAAGAAAATTTTTGACAAAAACTGTTTTAAAATGTAATATTTTAATTAAATAAAACATATAAAATTATACCTAGTAGTGCTGTTGGTTAGTTGGCTTATTATTTTTTAGGTTTAATTACACAGAATTCATGATAAATTAATGTATTTTATAAAATGTCATAAAACTGGAGCCCCCTTGGCACCATCTCGCAGCCCCGGCCCCAAGTTTGAAAACCACTGCTGTATCCCACAATGAATGCACTCGACTTTTCAGTAATAGCTTATTTTTTTTAATGATCATCATGCATTTACATTTTATGCATAAAAACTATTTGTGAGACTTAATGTTACCTGCTAAATTAAACATGCATGTGCATAAAACATCGTATTAGTGGCTAAGTGCAATGTGAGGTTAAATTATGATCTGATCCAAGTCCAAGCACTATTACCTGCAGTACAACACGTGACCAATAGATGTCGCTATAGACTCTTTCATCCCTTCTGGTTACTTTCATGATTAATCCTTGAAAAGAAGCATCAAACGAGAACGTTAGATAATTTCTCAAAGCAAATAACCCCAGATTAACATTATTTGACCCTAAATAAATTGATAATATTATTTTCTCCAGCATCCATATTTGAACAGGTTTGAGTAAAAAAAGTATTTAGCTGAAAAAACATAATGTCATTACAGCTGCAATAAAGTGTTGAATAAAAACAAATACATTTTTACAGTAGCTTAAGATGACATGCATATTTACTTTAACATTGTGCAATTTGTTATTATAACATATAATGTCCTTAATGTACCCAAATATCTACATCGCAGTACCATGATGGTACAGTGATAAGAGGGAAATACTGCAAAAAATTATTTTTAAGAAAAACGTTTAAGTATTTTTGTCTTGTTTTCAGTAAAAATATTAAGAATTAAGATGCTTTTTCTTGATGAGCAAAATGACCCAAGAAAATAAGTCTAGATTTTAGACCATAAATATCAAACACTAAATTCAAGAAAAAAATTTTTTGCTTGTTTTATTCACAAAATCACCTCAATTTATTTTTATTTTTTTTTTGGTCTAAAAGCTAGACCCATTCTCCTAGGTCACTTCGCTCATCAAGAAAAAGCATCTTAATTTTTAGATATTTTTACTCAAAACAAGACAAAAATACTAAGAATTTTTTTCTTGAAAAGAATTTTTTTGCAGTGAATAATATGGTATTTTGATACATGCATAGCATTATTTTATATTGACATCTAGTGGTTAAACTTGGTACTGCAATCTAAATATTGGAGACAATATTTCCCTATAACATGCCTTCCCTTCTCAGACTTAACTCTAATATGGGTTGTCTGACCCCTATAGAAGTGAAAAGCATTATAAACATTCAAACATTTATCAGGTTAGCCATATCTAATACTGTATCTTCTTTAGACCATGTGATGTGTTTGTCTATGGGGAGTCATGTTAACCTTATCAAGTTTCAATCAAATCAGCAGCCTTCAATATTGACAAGTATAGCTTTGACATCATCTTTAAAGAGCTTTAAATACACCTCGCAGAAAACTACAAGCTATCCACATAGATGGTGCTTATACACCAATACACAAATAAACACTGATTCCAACAAACACCCGATTCAGTCATGCAAAATGTATTCAAGTTCCCATAAATTATAAGCAAATCTAAATCTTGTCCTGAATTGGCTGTTCACAAAGAGATTCGGTTTCAAAATGTCAAATCATCAGTTCATAAATCACGGAGTTAAGCGCAAACTACAACTTTACTTATTCAAAACTCATATATAGTTGAAGTAATTGTGACAATGACATGCCCATGAGCTTCACAATAATCCATAAACATACATTCTTAATATTTTTATGCATGAAAAAAATCATTAAAGTTGCAATAATAAAGTGTCTTTATTATTGCAGAATTAGTAGAAGACATTTATCTGAGATGTTAAATAGATTAATAACAGAATAAGAGGTTTAAATCCAAAGTGCAGATGAGGTCCAGCACAGAAAAAGCATTAAATCCTTCAGATCCAAGTAAAGGTTGAGGAAGAGAGATGCTCACCCAAAGCAAGCGGCGAGCAGGATAAACAAGCCGCTGAAAAGCAGTGATGGGTTTTAATTGCATTCTCTGATGGCTCAGCAAACCTCAGATTTCTCTGTAAGGAACTGCTGTGTTGCTAAGACCCATGGATCAGAGCACACATCTGAAATTCAAGCCAGAAATACACTGCATGTGCCCTTCTTATAAATAACTTAACCTTTAAGGCGTTAGTCTTATTATTTACTCATTTATCTTGTTCGATTCGATTTATGACAAATAAACAAATCGAATTGGATACACTGTTGGACAAAAATGTTCAAAAGCTGTCACTAGTGCTGTACCTTTTCAAAAAGTACACCTGAGAGGTACATAATGGTACCAAAGACAGCAAATTAGTATATCATAAGTACATATTGGTATAGCAGATGTATACATTCTTCACTGCAAAAAAATTATTTTCAAGAAAAAAATGTCTTAGTATTTTTTTGCTTGTTTTTTGTAAAAATATCTAAAAATTCTTAAATTAAGATGCTTTTTCTTGATGAGCAAAACGACCCAAGAAAATAAGTCTAGTTTTTAGATCAAAAATATCAAATTTAAGTGATTTTGTGCATGAAACAAGCAAAAAAATCTGCCAAGGGGGAGGGAGATTTTTCTTACATTTTTCTTGAATTTAGTGTTTAAGAAAAATGATTTTATGATTTATTTTGCTTGTTTTATGCACAAAATCACTTAAATTGGATATTTTTGGTCTAATTTTATTGGGTCGTTTTGCTCATCAAGAAAAAGCATCGTAATTTAAGAACTTTTAGATATTTTTACTAAAAACAAGACAAAAATACTAAGAAATTATTTTCTTGAAAATCGTTTTTTGCAGTAGTGGTACATATTAGAACCTGCACTGCAAAAAAAATGATTTTCAAGAAAAAAAAATGTGTTAGTATTTTTGTCTTGTTTTCAGCAAAAATATAAAAAAATCTTAAATTAAAATGCTTTTTTTGATGAGCAAAACAACCCAAAAAATCAGTCTTTTTAGACCAAAAATATCAAATTTAAGTGATTTTGTGCATGAAACAAGCAAAAAAAATCTGCCAATGGGGTGAGAAAAAAACATTTTTCTCAAACACTAAATTCAAGAAAAATTTGCTTACCCCATTGACAGGATGTTTTGCTTGTTTTATGCACAAAATCACAGAAAATGTAGATATTTTTACCTAAAACAAGATAAAATAACTAAGACTTTTTTTCTTGGGAAAAATTAGTGATGATTAATATGATTAAATTAATAATGAGATCTGAAATAAAATATAAAAATAATCCTACCGATGTCAAACATTAGTGCACACATCCTGGGGAGATGTATTGAATCTTGGCTTCATTCACACAATGATCCATGAAGACATACAGGACATCATTCTGCAAAAATTATAAAATATTGCATTAATATTTTAATTAGACTGGATATACTGTACTGTTTATATAAAAATGTACACTTTTAAAAATAAAGGTGCTTAAAAGTTGTTGTTTTTTTCGCATTGATATAAGAACTTTTTTTTTGTCAAAGAGTCTTTAAAGGACCATTTCTTTTGTGAAACAGAAAGGATCTTTAGATGTTAAAGGTGCTTTAAAAAAACATTTAGACAGAAAAGTTTCTTCTATGGCATCATGAAACACCTTTATTTTTAAAAGTGTAGGTCCACAGGAGAATCTTACCTTTATGATAAAGAAATTGGTTTTATTGTGGGCACTTTAAATTTGTTTAAATTAATTTAAATGAAAGTTTTAAAGAAATGATGGGGTGGCACAGTGATTCCTGGTTAGATCAGGTGGCCTTTCTGTGTGAGTTTGCATGTTCTCCCTGTGTCAGCATGGGTTTACTTCGAGTACTCCAGTCTCCTCCCACAGGCCAAAAACATGCAGGTTAGGGGAATTTGAGATGCCAAATTGACCCTCCCCAATGTGTTTGTGGATTACCTTCGGTATGGATCAACTAGTTCCTTTCCATGAATCTAGCCATAGATGCTCACTGCAAAAATAACTTTCTTACTTAGTATTTTTGTCTTCTTTTTAGTAGAAACATCCACAAATTCCCAAATTCAGATGTTTTTTAAAGAGCAAAATGTCCTAAGAAAATAAGTCTAGTTTTTAGACAAAAAATATACAATTTAAGTGAACCCGCGCCCAAAACAAGCAAAAATATCTGCCATTGGGGTGATAAAAAATCTTAAAATAAGATTTCTTTTTTCTTAAACAATTCAAGCTAAATTTTCTCACCCCATTGGCAGACACCCCTGCCCGCTCCAAGCACAAGTTCACCCAAACTGTACATTTTTTTCTTAGGTCATTGTGCTCATCAAGAAAATACATCTTGATTTAAAAAATGTTAGATATTTCTACTGAAAACAAGACAAAACACCAAGTCAGAAAGTCACTTTTTGCAGTGCTGGAATGGCGTTAAGAATAAACAAAACAAAGAAATTGTGTGCATTTCGGTTAGTTTTATTTAATTTATATAATAATAATTGAAGTCGACGTGCGTCAAATTTCCTTTTGGTTTAATTTGAAAGAATTAAATACTTTTACCGCACACTACTACTGTAAGTGACCAATAAGTGAAAATATTTATAGATTACGTATGATTATTAAAAAAAACGTAACGATACCACACCCCTAACATCAAATCATACAAAAACAACATGATCTCACGAAAAGTCGCGTTATAGTCACAAAAAATGTGTCCAAATTCTGCTTTTTTTGTGCCTTTCGCACAAATTTCTATAAATAGTTTTTGGTGTCCGTGGCACTACCCTCCCCCTCGTTTCATTTTATGTATTGTTTTCTAATTTTCCCCCCTATTTTTAAGTCATTGTTCCTTGGGGTTAGATTTGGGGTTTGAGTTAGGACGTAGTTTTATGTAATGTTTTCCTTCGCTTTTAAAACTATTCTCGCCTGGAGTGGGATTAGAGTTGGGGTTTGGATTAGGATGTCTAAACATGTAACAGAAAGTGATTCTAACCCCAACCCAAGCGACAATGGTAAGAAAATAGGGAAAAAACAATGAGAAAACAAGACATCAAATGACACGAAAAAGAAAGCCATGCCACAGACACGAAAAACTGTAGAAATTCGTGAAAGTGACACGAAAAAGAAATTTGTGCTCAAGGCACGAAAAAAGCTGAATTTCATGCCATGGACACGAATAAATTAATCAAAATTTACGTGAATATAACACGACTTTCCGTGAGATCAGTCTGGGTCAAATGCAAATTAACCAGCTCGTAAAAAAATCTTTTTTTTATTGGTGCCGCTGTTAGCACAAAAAATTCACACTTCATCTTTAAATAATGTTTAAAAATTGCAAGTAAATTAAATACCACAATGATCTGTGTTGAGGTATTTATTTAGAAAAAGCATAGTTTATTACTTAAAGAAGCTTGGAAAACAATGTTTGGTTCGGTTTCTTTTGACAACTGATGAGTTGCAATCTCTATGGACTAGAAGTAAAACTGTCCATAGATCAGTTCCAGCAAAGCCTGTGAGTAACAGAAGACTCATCATCGGCTGCCAATCCTACAATCTGTTTTTAAGATTCAGTTTCAAACATCTTCTTCCTGCCACCCATGCCAGCCTTGTCCTCAATGTTCTTACGCCAGTCACCAACATCACGCAGTTCCTTATCCTGCAAAGAGCACAGAAAAAGTTCAGAAGAATGAACAGATCTCCATCAAAAACTTCAACATTTAAACAAGTACTCACCTCTTCTTTCACCTCCTTCTTGACTTGTTTCAGATTGGCTCTCAAGTCCATGGACACCTTGTGTTTGGAGCCGAGCAGAGCCTGAAGCATAGCATCGGCAGACATGCGCACTTTCTTCAAAGGAGGTTTCTTAAACTTGCCTTTAAGGTCGACAATTTTGATGTTTAAGTCTTTGACCTAAAACCCACAGACAAGAATCTAAAGATGACCATGTCACGACCAAATACAACTAATACACCAGGCACCAGCTTACCTCATTGACAACCATAATGGCTTTTTGCTCCAGGACATATCTCTCTTCGTCAATAACTTCGATTTTTTGATGTATCTCTCTGCAAAGCGCCTGGGGTTCAAGTATATTGGATCAAGCTATGTTTTTAAGCAACATAAACTACTAATAGTGGAAATAACTGAATGGTACCTCGAGTTCTGCTTTGGAGCTTGGATAAGAAAGTGGTGGACAATGTTCTTCCATATATCTCTGCCTCTCAATCTGCTTCTCTTTCTCCTCCGCTTCCAACAAGTCTTTTGCAACCACGAGCATCAGGCTCTATACAGGCAGATGGAATTTAGATTATATTTTAGCTGTATTTAACTTCATTATTATTTTATATGTAAAACATAAATACATTTTATTTAAAGAAACACCCAAGCTCCTACCTTCAGGCTGTGTTTTTTACTGCTAGACAATCGTTTCCTACGGAATAGAAATAAGGAAATGTTTTAATTTATTATATATGAAGAGTTCAGATGCAAAAGTCGCTAAAGCCACCTCCATCAAAAATGAGATAATGATATTAACAAATACAACAAATAATATCAGCAAATACTTTCACTTCGAATCCTCTTAATCCCGACATCAGGCTATTTAAAAATACCAGTTTCTTGGTAGATTACGTTAATTTTAAAAAAATGTTTTAAAAACAATTTTTTTTAAATTGTTTTTAAAAAATTGTTTTTTAAAAACAATTTTTAGCAAAGTGCATGCAAGAATAATTGTCTTATGTCAATAAATAAAAAATAAAATAAATTAAACTTATTTTATCTTTATTCATAAAGGACTGTGAAGAGAGACTGGAGATTTTTTTTGAGATTTGAGATTTTTGCACGCACTTTTTTTGTAGCGAAAGACAGTCAAATTTGTAGAATAACAGGGTCAAGGACGTGATGTTAATTATTTTGTGTCCGTATGGTTCAATTAAATGTAAAAGGGTAAACAATTCAAAATAAATTTGCAGATTACTTGGATACATTCTCTTTTTTGAGGACCAAGTCTAAAATTTCTGGTTTTATTTCATTTTGAAATAATATTTGGGGGGTAATTGCAAAAATGTCAATGTGGTGTAACTAGTATTTTTTTTTAATGAAAATATAAATATATTCATAAAAAATGTGGAATAAAATATAATCATCTAGTTTAGTGTAATATGATTTTTTTTACATCATTTGTCAAAGATTATTTAGAAAACAGCTGTTTTCAGCATATGTCAGGACAACTTTACAATATTTCAAAAAAACGCATTATAATTTACATTTAGAAATAACTAATAAAATTATATTTTAAAATGATTTTTTTTTTTTTTGATGATTCTGCTTACATGCCATCAAGGTGGATAAAATATTTATTATTTCTCATTCTTTGACGCAATTGGGGGTTGCACCATGTCACATTTTCAGGTCCATTCAGTCTTAACTTTCATAAAAATGGTGCAAGGTAATTTTTTATTGCATAAAATCAACATAAATAAACTATGTGCATTAAAATAAACCTGATGCGTGCTTTTAAAACAAGTTTTTTTTTTAAAGATTTTTCAATTTCTCATATTGCCAAATAGTGTTTGTCACCGACCCAACAATGAAATGACTAAAGTGATATTTGTAAAAAATAAGGCATTTCAATCACTGACGAACAACATTTTATTGCCATTAAGGTGAAATTACTGAACCTAAACATTAAAGCTTGATTAAAAAAAATCATACCGGCTTTTCATTTAATACTGAAGCCGATAGAGGCCACACTGTGAAAATAACTTTGCTTCCTTAAAATGTTTCGTTAAATCAACTCAGATTTACAAGTCATGTCAACAGAGATGAATTGTTACAACTTATAAAATATAGTTGAGAAAAGTCAACTTAATTTTATAAGTTATAGCAACTCACCTGTAGTTATAACAACTCATCTCTAGTCAAGATAAATAATAGTACGTTGAAATGACTTGTAAATCCGAGTTGATTCAACAAAATATTTTAAGGCAGCAAAGTACTTTTTACAGTGCATGTAAAACTGTTCTTTTTGCTTGCTTGTTTTCTCATGATCATGACTACTTTCTTGTGATCTCAACATAACATTTTTTCTTGTAAGCGTGACTAAATTTTCATATGATCTTGAGATAACAAAAGTTGTTTTCTTCATTGTAAAAAATACTTTGCTGCCTTAAAAAAAAATTTTGTTAAATCAACTCGGATTTAATAGTCATTTCAACGGACTATTTATCTTGACTAGAGATGAGTTGTTATAACTACAGGTGAGTTGTTATAACGTATAAAATTAAGACTTTTCTCAACTATATTTTATACTATATTTCTTAAGATGACTTGTAAATCTGAGTTGATTTAACAAAAAATTTTAAGGCAGCAAGTATTTTTTACAGTGTTGGTATCCTGATTTCCATTCCATTTTGTGTAATTTAAAGTGGACTGCTGACATATATTAACAAATACAACAAATAATATCAGCAAATACTTTCACTTCGAATCCTCTCAATCCCAGCCTCAGACCATTTAGAAATACCAGTTTCTTGGTAGATCATGTAAAAAAATTTTTAAATTAAGCAACAATTTTTTAGCAAAGTGCACGTAAGAAGAATTGGATGAACAATGGTGCACGTATGTCAATAAATAATATAGCTGACAACCACATGAACACTGTGCAGTTTGGTTTTGCGACTGTTTGTTCACTGTAAGTCATAAGGTGTAACTTTAGAGACGGTCCCTAAATTCAATTACTCACAAATCTATTTTAGCTTGAGTGAAGTAAAATCTAATTTGGTTCATTTTTAAAAGGTACCATCCTTTCCCCCGAAAAGGTACAATCGTCTCATTTGTTTGTATTTTCCTAAATTAAAAAATATACATGGCATACTTACTCAGTCATGATGGAAAGTTCTCTTGACACCTTTAAAATAAAATAAAAAAAAATAAATAATCAGTAGATTTTTTATAGACAAGACCATGGCTTAGTTCCTAAACATACTGAAAGCAAATGACTTATGCAAACTCAAAGTGACAACATTATAATCCCAGAAGAATATTATTTATGTAGAAATGCAATTCTCGCTGTCACCACAAGGGGCACTGTAGCACAATCTGTTTTTGCAGCTGTCTTTTTTGCAATTTGAAAAGATAATCTTGCACGGTTCGAACCTACCAGATCTTTAACCATTATATCACATCACACTCTTTAATCTGAATCCAAAGAGTTTCTATTAATCCACAGGCATTCATGTGACCTTTAAGCATCGCTCTCAGTGTCTGGAGGCTTTTTAAGAAGGCTACGCACTCCCCAAACCCTCTTGGACTCATCCGAGAGGCTTTTCTCCAAGAGGTCACTGCAATATGATCTCAAGGCCAGAACATCAGCTGCAGATACGGCTTCATCCTCAAGAACATCTCTGAGATGTCAAAGACATGACTGCAGAGCTCGGATATAACTCCACTTTATTCCTCTCTAAACAACTCAGTCTCAGATGTCGTCTTAATATACCCGGCTCTGAGAGACAAAATGGAAAAGCTGGCTTGCTGATGAAAGACTTACTGATTTAGTACTATCAGATGGACTCAATGGCATACTTAGAAAGCTGTGAAGACAACAGTCAGGTCACGTAAGGCTATTTGAAGAAAGACTATACTCGGGGGCAATGGAAGGAGGAATCGAAGACATGTTTTGCCCGAAATGGATTAAGTGCTACACAGAAGTGTGTGTCCTATTTTGGTGGTCTGATAGGATTTCAGACTTTGAAAGAAAGTTATTTCAATAATCACTACGATTTTTGTCACTAGATGACAATAACAATGGCGTAGCTTGATGACGCTGTGAAGGAGCGTGGAATGATGTGAGTTTGTGTAGTCTTCATCTTAACAGCAGATGGAAATCAATCCGACAGGACTCAAATTATGTTTATGGATACGTATACATTATAACGTAAAGTAACTCGATAGAAGCAACAACAGACTTGTGTGCAGCTACTACTGTACTTACGTGGCACTGCGCAGAATGTTCAGCGTATGACATCATAGCTTTGCGACTCAACAGTAATTTTGTAATCGCTCTCGTGATAGTTTGATGTCATAAACTGATTGGTCTGCGCAGTGCCACATAAAATCAAACACCCCAATAATGTCAACAGCAGCAAAAGCGGAAACTGATAATAACGCGGAAATGACGCTACTGAGAGGCGACGGAGGTGCTATTGATTTTCGGATATTTTAATGCAAACTTAGCCTTTAGGACATTATGAACCATCACACAATATGTTTAAGACTAACTATAAAGTCCATAGACATTATTTGGTTTTAAAGGAAGGAGCGCTCTCTCCTCCAAATAAAAGTCACTTCAATATTAAACTTCAATAAGAGTTGTATTAAGAGTAAATTATAAGTAAATCAGTCGTTATTAAGGGGTGGTGTTGACAAGTCGAGAAATACTTGAGGATCAGTATCACATTCATTACCCATGTTGGTGTTAACTTTCAAACGACCACATCAACAGTTAGTATATCAATCTTCACCTCCGTCTTCAGGTTGTCATTTAAATCAGTTTATCCGATTTTAAGCTATTACTAGATTGAACTTCTATAAACACCAACTTTATAAAATTTAAAAAAATATTTCAATCACATTATTTACAAAACGTATTCAAATCCAATGCCGTTGCAACCTACTGTAGATGAAAAAATGTTGAATCGTAAACACATTGCAGATGCCAAACGATATGAGAGTCGGTCCCCATGACTACTGGCTCCATCTTCTCCTCCATCTAGTTTTTAATACTTAACAAATATGGCATTTCCGATATCTCCGTACAATAGGACATTATCTCACCTGCTTTCAGAAGAAAAGATGAACCTCTTCCAGGCTGTCTGCTGAAGACAGACGTGTTAAGTAGGTATATATTGCATTCTCTGGTCTCTCGGCAAATCCTTGCTTTCTCTTTATGGAAGTGGATTAACGGTCACACCAATGGGCTGACAAGGTCATGAAATACAGCACGATCCCTCCTTCGCTATTCCTTCAGTATAAATAACTCGGCCTTTAACATAGCCATTCTTCACTGTCTTTTATTCTGAGTCTATCTATCTATCTATCTATCTATCTATCTATCTATCTATCTATCTATCTATCTATCTATCTATCTATCTATCTCTCTATCTAGTACAAATTCTCATTTCAACTGTAATTGGATAAAGGTCTTGTATGCAGTGTCTTTAATTGTTTCTAATTTTCACTCTCACTGTATTTTGTCCGTGCGCCAAGAGTTAAACAATGCTCAACATTGGGAAGAATGCTCAGCTTGAAAATGTCACTTGACATGAATTGGTAAAATACACACGAACTCCTGTGAGATCAGGCCGGACAAACACATCCAAAAACGACACCCTGGTGTACCCACCCTCCTAGGCCCCGTGTCCACCGGAGCGTTTCAATTGAAAGCATTGCGCTTTTATAAACGGCAGCAGCTGGTGGCGTTTGTTGGTGCTCAGTGCCAGCGCTCTGCGTTTTTGTCTGTGCGCCAAAAGATGAACATTTTTTAACTTAGGGGGAGAAACTCTCAGCTCATCAATGTCACTTTTCACTCAGCCATCCAATCACAGTGGAGGAGGGGCGGGACAAATCACACCAACCAACCAGTGAATCGCACAACTACAGAAAGTTTCTGTATCGTAGCAACCAAAGCGCTCAGGCAGGCAGTGGCGGATTTAGCAAATTGGGGGCCCCAGGCGAAGGTATGCAGGGGGCCCCCTATCCGATCTTTAAAAGAGAATGAAAAAAAATGTACTCCAAAATGAAGATTGAAAGCAGAGAACACACAAAGTGTAGCACATTACAACAGTAAATGAGGGAGAACATTTTTTAATCTGATGGTGCACAAAAACTAACATGCATCAAAGCCAATATTTTTACTAATCTTTCATATGCCCAAGACTGTGATAAAAGTAAAAAAATCCAGTCCACAATCAATTAATTGAAAATAAAAACAAAGAAAGTTGTGGACACTAAGACTCAACAGAACCCCATAGTGGACGAAAACATCCCCAACATAACATAAGATTTAAATTAGTTTTTTCTGTAGTAACGTTATTTACTTCACCACAAAATCATTTTTACAGTGTAGGGCTATGGCTATTACTAGCAGAACTAGGCGGTTGCCTCATTTTTGCGTTTTTATTTGTCTTGATTTGTCTCTGTTCGTGAACTTTCCCAGTCCTCCTGTCACTCTCTGTGTTTATTTTTCGCAGCACGCACAGTTACGGACTAGTCCATTTCATTGCGAAAGAAGGGGGTGTATGTGTGTAGTGACAGATAAACATGAACTGGACATTAACTACTACTTCAAAGTAGAGTTCTCAACGGGTCGGCCCGACAAACCCGACGGTTCGGGGTGGGTTTGGGTCAAAAATATAAGCAAATGACTCGGGTCGGGTCAGACCTCGGGCTTAATCTTTTCCGCTCAGTGAAATTTTTTTATTAATCATCGCTGCTGTTCACCGTAAAGAAAGTCTACCTGCTGCGTGGAACGTGCATCACGAAAAGGGGCGGGGGCAGACCTGATGCAGCTGCGTGCACGCCTGTTGCCTGGAGAAGAAGATGGAGTTGGAGAAAGTAAACTTGCCGCAGGTGAATTCACCGTCGCTACTACAGGAGGGGTAGCTGCTGGCTGGGTACATGTTTGAGTTCTTTTTATTTATTATTGTTTGATTTTTTTGTTGGGCCACGGGTTGGGTTCGGGCAGATAATTCATGTTGATGTGTCGGGTTACATCGGGTCCAGACTTTAAAAGCAATGGGACGGGTTGTAATTTTCAGGCCCGTTGTGAACTCTACTTCAAAGTTTCAACTTATTTCTTAAGAATATTAATACAATTTACAATGCTTTTGAAGTGTTCATGATGATATGGGTTTTATTTTTTTGATTTATTTATTAGGTTGGTTGGGGGCCCCCTAATACGACCGCTGGTAGGGGGCCCCAAGCAGCCGCCTACCTATGCCTCTATGTTAATGCAACACCACAGAGTTTTTTTAACCTTAAAATTACGTTTCCAAAAAAGTTTCAATCGTTCATTCACTCGAAACACGGTGAACGGCACTTTCACATTCGCTTGGCAGCCCTCTATCGGCCAAAACCACACTAAAGAAGTTTCCAACCGTAGGGTAGTGGTCCTGTAGTTCGAGTGAAAACTACAAAAACTTGCTTTACGGCAGACCTACAACCCAAACAGAGCCAGATATGCTGCAGTATTTACGACAGTGGTAATGGACAATTCTGCTTCTAACCTGTAGGGGGAGCAAAGAGCAAAAACTCTTTAGTGTTGCTTTAAGACCGCCTCTGCAGTCGGGAATACTGTTACTAAGCCATCCAATCACAGTGGAGGGACAAATACCACATCAACCAACAAATCGGCGCATTGTACAACGATTGACAAAACAGGGGCCCTGTGTAGTGTATAAAAAAACGCCAGTCGCAAAACGATCGTGGGCACTTGCCAGCGTTTCTTCATCTGAACGCTTTGGTTGCTATGATACAGATACTTTCCCTAGTTGTGCGATTCACTGGTTGGTCGGTGTGATTTGTCCCGCCCCTCCTCCACTGTGATTGATGGCTGAGTGAAAATTGACATGGATGAGCCGAGCATCTGTCCCAAAGTTAAAAATGTTCATCTTTTGGCGCACAGACAAAAACGCAGAGCGCCGGCACCGAGGCCCAACAAACAACGTCAGCTGCTGCCGTTTATAAAAGCGCAACGCTTTCAATTAAAACGCTTCATTGGACACAAAGCCTAAGAAGGTGTGTCTCAAAGAGTCGGATTTATATATGTCTATCCGGCCTGACCCCACAGGAATTCATATGTATTTCACCAATTCATATCAAATTATACAATGTGAATCGTACAAAAACGTATTAGGCTATTAAAAGAAACCTTATTATATTATGTTAGACATTATGTTGGTTTATCAATTATTAAGCTATCAAACTAGCTTATATGTTATCAGAACAAGTGGTAAGTTGTTACCTGAGGACTGTGTCACGAGATGGAGGACTCAGTGTTTTAAATAAACACATTTTTATGTTATCTAATGTTTTATTCATATAATATAACCAAATGGCTAATGCGAACTGAAAATAAATACTCACTTGTTCTAGAAATATGCACAGAAATGCTGGTGTTGGTTTATATTGTATTTTCTTCAGATTAATAAAAGACTTTCTCTGCTTAAATGTTTATTAATGTTTATTTGTGTAAGACAGCGGTACATGGGTAGAGATTGCTCATACTGACAGATCAGATTTACCTTTCATCACATTTATTCTTGGATTTTTTCAGGAACAGACACATCTACGTTTTATAACTACACTAAGCAGAAAAAAATACTTAAGAACCAAAAAGATTTAAGCCTCGGATTCAAACATCTTCTTCCTGCCGTCCATGCCAGACTTGTCCTCAATGTTCTTACGCCAGTCACCAACATCACGCAGTTCCTTATCCTGTAAAGAACAAAAATATATTTAAACAAAAGGTTCAAGATCGCATTTATTTAGGTTATCAAAAGCTTTCAAAATCCCGGGTAAAAAAAGCAACTTGCAGGACAAAGATTTGCATGGACATTGTGTTGCTCACCTCTTCTTTGACCTCCTTCTTGACTTGTTTCAGGTTGGCTCTCAGGTCCAGCGAGACTTTGTGCTTAGAGCCGAGCAGAGCCTGGAGCATCTGGTCGGCAGACATTCGCACTTTCCTCAGCACAGGTTTCTTGAACTTGCCTTTCAGGTCGATCACCTTGATGTTCAAGTCCTCGATCTATAGCAGGTAAATGAAGGCCATGCCATCAGTACAGAAGCAGAATGATCACACAATCTGGAGCAAAAAAAAAAACAGATGGCATCATACCTCTTTGGCACATTTGTTCACTTTTGTTTCCAGATCGTATCGCTCCTCATCGATGACATCGATCTTGTGGTGAAGTTCCTTGCATAGTTCCTGTAAACAACGATGGCAAACATACGACATGATATGCTGCTAAAACATCCATACTGTAAAAATTCTGTGTTGCACTTACATTTATTAAGTAAATTCAACTTAATTTTTATAATTTATAGCAACTCCTTACTAGTCAAGAAAGTACTAAATGAATTGTAAATTGTAAGTTGATAAAATTTTAAGTGCAACAAGGATTTTTTTACAGTGCAAGAAAATGGTTTATTAAGCTTAAAACATTTATACTATTCTCGGTTGATTTTGTGTTGTGTATCTCAGTTTATCATCTTACCTGTAATGCCTGCATAGATCCAGGTAGAGACAGAGGTGGGCAGGTCTCCGCCATGTATCTCTTTCTCTCTTCTTCTCTATCTTTTACTTCCTGTTCTAGTATATCTTTAGCGATAGAGAGCATCAAGCTCTAGAAGGCAGAGAAGCTGGGCTTTATTATTGTACTTATTATTATTATTCAAATACAAAATAGTTTTAAATATTATACCTTTAGATGATGCTTCCGACTCGATGACATCTTCTTTCTGAGGTGTTTAGAAAAGTTGAGATTGATCATTAAAATTCATTGAGTTAAAGAATGTATGTAATTAACAAAAGAAAGAAGGGAGGAAGGAAAGAAGGGAGGGAGGAAGGAGGGAAGGAAAGAAAGAAAGAAGGGAGGAATGAAGGAAAGAAAGAAAGAAAGAAGGGAGGAATGAAGGAAAGAAAGAAAGAAGAAAAGAAAGAATGAAAGAAAGGAACAAGGAAGGAAGGAATGAAGGAAAGAAAGAAAGGAGGAAAGAAAGAAAGGAAGGAAGAAGGGAGGAAAGAAAGAAAGGAAGGAAGAAGGGAGGAAAGAAAAAAGGAAGGAAAGAAGGAAGGAGGGAAAGAAAGGAGGAAAGAAAGGAAGGAAGAAGGGAGGAAAGAAAAAAGGAAGGAAAGAAGGAAGGAGGGAAAGAACGAAAGGAAGGAATGAAGGAAAGAAAAAAAGGAAGGAAAGAACGAAAGAAGGAAGGAATGGGGGAAAGATAGAAGAAAAGAATGAAAGGAGGAAAAAACGAAAGAAAGAAGGAATGAAGGAAAGAAAGAAGAGAGGAAAGAAGAAAAGAATGAAGAAAAGAATGAAGGAAAGAAAGAAAGAAGAAAAGAAGGAATGAAAGAAAGGAAGAAGGAAAGAAAGAAGGAAGGAATGAAGGAAAGAAAGAAAGGAGGGAGGAAGAAAAGAAAGAAAGAAAGAAAAATGGAAGGAATGAAAGACAGAAGAAAGGAATGAAAGACAGAAGGAAGAAAGGAAAGAAAGAAAGAAAAAAGTAAGGAATGAAAGACAGAAGTAAGGAAGGAAAGAACGAAAGAAGGAAGGAATGAAGGAAAGATAGAAGAAAAGAATGAAAGAAAGAGGGAAGGAATGAAGAAAAGAAAGAAATAATGAAGGAAAGAAAATATAAGAATGAAAGAATACAAAAATGAAGAAAAGAAAGAAAGAAATAATGAAAGACAGAAAATATAAGAATGAAAGAATACAAAAATGAAAGAAAGAAAGAAATAATGAAAGAAAGAAAATATAAGAATGAAAGAATACAAAAATGAAAGAAAGAAAGAAATAATGAAAGAAAGAAAATATAAGAATGAAAGAATACAAAAATGAAAGAAGAAAGAATACAAAAATAAAAGAAAGAATGAATGTAAGAAAGAAAGAAAGAAAAAAATGAAGGAAGGAAAGAATATTTAAAAAGAAGGAAAGAATGAAGGAAAAAAATAAGAAAGAAAGGAAAGAAAATTAAAAAAGAAAGAAAGGAAAAAAGAGAAGAAAGAAAGAAGATTAAAAAGGAAGAAAGAAAGAAAGGAGGGAAGAGAGAAAGATATAAAGGAAGGAAGGAGGGAAGGACAAAGGAAGGAAGGAAAGAAAGAAAGGAGGGAAGAAAAGAAGATAGATAGATAGATAGATAGATAGATAGATAGATAGATAGATAGATAGATAGATAGATAGATAGATAGATAGATAGATAGATAGATAGATAGATAGATAGATAGATAGATAGATAGATATGAAGGAAGGAAGGAAAGAGAGAAGGAAAGAAGGAAGAAAGGAAAGAAATAAATAAATGAAAGAAACAAAGGAATGAAAGAAAATTAAAAAAGAAAGGAAAGACAGAAAGGAAGGAGGAAAGGAAGAAAGAAAGAAAGAAAGAAAATTAAAAAAGAAAGGAGGGAAGGAAAGAAGGTGGTAAGATGGATGGATGGATGGATGGATGGATGGATGGATGGATGGATGGATGGATGGATGGATGGATGGATGGATGAATGAATGGATTGATAGATAGATAGAAGAAAGAAAGGTTTACTCACTCCGACATCTTGGCAGAATTTTATTGAGGCCCCCTTTGAAAAAAAATGCACACAGTTCACAGTGAACTATAAACCAAATGAAATTCAGTATATTAATTATATGAATAATGTAAAGTCATTTGGTGTTTGATTATTGGTCACTTACAGGCGTTTATATCTAATATTTCTTGATTGGTACACTGTCAGAAAAATATTGTCAAAAATGGCCCTAAACATCACCCTTTAACAGTAACAGTTCATAGTACCATTTAACAGACATATATTTGGTACCAATATGGACCTCCGAGGGAATATAATGAACTCTTTAGGGTACCTGCCCAGCCCAATGACAGCTAGGGAACATTTCTTCTCACAGTGTATACATTTCTATAATAAATCCTAAAGGTGTTTATTTTGCTCCCTTGTATGTTATCACACGTATTACACAGCTACGTGCCAAATAAATAAACACATGTAACACTAATAGAGTTAAAATTATTTAGAACACAAGCACAGCTACTGTATGTAAGAAACTGTGTTCAGTTATAAAGTGTTAATATTCTGATTTATTTGACATTGAATGTTCTGATTGACCAATAATATATCAACCAAAAATATATCAATTAAATATTATTATTAACTAATATCTAAAATCAATTATTTAATGTCAAAGTTCAAATTCATTTGTGGGTAATCTGTTTACATCATTCCAATTTCATTAATTCATTCACATCAAATTGTTGAATTGTCATTATGTTAAAAATATGCATTGTTGGTGTGTTCTGGTCTAAAATGAATCATCTGCTGTTTTTAGAAGAAATTCTCAAGCATTGAAAGTGATCTGTGCTAAGCCTGTTTCTGGAAGACAATCAAAACTTCAGTCGTGCCCTCTCAGATATCAAGCTTAGAAAAGTCATCACTCAAGAAACACATAACTTCATGATGTGTTTACAATTATTTTGTTTACCCCAAAATGAATATTTTGTCATAATCGTCTCTCTCTTATGTTGTTACAAACCTGTATACATGTCTTTGTTCTGATAAACATGAAGGAAGATATTTTAAGGAACGTTTGTAACCAAACCGATCAGAGACCCTATTCATTTCCATAGTAGGATAAAAGAATACCATGGAAGTGAATGGGGCTCATGAACGGTTTGGGAGCAAACATTCCTCAAAATATCTTCTTGTGTTTTATTAGAACAAAGAAATTTTTACAAAATGATGACAAAATATTCATTTTTAGGTGAACTATGCCTTTAAAGTTTAGACTATGAGAATAATTGCACTAGTGATGAGTGTTTAATCTGAACAATGCTTTTGGCAGAAATCCCAAATTGAAACCATAGCAGCGCTATGTCTAAAGCAGAGATCTTTGCGTCATTCTAGTCATGCCAGCCTAAGCCTAATATTTGTGTTAAATTTTGACTCGACACTAAAGTAAACATTGTCATATCACACTCCGGATGTAAATGCCTAAACAGATCAAGTTCCCATAACTTAGCTCAACACGTTACTTGTAAGCTACCAAGTGGGTATCCCAAAATACATTTCAGAATAGTGATTTTTCCAATCGCAGTATTGTATATTCCCAGTGAGGATGTCAAATGAAATTAGATTTTTTTTTACAAAATCTACATATTTTTTGCAAAAGCTATGAAAATGTGATGCACAAATTATGCTTAAAAACAGCATGAAAACATTAAAACATCATTCAAATACATCACAAAAAGCAAAAGTCTGCTAAAATGTGAAACTCCATATGGCATTCAGCTATCAAGATAAACCATTTCATGTATTTACAAACCACAGTGCAACTGGTCAAATATCCAAGTGCTAATCCGAAAGGATAAAGATATGAAGAGCATGGATATGAAGAACGCAGGGGTCTCACCTAAGAGCTGAAGCAGACACCAAGATGAATGGAGAAAGAATGAGATCTGTGCACTTTTCTGGCATCCTAAGTATATATTGAATTCCCCTATGACCGAGGAAAACCCATCTCTCTGTTTATGGCAATAGATCCATTTGGAGAACCAATGGGCTCGCACACCTGAAACACAATATCAAATCCTTCATCCCTCCCACATCATATAAATAACCTCTTTAAAATTGTCTGAGGGGTTTCCTAACAAACATCCACCCACAAAGAAAACACAGAAGTCTTGAAGAAACATAACAACTGGTTTCTGCTAATAAAAAAAATCATTTTCAGATATTAACATTTACACTGTCCTGTGAGCGGGACATCCGAGTTGACTTCAATATTTTTAATGTAAATGTAAATCTATCACGACAACCTATATATTGTTGGAAAGGTCTAAAATGTAATTTTCATATTTTAAAACCTTTTAGCAGTAATAATAAGGCAGTGACTGTAATTTATTAATTTGTGACAAGAGTATGCAGCAAACCTCACAGCAAACACTGATTTACTTTACTAAAGATTTACTAAATAAAAATAATGCAATCTAGTATTATTTTATACATAAAATTATCAAAAAAATATTTGTGTTGGTTCACTGTAAAAAACTAATACGCTGGATTTACCTAAAAAGATTTTTTAAGTATTACATGTACTTTTAAGCAATTTATGCAATTGCTTAAAGGATTAGACAATTTTCTTAAAAAAATCTTTTTGGTCACAGGACCAAAGGAAGACGAGAAGTTGTGGTTTAAAAGTGCATATTTTTTATTCTTCTTGCCAAAAATTACAATCGTTTAGCTAGATAAAACCCTTACACCTTGTTTGGGATCATTTAGAGTCCTTTGAAACTGCATTAAAACTGTTAAGTATTGGGTCCATTAAAGTCCATTAAAATGAGAAAAATCCTGGAATGTTTTCCTCAAAAAACATAATTTCTTCTCAACTGAACAAAGAAAGACATCAACATTTTGGATGACATGGTGGTGGATAAATTATCTGGATTTTTTTAAGAAAATGGAATAATCCTTTAAATTTAAAGTAAAACACTTAAAAAAGTGAATGCAAAAATGATGCACTATATTTTTAAGTAAATCCAGCGTATTATTTTTTACAGTGAACCAACAACACAAACTTTTTTAGATAATTTTATGTATAAAATAATCCTAGATGGCATTATTTTTATTTATTACAATACATTTAACTGCTCTATTTTTTCCTTATTTAATATTTTCACCTCCAGACACTTCCATAAAAAACGTTAAAGCATCTTCTTTAAAACAAGATCAGAGTTATATTAATTATTAGAACCACACTTATTTTCAATCAAGCATTTACAATATGTTTATATTTGACCCAACAATGGGTTTTAACAACACAGCCTAGGTTAAATTACAATCAACGGGTTGGGTTTGTCCCTTTTTGACCCAACACTGGGTTGAAAATAACCCAGCATTTTTTTTTATTAATATTTTATTAATAAAATGACACGCATAAGTATAAAAGGTTTGGTTACATTTTTTTATTAACTTGTATTTAAAAATGTTTTTATACATTTTCCTTCAAATTGATGTGACAACTCTGGCTGTATGCCTATTTTGCAGAAAGTTTTTTTGGGAGTGTGACATAACGGTAATGACTTTTCAGTGTGCTCATACTGTACATTAATAATAAACATGTGGCGTTTTAAAGTTATGTGACAAACATTTTACCTTGCACTGCGCCGTTTGTTAACATGCTTACTGCGTCCCAATTCGCCTACTTACACTGTGCACTGAAAGTATGTACTTTATTGTTAAAAAAAGATTATATAATAATAATAGGGGTGCACCGATAAATGGCGATAAACACTAATACGTGGCCGATAACTATTCTGAATTGCACAGCCGATATTATGCACAGCTATTTCATGTACTACGGCTTTTAATCATAAGTCCTTATCGATCTGAAATCACTGTTAGTTTGAGTCGTTAGTAACATGCATTTGAAAAAGCAACACTTGTCAAACATAATCATTATACTTATTCTGTATTATCATGAAAATACCTGAAAAGCTTATCCTTAAGCCATTTCCTTGAGCTGCGTATGCTTCTTCGTCTACAGCGCAAATTAAGTTTCTGCACGAGAGCGCCCTCTGGCTTTTGGATGTAGCGGCATTTCACCGTAATTTATTGAGAATCATAGCAAGCATATATAGGCTATATTTATTTATATTAATATAAATTTAATATAAATATATAAATTTGAGTTTGTAGCAAAAGTTTATACTGGGACATACCAAGACATAACAGAAGTGAGCGTTGTTTCATAGACACACATTGTGACTAATCACATTCATCCAAATTCCAACTTTTTTTGCATTATAGCTTTTCTTCATTCTTTATTTCTTATGTAAAATGTACTTTTATTTAATTCAGTGTAACTTCACCAAACTTCTCCCGCTCACGAGTTGCAAGTATTATCAGCCGTTGAAGTGTGCATCTTTGAATTTAGTAGACAAACTAGTAGACCATCTGCATACTTTAAGGACATTTTAACCTACCATTTGAGAGAAACTAATGCTTATTTTGAATGCCATTTGGGACAGATAGGCTGAATACAAACAACTATAAAGTAAACAGCATATCTTTTTAAAAAATACATCTAAGCCATCTAGTAATTTCTTACTCGGCCACTCTGTCCTAAAATAGAGCAATGAGAGGGGGGAACACTTGCTCATTCAGTAGTATCCTGTAGGGAGACATTGGTAGCTTTCTCAATGCTCTATTTTGGTTTCTAAACATCTGGTGTGGTTGCTGATGGCTATCTGGGACACCCCAGGCACTTAAATGTAGAGGTGTAATTGGTTTGAGATGTCAAGCAGAGAGCAGGAAGAACCGGGGAGAGCCTGAAAACTTGGCATGCAAAGAACAAGAATAGAGCAACTGGAGGATTAAAGCAACAGGTGGAAATAATGGAAATGGTCCTGTGAGGATGAAATTGAGTCAGTTCATAACCCATAAACGATAGGTCACCCAAACCCATTAAATCGATAGGTCAATCAAAAAATAGCAGCACTGTGCAAAAGTCTTAGGCCACCACCACCAGCATTGTTGTTTTAGCTCAGTTTTAATGTCCATCCATTTTTATTTTTCACTCTTTTTATTAGGATACAAACAGAAAATACAAGGAATGTGTACACAAACCAAAACAAAAAAAATCTAATTCTAAATTTTATTTTAGACACCTCTTGGCACAAAACTGATTGAAGTCCTGAAGTTATTTGATTAGGATCAGAATTTAATTTCATTTAGGTTTAAGAGATCCTGCAGCTGCCTGCTATTGGTCAAGTGGAAGGGGAGCTTATCCTAAATACTTGACAATTCAGCTTATACTTTTATACTGTTTTTAATACTACACTGCAAAATGATTTTCAAGAAAAAAAATCTTAGTATTTTTGTCTTGTTTTCAGTAAAAATATCTAAAAATTCTTAAATTAAGATGCTTTTTCTTGATCAGCAAAGCGACCCAAGAAAAAAAGTCTAGTTTTTAGACCAAAAATATCAAATTTAAGTGATTTTGTGCATAAAACAAGCAAAAAAATCTGCCAATGGGGTAAGCAAAAAAAACTTGAACATTTTTCTTAAACACTAAATTCAAGAAACATTCAAGAAAAATTTTGCTTACCCCATTGGCAGATTTTTTTGCTTGTTTATGCACAAAATCACTTAAATTTGACATTTTTGGTCTAAAAACTAGACTTATTTGGGTCGTTTTGCTCATCAAGAAAAAGCATCTCAATTCAAGATTCCCTCTATATTTTTACTGAAAACAAGACAAAAATACAATAAAACATTTTTTCTTGACAATCATTTTTTGCAGTGTGTGTGTGTATATATATATATATATACAGCAATAATGAAGCTCCGTCCTCAAAACCAATGACATCAGTGTGAAAGCAGATTATTCTGAAACATTGAATAAGATTGTACAAAATCATACAAATTAGGCACCTAACAAAATAATTAAGATTTACCATAAGATTGTGTTGGTTTGTGCAAACAAAGGAAGACAATGAAGCTCTTGCGAAGCCATTTTGAGATTTCTAGAAATCGATGCTTTAACATCACTTTTTTGGAATATTGTGGTATTTTTTAAAAGTGACTTATATGTGAGTTTCATTATTTTTTAAAAACATGTGCCTTTATAATCTTGAATCAAAATGCAAATCCCCTCCTCGAAACCATCTCTTTACTTTCGTTCACGAGTTATGGTGGATCCAGAGAAAAGATGACAGCGATTAGCAAATAGCAACTTTACCCATCTTCCTACGATCCAGTAAATTTTCAATGTACGAATTCAAGTACCGGCCTACCTTAAATTCTCATTTCAGAAGCCATTTAACTCCAATATATGTGAAAATGGGGAAAGTAAGACAATTGTTTCATTTTAACTTTAAAGGGGACAAATGATGTCAAATAAATCTTTGGTGTCCCCAGAGTACGTATGTAAACTTTTAGCTCAATATACCTCAAAGATAATTAATTATAGCATGTAAAAATTGCCACTTTGTAGGTGTTAGCAATTTTTGGAGGTGTCCTATTAAATGCAAATGAGCTGCACTAAATGGCAGTGCCGTGGATAGATTGTGCAGATTAAGGGGCGGTATTATCCCCTTCTGACATCACAAGGGGAGCCAAATTTGAATTACCTATATTTTCACATGCTTGCAGAGAATGGTTTACCAAAACTAAGGCCCTGTTTACACATACATGGTTATTTTGAAAAACTGAGACATTTCCCTTCGTTTACACGCAAACGGAGAATCCGCCTCTGAATCCCATTCTTTCTAAAAACTCAACAAGAGTGGAGATTTGGAAAATCTTCTGTTACACGTTTGCATCTAAACTGAGAAAAACGAAATGTTTAGCCAGAAAACGTCACAGTACGCGGTACCTACACTGAAAAAAATGATTCATTGAATTTAATCAATTTTTTTAAGGTAAGTGGTTGCAATCAATTTATTTGAGCTACATTTAAACAAAAAAGATTAGTAACGTAAAATAAAATATAAAACTTTTGTTTAAATGTAGCTTAAATGGGTTGGTTGCAACCACTTACCTTGAAAAAATTGATTAAATTCAATGAATCATTTTTTCAGTGTACGTCAAAAGTGTGACCTTGTTCAAAAGAGGAACAGGAAGTGATTCGTTGCTGTTTTCGGGATTCTGATTGGCTTACGTGGGCTTGAACTTCTTGTTTCACCTCCACCTAGATGTTTGTCATGATCTTGACGACATTTATACATTTGTATGTGTGAATTAAGACTTTTCTTAATATTGACTTTTGTGGATGAAGTTATTTTTGAAACCGGAGAGGTTGAAATGTCCGTTTATGAAAATAGCCGCCCACGTGTAAACGTAGTTAAAGCTACTGAGTTGTTCTTATTCACATTTTCTAGGTGGATAGAAGCACTGGGGACCTAATTATAGCACATAAACATGGGAAAAGTCAGATTTTCATAATAAGTCCCCTTTAAAGGTATAGTATGTGTACATTTTAGTGGCATCTAGTGGTGAGATTGCGAATTGCAACCAACAGCTCATCCCTCAATTTCAAAACGCATATGGTAGCCGCCACAGGACAAACATGTCGTCGTCTGAGACGACGTGGGGACGAAACGCGCTCTGTAGAGTAGTTTGTCTGTTTAGGGCTACTGTAGAAACATGGCGGCAACTTCCATGTAAGGGGACCCGCGGTGTATGGAGATAAAAATGTCTCATTAATAAAAACAATACAGTTCATTATGTAACATCTTTATACACCACTGATAATATAGTTATGTACATTATATTGCATTTCTCTCAAGAAATCCTACACGATGCACCTTTAAAGCATATTTTAACATTATCACTTGTTTTTGAATATCAAAATGAATTCAACAAGACATCAAAGTCAACAGTGCATCAACTTCTCTTTAATATCAACATATACAAATGCATTGTACTTCAAAAACGTGATACGCGAAAATACATCGCCTCACATTATTCTGGTTTCTAACTATTCGAGAATGTTTTCTATCTAGGCCAATAAAGTTAACCTGAGAGTTCATGTTGTTAGACCTTTATGGGGAGAGACCAACCATCCAAAAATATATGCAAATAGGCTCATGGATATAATAAAGCGACGGTAAATGTTTCATTTGAATCGAAATATAGCTTCGCTAATGTTTTAAGCTAATAGCAGGCCTGTAGAAGAGAGGTCACATCGACTGACATCACCATCACACTGCTTAAAATACAGCCACTGTGAGCACAACATTACACCGACATGGAGCATTTCCTGAACATGTCAAAGCATAAAGACAACATTTCGTTAATACCTGATGTGTGCATACAGTGTGCGTGTGTGAATGTCACAATAATCACACTGGACAATTTCAAACAAAAGGCACCAAAACTCAGGAGGTTCTTTCGTTACCAAACCGCGTACGAAATATGAAAATATAATGATCACAGAAGCCGCGCCAAAAGAGGCAAATCCCAGTGAGCACACGCATATCACATAGATGCCAATGAAAATTATCAGCATTATTTGTAAAACGTACATTTTTATTTGTGTAGCTTTATAATAGCAAATTCATTATTAACATTTTCCTGTGAATATCAATATAATGCACTATTTACAATATAAGCAACAAAAATACTTTATAGTTAAAAATAAGTTAGTCGCGTTGATATGTCGCATCGTAAAACGCCACTAACTTTCGTTTTTTATACAACACTCAACAGATAATGTTGCAATGGCATATCTAACACTAGCTTACACACAAAATGTTGTTGTTCGTATGAAAATGCGCACATTTGTGCGTGACGTGCGTGTGCTATCTGGGTTGTTGTTGCGTTTTTTCAAAATGGCTAAATGAAATAACAATAGAAACCATGAACAACAATCAATATAGCCAAGCATAAACATTATCGTCATCAAAAATATTTTTCATCTAGGTTCACTGCGCAACACTGAATCAAACTAAGCCACACGTGAGGAAAAAAACTCTTTACTTGTGCATTTCCTTGTGGTTAGTGCAATATTAAGCCTGCAACTCCACAACTCATAATCCCAACACTCCATAAAAAGAAAAAGTGGGGGTTTCAATGCTTACACAATCACAAAATTCACATTTTTCCAAGCACTGAAATCCATATTTGAATATTATATTGGAAAAGACACTCGATAAATGACATGACTCCTCATAGAGGACTACTCTTACTTTGTATGTTTTCAACCCTGAACACAGAAAAATATTTTATCACCAATATATGACAAATATATATCACCAGTTGCTAATCAAAGGAGTGCAACAAAAGTTGTGCTTTGCCATCTGTACCTGTGTTACGATATTTTTGTTTAGTTTCGGTTACCACCTAGATGTTTCAATATCGATAGTGGTGTTTCGCAGTCAAATGTGACATCATTTAGTCTCCTGAGAGCTCTCGCCAAATTCTCTCTCACCATAACCCTGCACTACATTAAGAAAAAAATATATATTTCCAAACACATCCCATTGTTTAGCAGCTGCACAAAGCTTCTGTAAGCTTATTTGATTTATTAGTTTAAGCAAAACAAATAACTCAAATTTTCCAGCTTTGTTTTCGACTTATTGTCACAATTAGTACTCGCGCACTTTGAAATCAAGATCCGTTTCAAAGAAACAGTTCCAAAAAATGAAAACCAAGTCATTATTACTAGCTTGTATGCACTGCAAAAAATGACTTTCTTACGTAGTATTTTTGTCTTGTTCTCAGTAGAAACATCTAAAAAAATCTGCCAATGGAATAAGAGATTTTTTCTTGAATTTACTTAATACAAGAAAAATTCTGCAAAAAATGTCTCACTCCATTGGCAGATTTTTCGCTTGTTTTAAGCACAAATTCACTTAAATTGTATATTTTTTGTCTAAAATGTAGACTTATTTTATTAGGTAATTTGCTCATCAAGAAAATACATCTTGAATTAAGAATTTTTAGATATTTCTACTGAAAACCAGACAAAAATACTAAGTAAGAAATTCATTTTTTGCAGTGTGACTTTTGACACATGTACACTGCAAAAAAGGATTTTCAAGAAAAACATTCCTAGTATTTTTGTCTTGTTCTCAGCAAAAACATCCAAAAATTCTTATATAAAGATGCTTTTTCTTGATAAGCGAAAAGACCCAAGAAAACAAGTCTAGTCCTTAGACCAACCAAGATAAACCAAGCAAAAAAATCTTACACTAAATTCAAGAAAAAAAATCAAGAAAAAATTGCTTGCGCCTTTGGCAGATTTTTTTTGCTTGTTTTATGCACAAAATCACTTTGATATTTTTGGTCTTAAAACTAAACTTATTTTCTTTGTCGTTTTGCTCATCAAGAAAAAACATCTTAATTTTTAGATATTTTTCCTAAAAACAAGACAAAAATACTAAGAATTTTTTTCTTGAAAATATATTTTTTTCAGTGTAAGCATTACCTATAAGCAACACTGCAAAAAATGACCTTCTCACTTTAGTTTTTTGTCTTATTTTCAGTACAAATATCTAAAAATTCTTAAATAAAAAAAATCTTGAAATAAGTGTATTTTTCTCAAACATTTTTTCTCAAAAATTTTGCTTTTTTACTTGTTTAAGGAAAAAATTCACTTAAATTTGATATTTTTGTCTAAAAACTAGATTTATTTTCTTGCTTATCTTGATTTAAGAATTTTTAGATATTTGTACTGAAAACAATACAAAATACTAAGAAAGTAAGTCATTTGTGTGAGGAATCAAATAAATTTAAATTTACACTGCAAAAAACTATTTAAGAAAAAATGTTCTTAGTATTTTTGTCGTTTTCAGTTAAAATATCTAAAAATTCTTAAATTAAGATGCTTTCTCTTGATGAGCAAAACGACCCAAAATATAAACTTTAAGTGGTTTTGTGCATAAAACAAGCAAAAAAATCTGCCAATGGAATAAGAAATATTTCCTTGAAATAAGTTAACTTTTTTCATAAACACTTAATTCAAGAAAATGTTCTTTTCCATTGGCAGATTTTTTTTATTCTTTGCTTGTTATAAGCACAAATTTACTTAAATTTTATATTTTTGTCTAAAAACTACACTTATTTTCCTAGGTCATTTTGCTCATTTAAGAAATGTAAGAATTTTTTGACATTTTTACTGAAAACAAGACAAAAATACTAAGTAAGAAAGTAATTTTTTAAGAAAAGGAAATTTTTTGAATTTAGTGTTTCATAAAAAAATTTTTTTGCTTACCCCATTGGCAGATTTTTTTTTTTTTTTTTGCTTGTTTTATGCACAAAACCACTTAAATTTTATATTTTTGGTCTAAAAACTAGACTTATTTTCTTGGGTCATTTTGCTCATCAAGAAAAAGCATCTTAATTTAAGATTTTTTTTTTTTTTGATTTTTACTGAAAACAAGACAAAAATACTAAGAATTCTTTCTTGAAAATCATTTTTTTGCAGTGTAGCGAAGCAGCAACGAACGTAGCAAGGACTACTTTTAAGATGCTTTCGCATACTTTATACAGTTCGAAAGCCCAACTTGTTATTCTTTGTAACCGTACAAAAAAAAAAAAAAACTTGGCACATTCTCCGAAATTTCTCTTTTTTCAAAATGTTTCAAGTGAAACAGCATAAACGTAAGTGAAAATAATGATACAACTTTCATTTTTCGTATACTATTCCTTTAAAACACAAACAAAAGCTACCTTCACTGATAACACAAAAATAAATACACAAAGTACAAAACGTGCCTGCACATCAGGTCCAGGCAATTTTGCGAGAAATGGCCTGTTTAAAGCACTCTGGGTCCGTGTTGCCACCCGGTCTGAGGGCTCTTTCGAGACTCACCAGAACGTTCTGATGGGACTCGCGAATGTTGACAGGGTGTTTGGCTCTGAGCAGCTCATAGGCGGCGATGAGCTTCATGTTTTGTTTCACCATGAGGTACTGAATAATGCAGGTGGGGGCGAGAGAGAACCCGTCACGACAATGCACCAGCACGCGCTTCCTCTTTTCCGTGGACGCGTCGATGCATTCGTTGATGTCCTCGAAGCAGCGGTGTTTAAGGGCCAGCCCTTCCTGGAAAGCGTCCGGGAGATCGCTAATGTCCACTTTGAGCCGAGACCAGCTGTGCTTGACAGCCCTCGAACAAGTGCAGGGAATAAGTCTCAGACAAGTCTCTCCAGGAAGACTGCTCATGTCGATGATGCTGTCGATGTTGTTACGGCACAACGTGCGTCCGCTGTAAGCGGCGTTCAGGTTTCCGACGTAAATGTAGTCCGTGACCTTGGAAATGACTGGCTCCGAGTACTGGAAGTGCTCAGAGATGCTCTGCTTGGGCTCCGGGGTCTCGGGGCCTGTTTTGGCACCGCCTGGAACCGCCCTGCGGCTGTAGTTGCGCATTTTCTTGGATCCGGAGCGGGACGGAGGGTTGGAGTCGGACTCGGAGCTGCTGTTCCACGGAGGGGAGAAGAGAGAGAAGCGACTCGAGGACTTGCTCTTGGTGAGATGCTCCACTGGACTGGAGAGGCCGGAGCCGGAGGTGGTCGTGGAGCCCGAAGCACAAAACAGTGACGCTCTCTCCAGGGAACCTGTGCTGCTGGCGGCCCCGGCACTGTGTGCCTGTTCCATCTGTCAGAAAAAAACAATTTCTTGATATATTACCCACAATTCCACATCTATGACACACCACAGTCTTATATATGACAGTGACCAGGCAGCAGTAAATGACTAAAATAATGGTTAACCTGTAGCAATAAATATTATCCTTTAGGATCTTTCTGTAATGAACGTCTCCACACCTGAGCTTTAAGGTTGTTCTTCCACTCCTGGGTCTCCAGAGCTTTGAAGCGTCCATTGCTGTCAGAGGACACAGAGAGACACAGGGGCCGATGGGTTCTGGGGGGCAGCTGGGGTGTCAGGGCCACGGCCAGCGGCCGAGGATCTGGCTGCTCGTTCCTACTCATCAGATCCGGACAGGAGCCTTATGTACAGATCCAACAGAGTCACATATTATGCCCCAAATTATTCCACATGCTTCGTGGGTGCAAACAGCCATCAGCTGACATAAAATTATTTTATCATTTACCTTGTATGACTTTCTTACTTTTGCAAAACACAAAAGAAGATATTTTGAAGACAATGATAACCAAATAGCATTGGTACGTCCATTGTTTTGACACAAAACCCTTGAGACATTTCTCAAAAGATCATCTTTTGTGTTCCACAGAAGAAGAAAAAAACGTAAACACATTTTAAAATAAGAATGCAGAATTTTGGGTTGAACTATATCCCTTTGATGAAAGCCAAACAAACTTCATTGATTATTTCAAAAATTCAGCCCATCTTTACAAAATATCTAAATAATCCAAATTCAACCTTTTATTTACTTGCAACTATGCACACTTGGGATGAAGGGGATCAAAGCGGAGATCAGCTACCCGACCTGACAGGAGGTAACAAACTGCGGTTTGTGTTGGGTTCGAGTTTGAAATACATTTTGTTAAATGATATTTAATCATTTATATTATGACTTAATTGTCTGTTTTCATTTTAACTCATTCACCGGCAGACATTTTTTAAAAGTTGCCGACCAGCTTTTTATGTGATTTTCACAAAGTTTCACAAAATGCCTTCCAGGAAAATTTTCTTCTAAAAATATATAAACATACAAATATATAAAATAAAAGAACAGACACAATACGGTAAAAAAAAATTTCATCTATATTTTTTCTCTGCTTATAAACTCTTAAATATGGGTATTTATCTTTAAAAAGTATTTTTTTTAGCAAAAACCTTAAATAATTGCATTTTTGTGAAGGGATTTTGAATGATTATCAAAACATACACAGAGTTATTAAAAAAAAAAATAATAAATAAAAATAAAATAATGTTTTGGCTTCATTTTTTTCATAAATTGGGTAAGTGCACCATCTAGTGGATAATCGCGTATTGCAGATTAACAAAAATTTATCAGGAACGTTTTTTATTCAAATATTTTCTCTTAATTGACGAGATAACTCATCAATGGCGGGGAAAGAGTTACACTGCAAAAAATGATTTTCGAGAAAAAAAAATCTTATTTTTACTGAAAACAAGACAAAAATACTATTAAAATTTTTTTTAATTAAGATGCTTTTTCTTGATGAGCAAAACGACCCAAGAAAAAAAGTCTAGTTTTAAGACCAAAAATATAAAGTTGAAATGATTTTGTGCATAAAACAAGCAAAAAAATATGCCAATGGGGTGAGCAACTTGTTCTTGAAATTTTCGTGAATTTAGTGTTTAAGAAAAATGTTCAAGATTTTTTTGCTTACCCCATTGGCAGATTTTTTTTTTTTTGCTTGTTTTATTCACAAAATCACTTAAATGTAATATTTTTTTGTGTAAAAACTAGACTTATTTTCTTGGGTCGTTTTGCTTATCAAGAAAAAGCATCTTCATTTGATATATTTTTACTGAAAACAAGACAAAAATACTAAGAATTTTTTTCTTCAAACTCATTTTTTGGGTCTACTGCAAAAATTACTTTCTTAGTGTTTTTGTCTTGTTTTCTGTAAAAATATCTAAAAATTCTTAAATTAAGATGTATTTTCTTGATGACCTAAGAATAGAGGTCGACCGATATGCTTTTTCTCTGGCCGATGCCGATGCCGATTTTTTAGAAATCAGGGCAGCCGATGGCCGATATGTTTGGTCGATTTTCTATATGTACATAATAATCAAAATGTTCTCATCATTATTAGCAGATATTTTAAATGCAAAAATGTCACTATTTAAGTCAAAGTATTTAAAAATATATCTTTCTGAAGAGTTTTACAACCTCCTCTGCACCATGCATTTATCAGACACAGATATTACCTGACACTCTGCTGTCATCATCTTTGATCAGTTTTTTACAATGGCTTTTATTGCTTTATAGGATAAAATCCTTATTTGGTAGACCTGATAAAATATTTATTCATCATAAAGTTAATATAGTAAATGTCTATGGTTTTTAGTTGAGACTGTTATTTAGGGCAAATCTTTCTAAACACATTTACATTCTCATTTCTGAGACGCTATAAGTGACTGATTGTGCTGACAGTGACGTCTTGTGAGTTTAGTGTTGGGACAGATCTGTTGTTTCAACCGTTCATTCGAACGAATCCGTTCAAAGGAGTCGGTTCGCGAATCGGACGCGCTGTGTTGTAATCCAGGCTGAGCAGCGCAAAACTGTAAACAAAGTCTAACTGTAACAACACGAAAAACATTTCCTTTGTGGATATGATTTGGTCTTCCGACCTTTCGCCATCGGGTCAGTTTTGTTTTGAGTAATAAAAGCAGGGAGACAGAAAGCGTGGACGCGCGGCTCTTCTCTCTCTGTCACGCAAACAAAACTCATCATCACTCATTAATCACATGAAATGAGCCTAATCTTTGCACGGACAGTGCACCGCGAGACATTAGCCCGTCGCGCTGTGGTACTGGCTGCTTAATTCGCGCGATCCGCCATCATTTAGTAAAGCTGTTTGTGAACACGGCATGGCTGCACACACACGAGACGGGTGCGATCTGCTTGCAGCAAGAGGCAGCGTCACGAGTTCTACAACAGCGCTTAGGTGCCCGCAGATGCGCCTGCCTATTAATCGGCCTAATTTTGCAGCAAAATCGGCCAAAGCCGATTTTTTAATATATGCCAAAAATCGGCCAATTAATCGGCCGGCCGATAAATCGGTCGACCTCTACCTAAGAATATAACAAAACATATCAAATTTAAGGGAATTTGTGCTTAAAACAAGCAAAAAAATCTGCCAATGGATTTTTTTCTTGAATTTACTTAATACAAGAAAAATTAAGCAAAACATTTCTTATTCCATTGGCAGATTTTTTTGCTTGTTTTAAGCACCAATTTACTTAAAGTTTATATTTTTTATGAAAACTAGACTTATTTACCTAGGTCATTTTGCTTATCAAGAAAATTTATCTTAATTTAATATTTAGATATTTCTACTGAAAACGAAACAACAACACTAAGAAAGTAATTTTTTGCAGTGTAGACCCAAAGTGTTTTTAAGAAACAAATTTGAGTAAAAATATGCTATAGAGAACATAGAGAAACATAATAAACCCAATCTATAAAAAATTATTTATGTACCAAAAAAATTGACTTTTTGTACATGCTGGTGAGAAGTTGTCCTTTAGTTTTTGTAAGGCACCTGTCTGTCAGTGAGGATGTGATTCGGTAAGGACCCTCATAAACAGAGCTGAGAGTTTGTTTGATCCACAGCAGCACGACTCGAGCATTAATACTCCCACATATCTCACTTCAGACAGTCATTCTGCTGATTTACCGGTATACTGATTGACTAGATGTAAGGTTTGTTAACACGACAAAACCAAACAGCTGTCATGATAACGTCTGCCTGGATTTTCCCCCAGCTGAAGTGTCTGCACATCAGCTGGTGATGTAATATTCTCACAATATAACAAAAGGTCGCAGGAAACGTTTAGCATGAAAACCACGAAAAAAGGCTTTGCTATCAGCTCAAAGACATTGAGACTTGTTAAATATTGTTCATTAAATGCCATTTATCTTTATGTTCTTGCATCTCATGACAAAACGCATGTGTGATACACAAGAGAGCAATTCCAGCATTATGAATGTGACATTTATAAGTCAAAAATTATAAAAATAAAATTATTTATTACCAATAGAGCGTATGCAACAACATCACTTTTCCATGTGACCATGCCTGAGCTTGCCTTGTTGAGTGGCAAAACATTCAACAAAATGGCTGGTTTTCATAGCGGCTGTTGCGAAAACACCAGTAATACTGACTATTATCAGCTTAAATTTAATTTAGTTGGCCTTAACAGTGACCCTAACAACTTGCCAAACAACCTGTAGTCTGTGGACATTGGCATTTGGCCAGACATTGCTTTTCCTGCCATATATGTTTGTCTTGTCTAACACTATTAAATCATCCCACCTTTGTAGGAAACAAGGCTCATCATAATGGATGTTTTTTAATGAAGACTCACTGACAAAACTTTGCAATTACACAGAATAAGAGTATTCATTGTTGTTTTATAGGATTTTTATCCTAAAATTTTACATATGCAGGATTCCCACACCTTAGTTAACTTCATATTCAAGGACTTTCCAGGTCTACTACCCTCAAATTCAAGGACTAAATGTGGGGACACATTTTAAGTGAGAGCAAGATTACATCGTGTTACCTTTTAAGATACATTGTTACAGTTTCCTTTCGAGGGAACTCGCGCTGTGTCACTGCGATGACACTTTGGGGACGCCTCCAGGGGTAAGTGCGTCTGAATCTGTATATCAAATTCAACCAATGGTGAGGCTTAACGACAAAGACAGGGTGACGCAGGAGCCAGGAAGTATATCGATATCTGAAATATTGCAAAAGACGGCATACAGCGACGCAGGAATTATTGCAAGGGAGACGCAGCGTCTCGTTCCCTTCTCAGGGGAACAACAGTTACATACGTAACCCGAGACGTTTTCATGTGTCAAACACAACTATGCAAAAAGCATTTTGGTATGAATCAACATTCGCATACAGAAAATATAAGCATTTAAAGCGAACAGTTTAGCACGTTTTATGATATTATCTTAAGACAACACGGACCCTGATTTACTTAAAAAGGCCGCTCCAAATGTCTGTTGAATCTGTTGGCACAGTCGATCACACAACTACTTTTCCCATTTTAGACACGTTTTTCATGCTACGCTAATGCTGTCGCGCAGACATTTTGCCACTCAGTGGGCGTAACCGCAGTCACTTTTGCCAAAGGTGACGTCACGTGCATACCCTCATTGAACCCATACATTAAACCATCTCTTTAAATTTTCCAGAGATCAGAAAAATTTCAGTCTATACTTTTGTGACAGAAAATATACGTGTTAAGGATGTGAAAAGTTTTTGGTATTTTGTAGGAATTCTGGAAATTAAAATGCACAAACCAGAAGCAAAATTACCCAACAAATGGAGAAGGGATGGATCTACTAAAAAAAAATAATATTGATTTTATTGAAATTTTTGTACAAATTTACAATTTTTTTGATAATTTTTGATAATTTTACCAATATCATTTTTTCCGATAAAAAAATAACGACCGTTCGATAAGTCATCGATATTGTTTACGCACTGTGCTTAATGTTGCGCAAGCACTTCTGAATGCGGCATGCACTCTTGGTTTACAATCATAGTGTTAATTAGACTTGGAGTGGAGTAAGATGAGGCAAGTTATTCATTTATTTATTAGTAGAGCACTATGATTTTCGCAATGCGGATAACGATAATTATCGATATCAACTGATATGGGGAAAAAATTATTGATAATTTTTGGCCATATATAAATCTATATATAAATCTATTGCAAGAAGTAAATATAGGAAGAGATATATGGTACATAAATGCATGCACAATACACAACACATTATACGACTGAATAATCCAATACACATGGGAGCGTAGTACTTACCAGTAGCACATGCTGAACGAGAAATGGGTTGCAGCTGCAAACGATTGCGAATCTTGAGAGAGTTGAGCAGGTTTTTGGCAATCATGCCTGAATTAAGTAAATAAACACAAGTTTGAATACAACTTCGAGAGTAATTCATCCAAAAATTTAATTTCTGTCATCATTTACTCACTCTCATGTTGTTACAAACCTGTATAAATCATTTTTTTCTGATGAACCCAAAGGAAGATATTTTGAGGAATATTCGTAATCAAACCATTTGTGAGCCCCATTCACTTCCATAGTGCTTTTTTCTACTATGGAAGTGAATGGGGCTCACGAACGGTTTAAACATTTCTCAAAATATCTTCCTTCTTGTTCATCAGAATAAAGAAATTTATACAGGTTTATAACAACATGAGAATAAGTAAATAATGACAAAATTTTAATTTTCCACCTTTAGCTCAACCGAAAATTACATTTCTGACATCATTTATTTCCACTTAACCAAATAGTTTTAGCATATTTTTTCCTACTATGGGAGTCAATGAAATCTAATGACTTTTAATTTCATTAAAGGATTAGTCCATTTTCTTAAAAAAAATCCAGATAATTTACACACCACCATGTCATCCAAAATGTTGAAGTTTTTTTTTCATTTGAGAAGAAATAATGTTTTTTGAGGAAAACATTCCAGGATTTTCCTCATTTTAATGGACACCAACACATAACAGTTTTAATGCAGTTTAAAATTGCAGTTTCATCAGACTTTCAAAGGAGTCTGAACGATCTCAAACAAGGCTTAAGGGTCTTATCTAGTGAAACGATTGTCATTTTTAACAAGAAAAATAAAAAAACATGCACTTTTAAACCACAACTTCTCGTCTATCTCCGGTCCTGTGACACGCCAGCGAAACCTCACGTAATTGCGTAATGTTGTGGAAAGGTCACGTGTTACATGAAATGCACATTTGCGGACCATTTTAAACAATAAACTGACACAAAGACATTAATTAGTATCATTCGACATACAACAACATCCGAACTGTCCTCTTTCTCCACAATTGTAAACACTGGGGCGGAGTTTCGCATACGTCCTCCGTGACCTCTTGATGTGATGACGTATTGCGTGAGGTTGCGCTGGCGCGTCACATGACCGGAGATAGACGAGAAGTTGTGGTTTAAAGTGCATATTTTTTATTTTTCTTGTCAAGGATGACAGTCGTTTCGCTAGATGGGACCCTTGTGCCTCGTTTGGGATCGTTTGGGGTCCTTTGAAACTGCAATTTTAAACTGAATTTAAACTGTTAAGTGTTGGGGTCCATTAAAGTCCATTAAAATGAGAAAAGTCCTGGAATGTTTTCCTCAAAAAACATAATTTCTTCTCGACTGAACAAAGACAGACATCAACATTTTGGATGACATGGTGGTGAGTAAATATCTGGATTTTTTTAAGAAAATAGACTAATCCTTTAATATCCATCACTTCCAGGCCTAACAATCAGTTAAAAAAATATTCTTAATGAAAAACATTTCCTTTTTTGGGGGGGATAAAATTAAGCTTGTTTTTAACTTTCACACAGAATCAAAAAGATAAACATATTTATGGGAAGACATAAAGCAGATTTGAAGCCATTCTCACCATTTTGTTTGGAATAATCTTTCCTATCCGGCTGATGAGATGCCTTGAAGTCTTTGCCCCATTTTTCCAAGGTTTCCATCTTCCACCCCCTGTAAACAATTGAATATCATGACTGACCACCATATGTATATCTGATAATAACCATACATAATATTTTGGTGAGACAGCAGTGAGAGGGGACGGACAGACAGACAGACACCTCCGCACTGGTGCATTCCCACACTTCACTTCTGAAAAGAGACAATGTTATACAAACGCATGGTGTGATATATCACGATCAAATGTTATTCATTACACACACACGCTTATATAAACGCACATACGATGCGAATGCAAAAACATCACTGCGTTAAATGAGCGTCTATGTCTCATCATAAGTGCTCATCCTCCACCGGTGGCTTTTCTGCATATATTTACTCCACTCGCGCATGCGTGCTTTTAACATCGCCAAAGAGTATCGATCATTCAATACACATGCAAGAAAACTGTACAATATGTAGCTAGAAAAGACATAAAATATAAGAATGTTTGAAACAAACCCAAGCCATTCATCTTTGCAGCGCTCAGCTGAATGAAGCTCACGTGGACGAATGTCGTCACTGAAGCGACGAGCAATGCATGATGGGAAATGTAGTCAACGCGTGTAAACTACTGATTGCGGCAAAAATAGTGTGAGCTGTGCAATAAATCTTTTTCGATTTTAAATTTTTGATCTAAACAATGACAAAAAACAGATAATTAAGGTAAAACAATTATTGTGCGATTAAAATATTAACTGTGTGGTGCTGCTGCGTGCTGCTGTGTTTGTAAAACTTTGACACGTGTAGCAACACTTACTTAAAGGACAAGTTCGGTATTTTACACTTAAAGCCCTGTTTTCAGAATGTTTATGATGAAATAGAACGGTTTTGACTGAAATTTCGACATTTGCGGCTGCCCCAAGAATTTTGGGGTGTTTGTGTTTCAGCTCCTACCTTTACAATGCGTTTAATGGTGCACTGGAACAATCCTTTCTAAAATGCATTAAACTTTCGTTTACAAAGACGTGAAACTCACCGAGCGGCCAGGGGCGCCCAATGACACGCCCACACAAAAATCACGCAAAAAGACGCCTTCCAACAGCTGTTTTAGCATTCGTTGTTAACTTGTGGACCTATTTTTCCAAACGCCTCACACCTGTACATTCTTCCGCTTAGAGCTTGAATAATAGACACTCCAGCCCAGTTGGTGGCGCTAATCCGCCATTGCCAATTGCAAGAATACAAACAACGTTCCCGGCGCGGAGTAATACCGTACCTCACAGCACAACTAATACAAGTCAATGGAGTTGGCAAAAACTACGATAAAACCTGTTGGAATGCGTATTTTGCAGCGATTTTTGTGTGGGCGTACCGGTGAACATCCCTGGCCGCTCGGTGAGTTTCACGTCATTGTAAACGAAAGTTTAATGCATTTTAGGAAGGATTGTTCCAGTGCACCATTAAAGCCATTCTAAAGGTAGGAGCTGAAACACAAACACTCAAAAATTCTCTGGGCAGCCGCATATGTCGAGATTTCAGTCAAGGCCGTTCTATTTCATCATAAACAATCTGAAAACAGGGCTTTAAGTGTAAAATACTGAACTTGTCCTTTAAGAGGAAAATTTTCACTACCGGAACGTGTCCAAGACTAGATTTGGGTTCTTTGACATGAAAATTATTAATTAAATTTATAGTTAAAAAATCTAAAAAAAAATAAAAAGCTTCAGTGAATGTTATACTATAAACATTTATAGTAAAGAAACATGTGGTATTTGGTGATCATTGGTAAATGTACAGACAATAATAAGGAATATGTCAGAATCCTGCCGGATCCTGTTGGTATTTAGATCTAGTTTAGCATGGCAGGGTTCTGACAGTACATATGTTCTATGTGGGAAATGTGTGGTTGTAGTATTGGTTTATTCTGACCACGCATTTCCTGGGTCTCGTCACTTTTTCCCCGATCCCTTACTCGTGATTATTTTCCAGGTGTATGTAATTTACTTTGTCCCTATTTATTGTCCGTGTGTTTGCTGTTCTTTGCACGTTCGTCTTGTCTCTTGCTTGTCTCATGCCCTGTCGGTTCCTGTGAGTTGTTTGATGTTCATAGTCCTGATCTTTTTTATCTGTTAAAGAGTTTATTGTTAGTATTGTTAAGGTTTAGTGTCAGTTTAGTGTAGTGTTGTTTCCCTTGTCTTGTTTTGCCCCCTCGTGGGTTTTGTTTTCCTGTTTTTTCCCTGTTTTTATAATAAATCCCTTTGTTGTTTACGTCCGCATCTGGGTTCGTGTTTTGTGTTCCCCAATTCCTGACAGAATATTAATGTCCAAGAAAATTTTCTCATCCTCCGCAACAATTTTCAATCATTGTTTAAGCCCTCAAGGAACTAAAATTTAAAAAAAATAGTTGGAAGGGACATAATTGACTGTGACACTCAAGATTGCTAACAGGTAAGCAGTTCTTATTTTTTATCTCCAGATAAAAGTTAAAATTTTGTTTGTCATAATACCTAGACAACTTTTTAGTTCTCATTACCGAAACACGAGTTTGTAAATGCATATATTTAATGTAATAGCATGTTGCGGTAATGATCATTTTTGATAATGATAATCTAAAACATGTAAATAATTCCTACAGAAAATATTGTTTAGATCCTCTTAAAATAATGGTTAGTAAGTTCAGACCTTATGTGCAAAAAAATTTACCTCAAGGGCTTTTTAAAACATTCTGATGCTGGACACCTTCTAAGTCTGGATTTCGTAAGAATCACCCATTTACTATGTAGTAAGCTTCATTAACACAATAATTTTTAGGAATTTTACTACAGATTATACTATTGTTTATACCATAGTATTTTTACATGTGAGTGGGTTAAACAGCACAGCATTTTAAGAGTGTGTGTTTAAAGTAACCTGCGCTCTATAGACGTCGTAGAGCAAGCTTACACAATTTAATTGCTATTGCAATTTATTGCAAAAACATATTTTTACCAATCTCTGAATCATGTGTGTTTTATATTTCTCTTGTATCATGAGAATAATTTCCATATTCCGTAGTAATTACATGCTACACAAATGTGCTTAAAAAAATACCATGGTTTTTACCAGAAAAATAGCATGGCACTTTAGAGAACTATTGTTCTTTTAAAATGTTTTATTTCTTATTAACTCTATATTCAAACATGCATTTAAATGTCTATTTATTCAAATCTCTTACCTTTAGATATCTTGTGCTATGTTGTGGACGCTAGACGAAGCTTTTTGTGTGTGGCCAGGACACAATTAGCGATGTCTCTTTCCTCAATGTTCGCAGCTTCAGCTGGTTGTCAGTATCCAGGAAACCCCTCCGGAGAATGATGTCACAGTACTCATCATTACCATCACCATTACCATCAACTCCACTAAACAGTTGTAATGCAGCAGACTTCCTCCTTTAAAGTCACTCACTTTCAAATGCAGATTATTTTTCAAAACAAAAATGGTGGGTCCAAATATTTTAATTTTTTTAATAAAATAATTTTTTTTATTTCATTTTTTCTTATTATTTAATATTTAGGTCATAGGAACTTACATGTTACAATACATGTATGTATATGTTTTCTATACAAGTCCCAGCTGAATTATTGATTCATTTATGATTTGATCCGTTCTCTGTTTAGACTGAGCAATGAGACAGAGACACTTATTAATGCAGGATGAAGGATGTGTTACACTTTATTTGCATAACAAAGCTTTGCTCCATCATTCAATTGCAGATAAGATCTGAATTACTTATGACCTGATTTCCTCATCGGCTTAAGTCCTACACACATACACAGCCTGACCACAAAGAGCAAGATTTCAATTAGAGACGTGAGACATGGAAATGTGAAGATTATGCATCGGACTGAATCACTAATGAGAGTCTTCACATCTATCCATTTATGGTTGTGTAGCTGATATCATATGCAGAAGTTAGTAAGTCTACACATACTGATGAAAAATGTATGCCTGGAATAAACCACTTTGAATTAAATGCACAAATGTAAACAAGGGTAAAATCTTATTTTTTATTTTATTTGCAATCAACAGATCGAGGTTAACCTGAGTATTTATTCCCATGGCAAGTGCATGCATCACAGGCCTTGTATAGTGCACAGCATGGTGCAGTAGTAGGAATATTCCCTTGATGGAAGATCAAAGCCTCACCATGGGCCTCAGTAGTAAAGGAGATTACAAAGGTCATGTGTTTGCCACTTCTGTACTGATCACAGACCTGTTCTGTGGTTCCCCTCGTGATAGATAATGTTCGTAAATGGCCTGTAAGTGGTATAAATTGTTTTTTGGTCCTGGGGTCACTTTTCTTGGAGTAGCTAAGAGTGGCATTGCTGTGACGAACCTTTATAGCACCTTTATTTTGTCATTTTTCACAGTACTTGTTGAATATCAAAAACGCATTTAAAAGCAGGTACGGTAATGACTTTTCCATCATTGGAAGCATTATGTATGTTTGCAAGAAGAGAAAACTCATTAGAGCGATGTAATTGGACCACATGTGTGCTGACACCGCCATTCACATCATGCTTACTGTAAATCACAAGAGAAATCAGCATGTGCGCATGTGTGTATGTGTCGAGACAGCAAAGATGATACAACTGTCTCGCGTCTGCATTTTTTATACATCTATATAATCGTTTCACCTCTGGGTTCAAAACCACACCTCTGCAGCTGATTGGCCGAACTGTTTACAATGGGCTTTTTCTTACGAAATTCACAAATAATGTATTTTTAGAAATTCTCTTTATAGATGCGACCTAAAACCCAGCTAAATAACACTTTACATGAAATCGTTGTTCATAAGACTGACATAACACATTCATGATCATGACACGTGTCATACATGAAGGAGATTTTATGCACATTTATGACAACTGTCATTTTTTCAATTATGTAATTTTTAATGCAAAGGTGGCATTGTTTGAATTGTTTTTCTTATGACATTCAGTTTGGAGTTCAGGAGATTGTCTTGACCAGGACCACACCCCTAAATGCATTGAAGCAACTGCCATGTGATTGGTTATTAGATAATTGCATTAATGAGAAATTGAACAGGTGTTCCTAATAATCCTTTAGGTGAGTGTATACCAGTACCTTTAAATGTAAATTAATTAATAGCTACAGCTCCTCACTCCCTTATCAACAGACAGTGAGCACAAAATAGATCTAATTCCTGTAAATACAGTCTGGGACAATATTATCTTTGACCACATTAGCGCTACAACATGTTAAAAAACACATTTATAAAAGCTTTTGGGAACCAGTCAGTCAGTGGTCGAGGGCGTGGCTTTATTTGTGTGACATCACATTAACAAAAGAATCAAAACAGCATGTTTAATGAGATTGCTTTGGTTTAATGGAGATTAGGGGAGGGTGTTTTTTTTCCACAAATTTTTAAAACATATTTATGTCCAAACGCCTTATAAAAGTGAGTTTTGCATAATGGGCCCTTAATGGGGAGATTTAATCAAAATATTTGATCAAAATAAACACTACAATAAGGTTTATTCATTAACAGTAGCAAATGCATTAGCTGACATGAACAACAGTAACTATAAGAAAGATTTTTTATTAATCTTTATTAATGTTATTTAAAACCAATACAATGGTTCATTGTTTGTTCATTTTAGTTGATTCAAAAATATTACTTGTGATACATGTTATCACCACAATTTGTGCAAATATTCTCATTTCACTGATATAATACGGAGACGAAGAAATAAAGCATTGGAAGGAAAAATATATTTTCTTATTGGTCCCACAGTCTGGTCACTTGTAAACGTTGCAGTAATAAGATGGAATGATTGACAGATCTGGTCGGATCAAGTTGTCTGTGTTTCTCAGAAGACTTTATTCCTTAAAGGGAACTTTAAAGGGTGTTTCAGGGCCAGCGTTGTGTCCACCTGTTCAGAAGACAGCAGCGTGTGCCACTGCGCAACAGGCTTGCGTGGATTAGACAACATATCTGCCCAATGTCTCAGCTGGTTTCCTGTAGCACTGCAGCCCAGGTAGATCTTACCAATCGCATCGTTTCTGCTAATTTTGTCATGGTCCCACACAGATATGACCAGCTGAACTTTCTGCATGAGACAAAAAACCAAAACATTTAATACAGAGTGAAACAACTAGCTATTCAGCAGATTTCTGAACATCACTCACCTGAATCTGTTCAAAGGACACATCAAATGTGAAGGATTCGTTGAAGTAGGGATTGACGGTTTGCTTCTTCACTGACGTCCTCTTTTTCTTCCACTTCTTCCGGTCCAAAATCAACTGAACTTTTACATATGGATCTACAAAAAAAATCATATTTACGTTTATGCATTCAAAGTATGGAGTCAATGACCTTAGTGTTCCTAGCACCATGGAAAGATATCCAAGACTGGGAAGTGCTAATTAAAATTTCCTGTTTTTCCAAGCTTCCCATGACCATTCAGAAAGGAATAAACCATTTATTCCTAACCTGAAGAACCTCCCTGATCCATCGGCTTCAAGTTCTTGGCTTCGAGTATGATCACAGTGAGTTTACCGTTAGTCGGGACATAGCGAAGAGAGAAACAGATATCTCCCAGATGTTCTTGCTGTAATAAAGTAAAATGATATCAGATTTTTTAGCAGTTTTCAATTCGTTAAGTTTATTTAAGTCTTTATTTAAGTTTCGCTAAGTGATCTCTCTATACCCCATGTTTGGAAGCTTCACTCAGATCGCGCCATTCCTCGATCACATGATTCCAATCCACAGTGGACAGATCCAGTCTGATCTCACCGATGATGTCATGCTTGGAGAATCTGTTAAAGTCATACACCTGCATCACCAGCGTGGACTCAACTAAATCCTTCTGAGGGATCTACAAAGAATGCAAACAACACTTCAGTGCACTTTACAAACAAATATTGGGTTGGTTAGCCCATGGTTGGGTAAATATTACCAACTGTTGACTTATAAATAAACCTTAGTTAGGGTTCACTTTAAAAATAATGTTCAGTTGTTTTCAACCCATAATTTAGTCAAATATGAACAAACCCAACATTTGGGTCATTAATAACCCTATGATGGGTTGTTGTTACCCAATTATGAGTTGAAAAAATTCAAATTTTGGATTGAAACAACCCAACTGTTGCGTTTGTCCATTTGGCTCAATTATGGGTTAAATAAACCCTCAATTTTAGAGTGTTGTTGGGTTTAAACAACTCAGGTTAACTTGATTTATAATGCAATAATTGGTTCTGCCCAATATTTACCCCACTATGGGTTAAACCAACCCAATATTTTTGTTTATTTAAAAAAAAGCTGGGTTATTTTCAACCCATAATTTGGTCAAATATGAACAAACCCAACTGTGGGGTCATAAATAACCCCAGGATGGGTTGTTGTTACCCAATTATGAGTTGAAACAACACAAATTTTGGGTTGAAACAACCCAATTGTTGGGTTTGTCCATTTGGCCCAATTTTGAGTTAAATCAACCCAACATTTTTAGAGTGTTGTTGGGTTTAAACCACCCAGCTTAAGTTTATTTATAATGCAAAAATTGGTTCTGCCCAATATTTACCCAACTATGGGTTAAACCAACCCAATATTTTGATTTAGTTATAACAGGCTACACTCAAAAAATGCTAGGTTATTTTCAACCCATAATTTGGTCAAATATGAACAAACCCAACTATTGGGTCATAAATAACCCTATGATGGGTTGTTGTTACCCAATTATGAGTTGAAACAACCCAATATTTTGTATTGAAACAACACAACTGTTGCGTTTGTCCATTTGGCCCAATTTTGGGTTAAATCAACCCAACATTTTTAGAGTGTTGTTTGGTTTAAACAACCCAGCTTAAGTTTATTTATAATGCAAAAAATTGGTTCTGCCCAATATTTACCCAACTATGAGTTAAACCAACCCGATATTTTTGTTAAGTCATAACAAGCTACACTCAAAAAAAATGCTGGGTTCTTTTCAACCCAGCGTTGGGTCAAGAAGGGACAAGCCCAGTCCCCTGGGTTGTAATTTAACCTATGCTGGGTTGTTTTAACCCACAATGCTTGGTTGTTTCAACCCATTGTTGGGTAAAATATAAACATTTTCAGGGTAAATTTAACCCAACAACTGGACTCATCCCTTTTTGACGCAATGCTGGTAAAAATAAATTATCAATTTACCTGATATTTGAAAATTTCATTGAACACAGGGTTAAGCGTTTTCCTGAAGACTTTGGTCTCGAATGTTTTGGACTTGCTGGGGAGGATATAGACTTTCACATAAGGATCAGAAGTTCCTCCTAAATCCATTGCTTTCAAATCAGCTGCTTCTTTTATTCCTACTGTCAGCTAAAATAAATGTAATACTCGTCAGTAATTTTAAAATAATTTTTAAAAATGGAAAACTGTGTTCTTAGTATTAAAACAGCTCTCAGATGAGCAGGATGCACCTCTGATTTGGGTGCATTAAACTCCAGTGAGTACTCCAGTTTTCCTCTCTGCTGATTGGCTGATCTTCCTTCAGCATCTTCTGCACCAGGCTGCACCAGCCAGCACAGACGGTGAAAACATTTAATTACTTCTGTAATTTTGTATCAACTTGACTTTTTCTTGCCTTTTTTACAGTTCCTGTCAATGCATTTCTGCATTTGAAGCATTTCTAGAATCTTTCTTAAAATTTGCTAAATAATGCGTGCATTTCTCAGAGTAGTTTGTGCGGGCTGCGCAGCATCATTGATGTCCTGCAGAGGCCTGTAGCTTTTTTGAAATCCTGAGTTCATCGCTCAAAAGTAAATATTTACATCAGTGAACATATCAGTCCCATCAAAATAGCAAATGGCAAAATGGCAAGTGTCATTGTTCATGAACAAGACAATCAAAATGTTTAGCCATGTTGTCAATATACAAATGTAGCATTTCTCAAATCAGAAATGTATTTTTCAAAACACTTAGTTTTGGATTGCATTGTTTTGGACAAATTGCAAATGCTTGATACAATAATGCAGATGATTATGTACAATTGTTTTTGCTACATTTTCAATTGCTTGTCATTTGTATCAAACATTTAGGAATTAGTTCATTGTACAAGGCATGTTATCCAAAATTGTTGACTTTTGTGTCATAATCTTTTACTGTAGCATGCTAGTTTTTTTTGTATATTTTGTAAATTGAATTTATAAAAACTGAATTGATAAATTGCTGTCAAGTGAACCATGAAATTTTGAGTTCAGAAAATTTTACACACTGCAAAAAATGATTTTCAAGAAAATGTTTTCTTAGTATTTTTGTCTTGTTTACAGTAAAAATATAAAAAAAAAATCTTAAATTAGGATGTTTTTTTTCTTGATGAGCAAAATGACCCAAGAAAATAAGTCTAGTTTATAGACCAAAAATATCAAATTTAAGTGATTTTGTGCATAAAACAAGCAAAAAAGCAAAAAAAAACTTCTTAAAAAAGAGAATTTCTTAAAAAAAATTGTTAAAAAAAAAGATTATTTTGCTTACCCCATTGGCAGATATTTTTGCTTGTTTTATTCACAAAATCACTTAAATTTGATATTTTTGGTCTAACAACTAGACTTATTTTCTTGGGTTGTTTTGCTCATCAAGAAAAAGCATCCTAATTTAAGAATTTTTTAAAATATTTTTACTGAAAACAAGACAAAAATACTAAGATTTTTTTTCTTGAAAATCATTTTTTGCAATGCATTTCTTTGGTGTAATTTAGCAATGTTTTATTTGTACTGTAAAATATGATGTTTTTTTATCACAATGTCTGTCATTTGTTTTTACAGAAAAAAGGTGAAAATGTGGATTCGTCCACAGTTTACATCAGAAAATATTGACACCTATAATTGTGTACACTTATTGACAACATGGCATAACATTTTGACTGTTTTGTTCATGAACAATAACACAAGGAAGTACTATTTTTATAGTGACGCGTTCACTGATGTAAAAATGTATTTCTGAGAGATAAACTAAGGATTTTAAACAAGTTACCGGGTTTTGCAGGATATCCATGATGTTGTGCAGTTTGTACAAATTGTTCTGAGAAATGCATGCATTATTTTAAAAATGATTTAAGAAATGACCCAAAGCAACTGTAAAAAATACAAGATTAGAAAGGTTCACTGTACACTGTAAAAAAGTTCACTTTTTTTCACAGATTCACTTGAAACAGCAATTTATCAGTTCACATTTACAAAAGACTAAAAAAAATATGGAATACATGTTTTAGCATCCTGACACACCAACCTCTCCCAACCAATGGCATGAGTTTGGACAAAATAGTTCAAAAGTTCAAGTCATTTTTTGTGATTTTTCTACATAAAATCATCCTACATAATGTAAAGAACAGTCTGTGAAAATATAATCTTGATATCTTTAATACTGACTGAGTAAAGTCATGTCAAAGATTGAAATCAATGAGTTAAGCAAGACTTCTGTAAACATCTCCATTTGTTGTCCGCTTAAACTCATTGAAACCTAACCTACAAATTTCCAAGCAGTGTTCTCTCACCAGCGCTGTGGTCGTGCTCCCTGTCATCCCTTCCATATTGATCGTCTGGTCCATCTTCTTCTTCTTCTTCTTTCCTTTGCAGCAACATTTTACACAGCAGCACACCACGCAGATCAGCATCAAGAGGATGATGGCAGCGAATATAGTATAGATGGCCCATCTTGGCACTGTTGAAAAACACAATCATTTTCGATCCTACATCAAAGCAGCAGAGTAAAGGGTCCAGTATAGTACCATGACACACATCCAACAAAAGATGAAGGCAGTGCCCAGCCAGGAGAATTAGGGGAAGTTAAACTTGTAACAAGTGTAAATTAAGAAGAGAGAAATGTGCGCAAGGGGTGAAATTAGATATGGACCACATGAAGCAGGTGCTGGACAAGGATTCAAATGATATACTCACAAGGAATCTTGTCCAGTATGGAGGACAGAAACCCAGGAGCAGCTGTTGTGGTGTTGGTGCGGTGGGGTGTGTTAGTCGGTTTTAATCGTGGGGGTTTTGGTGTCATGGTGAAATGGATAAGAGGGCCAGTGGGTTACTGTAAATAATACACAGAGAAAAGAAAGTGAATGTTGTTATGTGTCACCCTCTACTGGTTAGAATGGTATTGCAACATCTCACTGTAAAACCTAACAGTTAACTTAACTCAAACCATTTAAGTAAACCGGTTGCATTAGACCATTTAAGTTTTAAAACACATACATTTAAGTACTGTGAACTTGAGTCATTTGCAATTATGCACTTATATTTAAGTAGTGTGAACTTAAATATAAGTGCATAACTGCATATGACTCATTTTGTTTAAGTGTATATAATATTTTTTATATTTCTTGCATAAAAGATCCCCAGTCAACACGAAATGTTTTGGTTGCATTGTTGCAGTACTGTTTTAAAAACATTTGAGAAATCACACCCTATAAAAACAAGATGCACCAAAATAAAATGTTTCTGCAAATTTGTGTCATCAACATTACAGTAATATATCAGGTGGAAATGTTATCCTTCTCACAGCAAACATAAGTTTTAACAACATGCTTGTGTTTACCAGGAAGTCATGAGAGTCATTTTAAAACTCATTTTAGAGTGAATTTTTATCTTTTGAAAAGAAAAGTAAGTCATAGATTGAAACATGAGGAAAATCTAACCACAACAGAAACAAACAAAAAACTGGTGTTAAACGTTTTCCATAAGTGTTTGCACCTGGTTGCTATCGAGGATATTTCATCACCACCAAAGTTAAACATCTAAGATGTGTTGACAACCTTCTCCAGCCCATTAAAACTGGGTGTGCTTAAAATCCACAGATAACATTCTTTTCCTGTGAAACAACTTACTTTTATGGAGTAATTTTTGCCTTGGTTAAGAATTCAAGACCTATATGATAATGCATCATTTTCAAATCTGAATTTTTTTTAAGTTGAATAAAGCTTACTGTAGATGGTGAATAGCTCATGCCATACCTCAAATAGATCAATAATAATCTACAAATAAAATGAATCAACAATAAACATTACAGAAAAATAACATTATACATTATAACAAAATATAATGGAACTTTTACAGTGCATCTGTCATATCAGTACGTGTGTTCACTGGGAATCAAACCCATGTCATTTACCCTGCTAACGTAATGCTAGTTGAGCTGCAGAATATAAAAAAACCCGAAATATTACAAAGCAACAGGATATCAAAGGAAAACTCACTGTTGTAGATTAAATTTGATCTCGATCCTTGGTTAAAGTATAAAAACAAACATTAATGTTCATAGTATGAGCACATTCCCGACTGATGTGAATGAAGACCTCACCGTTAAAGTGCTAAAGAGGGAAGGAAGTTACTGCCCACAGCAGAAGTTCAATCAGCTCAGGAAAGAACCATTATGACCCATTTGCTGGTCAAGAGTAACAAATATTAGAGATTTAATAGCAATCTTGGGTCGTCTGCTTTTGGTGAGCAAGGGCCACAATGGATAAAACAACCTGAAGGGCTACTTTTTGATATAATCTACTCAAAACTTTTTTGCTTTACTTGTTGATTTTATTTTATTTTACTTGCTGATATATTTTATCATTGTTTAAAATGTTTACATACATGAAAGAAGCCAATCTTATATAAAAATATGTAATAAATAAATATTATAATTGAGCCCATTAATAATATGTGTTATGGCGGGCACATCACAGACTCTCCGCGGGCACCATGTTGGAGACCACTGGTATAGAAGCTTATTAACCAACTAATATCGGTTATTTTATCAAAACACAACTCACAGTAAGCTGAAACTGTCCGGAAAAAAATGGTCTCTAGCACTATGGCAGTACCCTTTCAAAAAGTACACCATTGTTACTAAAGAGTTCATATCGGTACCTCAGAGGTACATTTTGGTACTAAAGAGTGCATATAATAATCTCAAAAGTACTTAAATGGTACATATTAGGACATTTATAAAGGGTACCGTCCCAGTGACAGCTTAGGACCATTTTTGACAATGTAAAGAATACTGAAATACACACTAAAGAAAACAATTAAACTTACCTTTTTAGTTGGTATTTTACTCAATAGCTCCTTTTAGGTTCTCTTGTCCAGTTTTAGGTTATGAAAAGAGTCATTGTTTTTGTTGCAGTCTTCATCAATGACTATAGGTCATCTAGACAGTTTTCCTTAAGGAGTTCCTTCAGTATGGAACAAAAGTTTGGCACCTGCCACACCTCAATAATACACAAAACTGACATGGTGTATGCCCTTATTACACAGCTAAGCTATGTAAAGTAAAACAGAGGTGTATATGGTTTATAAACGACAAAAGTCAAACAAAACATTTCCACATATATCTTAAATGAATAGATAAAATGTCCTAATGTTTAATTGCAGATTTGTAATACTGACAAGCTGCATTTTTGCTCTAGTAATGAGCTCAACCGGATGAGTAGTGAGTATACAAATAAGACTATGATAATATTATAATAGAAACCAGTTGTACAGTACTGTGTAAACTTCTATGAAAACTTGTTTAGGTATCATTGTACAATGCCAAAAAGTCTATATTTAAATGGGTGATCATAATTGCAGGTGCATTTGGTGTCCATAGTCTTCTTTTCTTTTTTATTTGCTTTTGCTTTTTAAATGTTTATATTTTTTATTATTTTAATTATTTGGTCATGGATCACAAGATGGATCACAGGCCATAACAATATAATATTTTCTGTAAAGTGTCCTATATGGCTGAAAATCATGATTTGCAGTTACCAAGTAAGTATGCGATGTCCCCTTCCAAAAGTGGCCTTCAAGGGAGAAAAAAAATGCCATTTGTAGTACGCCTATAGTCTCTCCTAACATATCAGCGCTTCACACTCCTGTCCAGTAGGTGGCGGTAAATGCACCTTAAGCTGGTTTGCCAACGCCACAAAACCCCTTGAAGAGAAGAAGAAGAAAGAAAAAGGCTGTTCGACTTGTTTTTTATATTGAATTAATCATATTCAACAATTTTTTACATTAGCCAAGGGATGAAAGGAAAAAAAATTAATTCAAATAAAATAATAAATAAATAAAATAAAATAAATAAAATAACATTCCTTATGTAATGACATGTCGTAGGAGAAAACAAACAAACAAAAGAGCACAAATCTAACAATTTTTTTATTATTTTTTTTATTATTATTTTTTAAGGACAACTCCAAAACAAATGAAAAAAAAAGTTTCTGTATGTTGACCACAAAAAGTACAAAACATGTCAATGTCACAATTAAATCGGTTTACAAGGAAATATTTACTGGGGTAATATTTATAAATGAGTTTAAAAGATATTTTTTGTTCATAAATATTTATGAGGTAATTTTCAAATTCTATGCATATCAAACCATCAACACCAAAAAGTTATAATAGGAGGTCTACATACAACATCCCTTTGAAAAAGAACCCGAACCTGTCGATTATCGTGTGTAATAGAGGAAGAAGGAAAGCATATTTGACCGAAGGTGGTTGGGGATTCGACTTCGTGTGTTGCCGCAAAAAAAATGACAGGCGTGATGACATCGAGATA